>NC_135784.1:63711166-64014254 GCF_051106095.1 Pogona vitticeps | reverse complement strand
TCCTTGTTACCCTGAAAGTAGGAAACTGCGGTTTTAATGTTGGTTTACTAATGAGGATCAAGCCATTACTTACTTCTGATGGCAACTGATATTAAATCACAGTTTCCTAATTCAAATGGCCCGGGGACTCCATTCTACAGAGATCGGGTCTGACAAGCTAAAGCTAGGATGCAACCAGCGTGGGGCTGGTGGGAAACAGGAAGGCCTGGAATGTGTCCCGGGATTAATAAACAGTGGTTTATTAAGCCAGAAATGCCCACCGGGCGTTACCTGACCTTGTGAACTTTCTCTCAAGACAGAGATTAAATTTGTTACTTATTTTCAGCGAGAATTTGCAGAGCCCCCAGCCAACATGGCCCCCGGCTATGGTGACTGCTGCCTTCTGGGAGGTTGTGGGGGGGGGGGGAAGTACATTTTTTCAGGCATAGAAGAAATATGACTCTTACTTTATGCCTAGGCTTGCAGGATCATCTCAGTCCTCATGAAGTGAATTCTGTTACTCTCTGCTAGGTTGCAATGAAGCACCCTTCTGCCGTGACCGCTTGTAATCTTGATCTGGAGAACTTAGTGACAGACTCCAACCGCAGCATTGCTACCCTGGCCATCACAACTCTGTTGAAAACTGGCAGTGAGAGCAGCATCGACCGGCTCATGAAGCAGATCTCCACCTTCATGTCTGAAATTTCGGATGAGTTCAAGGCACGGCAAGAGTTCACATCAGCATTTTCTTATGCTTTTGCATGGGGGCTGGGAGGGCCAACAGTGAGATGGAATTCCAAGAATTCATTGTGCTTGCTATGGTATCTACTAGGTCGTGGTGGTCCAGGCTATCAGCACCCTCTGTCAGAAGTATCCCCGCAAGCATACAGTCCTCATGAATTTCCTTTTCACCATGCTTCGGGAGGAGGTAAGTGCCATTCTTTGGAGGGTTGTCAAGATTCTTGGTTTGCAGCCGTATTTATTCTGTGATCCTTAACAACACAGGCTTGATCCCATAGACAGACAGGATGGGCCTAATGTCCCTCTTTTCAGAGTACTAGGATTTGCAATCATGGCCTGCTAGGCCTGTAGCTGGAATGCTACCTGACTGTGTGCTCCAGGGCCCATAAATCAGGAGTCTGTTTGGGTTCCTGTAAGTCAAGGGTTGGTAAAATGCGGCTGGCCTGATGTTCCCTTCAGCCAGCTTCCACTATGGCCAATGGTGAAGAGTGTCGGGAGTGACCATCCAGTAACCTCTGGAGGGGCCCACTGTGCCCAATGCAATCCTGGGCCCTCACTGTCTGCAGAATAAATGTGCCAGAGGCAGGACTATAATTCCCAGATGCTTCCAGCCTGCCTGAGCTGTGGCTAGGGGGAAATGGCAGGTGTAGTCTTATGAAAAAGTCAAAAATCTAGTTGGATACTTCTCAGTATAATTTTCTCTCTGCTGTTGTCTCTGAAGTGAACTCGGGTACTAGCGTTTGGAAAAGTTCTTTTTTTTTTTGGACAATAGCTCCCAGAGTCCCCTTAGCCCAGTGATGGCAAACCTTTTTGAGCCCAAGTGCCCAAACTGCAACTCAAAACCAACTTTTTTTTTCAAAGTGCCAACACGGCGTGTCCTCCGGAGGGCAGCCCAGGGTCACCTTTCCTCACCGCTCACCAAACATAGGTAGGGCCCTTGCTCGGGCTTCATGCGCTGCGCCCCACCCTGCTCACTCACTCTCCTGTAGCTCCAGAACTGCAGTCAATGGGCAGCCGCTATGTGTGCCAAGGGGCAGCTGGGCGCAGCTCCTCCTTCACCTCTTCCTCCTCCTGCTGCTGCCACCTGATCACCACCTCCAGCGCCACTTGCAGGCTCCCTTCCGGCGGGGGACAAGGTGGCAGTGTGAGCTCGAGCTGAGACGCGGCAGCAAGTAGCACCCCCTCCCTGGCCGGCATGGGGAGCAGCATTGCCATGGCTTATGTGCCCACAGAGAGGGCTCTGTGTGCCAGCTGTGGCACATGTGCCATAGGGCAGTTCACCATCACTGCCTTAGCTTATGGGGCTGGTAGCTGTATGAGCTAGGGAAATTTAGGGAACCATCCCCCACCCAAAGTCCTTTTTTTTTTTTTTTGAGCCTCTGGTAGAACCTTTGCCTATTGTTGATGGCCCCAGCAAACTTTCTGAAAATATTTTATGAATGTTACTGACATTCAGAGATAGAAACCAGAAATACTACAATTATTTTTCTAGAAAATTTTTTTCTGGGAGATGATGATTGATCAAATGCAGTATTACATAACCTCCAATTATATTTTTCTCCTAGTCATTGTATTGTTTTCTGCCAATGAAAACATTATGATTTGGATGATAGTATGCCTATATAGGCCAGATTTATTTTACTACCCACACAAAATCTGTTGGAGCAGAACAGCTAGTCTTTAGCTAGAGATTCTCATTCCAGTAGACAGTGGTTTCAAAGTCCCTCCCACTCACTTTTATACCTACTGTGGACCTAATGGCATCAGAATAAAAGCTCAAAAGATTTGCAACTCGAAGCATGGGCCAAAGTTTAAGCGAGATGCCATATTTCTGAATCTCAAGGTGCACAAAAGATCGCTTTCCCTTGAAAGTCAGGAAGGAATTCATGGTGAGCCTGGGATGGCCAAATTATGGTTATATCAGAGACTCAGTGTGTAACTTTTTACTTGCACTAGGTAAAACAGAAATATTTAGAACAGATGTTTTAAATCAAAAGAAAGTGGTGCATACTCAGATGCATATGTGTATTGACACATGAGCGCATATAGCTAGAAAGTCACATTAAAAACAGGGCCACTGTCTTCTCTTTGCATTTCTCACTGACCCATTCACATTACTGCCTAGGGGGGCTTTGAGTACAAGCGGGCCATCGTTGAATGTATCATCAGCATCATTGAGGAGAACTCAGAGAGCAAGGAAGCCGGCCTCTCCCATCTATGCGAGTTCATTGAGGACTGCGAATTCACGGTCTTGGCTACCCGTATTCTCCATTTGCTGGGCCAGGAAGGCCCCAAGACCAACAACCCTTCCAAATACATCCGTTTCATTTACAACAGAGTTGTCTTGGAACATGAAGAAGTCCGGGCAGGTACGTCCACTTTAAAGAGGACCCCCCCCCTTAGAATGACTCGGACCCTTGGACCACGTAGCTTGTTGTCATGGACGCTTGACTTGCCATGGCTTGCCTGGAGCAAAAAATGTAGATCCTCCCCTTTAAGTCTTTTTTTCATTTTTGAACTTTCCTAACTCACAGTCTAACTGAGCACAAGGCAGCTGGCCGCTTCAGACTTGGGTTCCAGTTTCGGACTTGGGAGTTTGCTTCACTTGCCCCAGTCCAGCATTCCAGTTGCTGTATCGCACTGGCTCTCCGGTAGACAGGCAGGCCTGCAAAGGGGAGGATTTGCACATTTTAACAGAATTCCATTGTACAGTATTAACTCATAGAATGATCACCCCAATTCCTTTAGCCCTCGGTCAATTCTTTGCCTGGTTTCTTGGTTCTGTAACATGAAATTCTAAGGATAATCTCTGATAGTTTTCTCCACTTGAAGATTGTCCTTTCTCTTGCTTCTTTCTCATTTGTTTGCAGGTGCGGTGAGCGCTCTGGCCAAATTTGGAGCTCAGAATGAAGAGATGCTGCCCAGCATCCTAGTTTTGCTGAAGAGGTGAGCTATGGGGTAAAAGAGCCTGACTTCATGCAGTATCTTAACCTGAGGCCTGATCAACTCAGCAGCTTCATCAGTCAGAATCTAAGATAGGAGAGCATGCAGAACACTTGTAGGACGAAGCGATTGCTGTCTTGCTAATAATTCATAGACGGTGAAGATAAAACAAAGCAAAGGAAGCCTCTCTTTCTAACACTGCTGGCTTTTCAGGGGACTTCCTCATTACATGGCTTTGTTCTGACAGCCACATTCAGCTCAGTGACAGACATTGAAAGGCAAACCTTCAGATTTCACCATGATTTCCTTGGCCTACTTCTAGGATAGTTCCTGGGATAGAAATGAAGCAGGCAAAGTAAAAGTTCCTGTTCATCTCACAGTTGCACTATACAGTAGATGGCAGGAGAAGAGTTCACGACAGCTGGCAGATCGGCTGTCTCTCTTTAACCTGTGCTAAAAAGCAAGAACGTAACCCTTGCATGTCCCTGGCAGGATGTGACCTAATGCCTGTTAATTTCTGCTGCCTCTGTGATCGCCGCAGGCAGATTCCAGGATTTCCAAGATGAATATTTGAGGACCAGTTCCTTTTTTAGTATTGTAAGCACACCAAAGTACCAGAAATAGGAAAAGTGTGCTTTGGGAAATGATGGCATATTTTGCTGCTGGGACAGCCTCGAGAAAGATACTGTATATGCAATTCAGGCTGCACAGTTGAAGTTGGCTTTGTTTGGGATATCTACTGCCCTGGAATCAAAGAGGGCAAGTTTACCCTTTACTCCTGAAGCGCTCTGAATAGCTTACGTTGGAATCTGAAATACTGCGTTTTGGAATATTAGTTCCCAGAATACCCTCAAGCAGTGTGACCACTGCCTGAAATTTGAGCCTGCCTGATACCTGTGATATTCAGCAGATATTCCCTACCCTGAGGGATTAGACTCGAGGAACTGTAGTCCGAAAATGTCATTTTTTTCCTAGCTGTGGTATAAACTGATATAATATGAAAATGCACATTACTTCCCCAAGCAAGCAGCTTGAAAACCTGGTGTTTTATGAATCCTAGCTTTCTGCTAATATAGGAGAACTATCTGGGTGGTCAGCAGTTCTTGTTGAGGCTGCAGTCATTAGATCCTTGCCCATGGGCAAAGAAACAAGAGTTCAAGATCAGGTTTTCAATAGGTTGATATGAGGGCAGGATTAGTTTTCAACAGGTATGAGAAATTATATACTGTAAAGTCATTTTTTTAAAAACAGAAATAACAGTGTGCCATTCCACAGATCCCCAAAACTGTGAAATTCAGACAAAGGAAAATGCCAGGTTTTTGAAATGAGAAGATAAAATAAAATAAAAACAATTAAAATAAAATAAAAACAAGACTGTAGAGTAAAACCAACTAACAAGTAGAGTTAAAGAATGTACAGTGTATATGATAGTAAGTCTCTAACATGCTCAGGTTCCGATGGCACTGTAACCGATTTAGCACAGAATCATTCACGAGAAGCATCTGATCTACAGCACTAGATGGATGAAACTCAGGCTGGGGAAGTGTTGGCACTCCAAATGTTTTGGACTTCATCTCCCTTCTGCTGCCTCTGCCCAGAAATGATAAAGGACAGTGAAAGCTGAAGGCCAAAACCGGAAGAAGACAACAGCCACTCCATCCCTCCCAAATTTAAGAGTAATGATAGAGACCTGGATCCCAAACCCCAAAATGCCAACAGTTTGGGGAGTTTGCTAAAAATGAGGATTTGGGATGATGAGAGGGATATCGGGTACCTTGATAAAGTAAGCTGATATAGTCCACATGCCTCTCACTGGCAGATGCGGAGATTAACTGGGTCAGCCCAGACATCTTGGTCCAAAGTAGGGATTGCCCGGATCTGTGGTGCATTTAAAAAGGATCACTGGCTACAAATGAATGCTAGTCCTCAGTGTCAAAAGGGATTATTCAGAGTCTTTGAGTAAGAAGTTGCTTCCTGGAACCTATCAGCACTTGTGTTTAGCAGACATTCCCAGTTCCATGAGATGATAGGTGGTAGCTGCTGTAGCAAAAGAGAAACCAGAAGCTTTGGAGCATCTTTACGACTAATGAGATTTTATTTTCCCATAAGCATACTTCTTCAGGTGAGGAATCACAAGAAGCATCTTATCTGCTGATCAAATGCTTCCCTGTCCCATGGTAACAGCATACGCTACCGTCTTTTCTGACCATCTGGGTTGAGTCAGGGTTCTGGATGACTCTGTGTGAATTTGAATGCCTCCACTGAACACAGCACTCTGATTTTGGTTTCAGGTGTGTGATGGATGATGACAATGAAGTGAGAGACAGGGCCACCTTCTACCTGAGCGTCTTGGAGCAGAAGCAAAAGGCCCTCAATGCTGGCTACATTTTGAATGGTAATAGACCAAGAGAGAGCAATTTAGTGGTGTGAGGTTACCGAGGCTACATCTAGAAGCTTCTCAGTGCAGCTTATTGTAGTCTGAGTTCTGGGGGCAGGTTTTACAACAGTGTAAACCTTCCTACAGAGTCAGGGGTTGGGAGTTTGATACCCCACTATGCCTTCTGGGAGTAGAGCCAGCCTATGCAACCTTGGGCAACCTGAATAGTCCCAGGATGGCCCCAGAAGGAGGGACTAAACCATTTATTAGTACTTTCTACCTAGAGAATCCTGAAAAGGTTTGTCACAAGGCTGAATTGACTGGATGACACACAATTACTACATTTGAAAAACAACGTGTAGAAAAGTTAGTCATTTGGACTGCAGTCCCCAGAATGCTAGTGGCCCTGCTGGCCAAAGGATTTTTAGTGTAGCCATTTTTAAAAAATACATATGGGTACTTGGCCTCCTCTGTTCCGTTCCATCCTTCCCCATCTTGAAATAACAGGCTGTGCTCCTGAGACGCGCAGCTTTATAAGCACTGGGGAGCCCAAATGGCTCACACCTGTGAGCTACGTTTTGCCCACCTCTCACTTTGGCCAACAGGTAATCCTGGGGAGGTGGTGTTCATGGGGATGCTTTCCTTCACTGCCACTCACGTGCTTTCTAAGATGAACAGCATGTTCTGTGAAAATTTTGGGCTCAACTCAGTGGTAGAGCCCATGCTTGTGTGTGCAGGTGGTCCCAAGTTTAATGCTTGGATTTCCAAGTAGGGCTGGAAATACTTGTGTGTAACAGTGGGAAGTGGATGCTCATCTCTGCTGAAAGCTGTGGACTAGATGGGTTTGAGATTCAGCATAAGGCCGCTCACTTCCTATGTTCTTTAAAAAAAATCACTTTTCCAAACTCTGATAATTGATAGAGAGACAGTAAATCAAATCTGGATAGTTTCCCTTCCCTTAGCACTGTGCCTGGAACTCAGAATCGGAGAATCTGAGAACTTCAGAGCTGGAAGGGACCCTGTGGATCATTGAGTTTAGCCCTATCAAGGAGACCCAGTGGGGAATCAAGCTCCCAGCTTCTAGCTCTGCAGCCAGATACCTAAACTACTGAGCCATCCAGCAGTTATTCTGAACTCATCACTATTCAAAGCAGTGGGCGGATGATTCCCCTTTTTTTCTTATCTCCAGTAAGATTTTTACTTCCAGTTCAGTCATTATTTGCATCTTGACCAGAGAGTACTAAATTTCCATTTTCATCAAGGTGTGGTTTGAAACAAAGGTCAATAATGAAAACTGACAAAATTTGAGGAGATTATCGAACAAAGACAAGATCAAGAAGAAGGAAACAAAAGAAAGGGAACCGTTAGCGTAATTTATAAGATTCTAGTACATTCCTGATTCAAACATGCAATGATGAAAAACCAGTGGCAGGAGGACTTTGAGGAAGAGATTAAAAAAGAAGATTGGAACAAGATATGGTCACAAAGAATAATGAAGAGTATGTTTATAAGGATAAAGAAAATTGTTATAAGGTAGTATTTTATTTCAGCAAGACTGAATATAATAAAAACATACCATCTCAATGCTGGAGAGGCAAAAAGGAAAAAGGGGCATATATGCATATGTGGTGGACAGGTGAAGTAAAAAAGAAAGAATGGGCACTGGTCTTTAAGGAAATTAGAAAAATTATTGGATATGATATTCAGATATCACCAAGTACTGCCCTCCTGAATATAATTAAGAATGACCATCTGAAAAAAGATCAGAAAGAGTTAGTTGTTAGTAGCAAGATTAATATTTGCAAAGTTTTGGAAAAGCGGCAAACAGATTAATCTTGAAGATTGGTATAAAGAAATGTGGAGCTTAGCAATTAATGGTAAGTTAACATGTGAAATGGAAATAAGGAGAGGAATAGTAAAGTCTAATAATTTAAAAGATGTATGGAATTGATACTCAGAGTATGTCTTTTTGAAGGAGAAAGGCTATATGCCAGCAAAAGAATCAATGTATTTTTGGAGAGGTAAGGTGTGAAAGAGGTATAAACTGATATTATTGGTCACCTAGTCCCAAGAGTGATGGTGGCACGGGTGGGGAAAGTCCAATGGGTATTTTGTGTAGTCACTATTGAATTTGTATTTTAGTTTTAACTTTGTAAAAAAAAAAAAAAGGACAGGAATGTACTGTCCCTAATTCTCCCTCTCCACCTGATTCCTGGTACACACACCCCATGTAGTGTAGCATTCATTATTTCAATAAACATTGATTAAGAATGACAGGTGGAGTACTGCTTTCTTTTGCCAACATTGCCTGCATTAGGGAGGGGAAAAAGGCTCTCTGTATTAGCAGAAATAGATTAACCTAGCATGATAGGCTAATTCTTTAATCTAGTTTTCCAAATTCATTCTGCTTTAACGGTAGTACGTATTAACTGCCTGAGCCAACTATATAAAAATGTAAATATCTCTTCCCTCTTTTTTTGAGCTCAAACTGGGAGCAGATGTGTGCCACATGTTTGTATATCACCCAAGGGAAATTCCAGATGTAGCCTTCTGAGGAAATTCTGGTCCTCTTGAACACAAGTGCTCCTTGGGTACAGGATTTGCTGCCAAATGTACAGGTGCCCCTGTATCTGGAAAGAGAGAGTCGCTGTGGCTCAGTCTGCAACCCTCTTAAGCTGCTGTGAGTGATTAAATTGGCTAAAAGCCTAGCTCCTTAAGTAGTCCCACCCCCCATGCTACCCTCAGGCCATATGGAAGAGCAGATGTGGAGAGTTAATTGTGATCTGATTTATAAGCAATCTGGTTTCCTCCTTAATATGATTTTGTTTTTCGTTTTTTGTCACTGTTCTTATCCAGGATTGACAGTCTCCATCCCTGGCCTGGAGAGGGCACTGCATCAATATACCCTGGAGCCCTCTGAGAAACCTTTTGACCTCAAGTCTGTTCCCTTGGCAACTGCCCCCCTCATGGAACAAAGGACAGGTATAGTAGAAAGGTCAATGGAAATTTGCCCCATCATTGACCTTTTCTCCCCCCCCCCCCCTTTGAAGAACAGTATCTGCCATGTTTCATCTCCCTAGAAATTCCGGATCATTTTCTTTTCACCTTTATGCTGCCATCACGTTAGCATTTGGGCCTCTTCCTCTTGCATTGCTGCCCTAAATGTGTTTGTTCCAAACCTAGCTCTTCTCCTCACCCCACCTTCTGCCCTGTTCTAATAATAATTGCATAATGTCTAGTCAATTCCGACTTAAGGCAGCCTTAGATATAGAATACTTAGAGCTGGTTTACCAGTCTCTCCTCCCCCGTGGCACACTCTGGGATTGTGCGGCTTTCACTGTGGGGAAATCAAGTTCCCAGCCCGCAGTGAGCTGTCCACCTCTTTTCTACATCAACATCAAGAATAAGATTCTCCTTCACTGTCACAGAGAAGGGGTGCTTTCTAAATCACTACAAAATCCCTTCAGGTGACTAAACCTGTATTGTGTTCTTATTATCTGTATTGTGTTCTTCTTGCCCCTCCGCAGAAAATGCTCCTATCTCTGCAGTTAAGCAGCCAGAGAAAGTGGCAGCAACTCGGCAAGAAATATTCCAAGGTACGTGCTTGCTTTTGTTTGGGAACAAATAAAATGGTTCCGTAGAATGTGGTGTTATTCCCTCAGTCTTTCCAATCAAAGGAAGGGGATTGGTCAAATGTTTTCAGTGGATTTATTTAACTTGACTACTCTTTCTGGCACTTGACTGAAGAAATAATGCCCTGTCAGTGAATGGCAACTGATTCTCTCTCTCGCTCTTTCTTTTTGCACTTTAGAGCAACTGGCCGCTATCCCTGAATTCCAGGGACTGGGTCCACTATTTAAGTCCTCTCCTGAAGCAATGGCACTTACAGAGTTGGAGACAGAGTATGTGGTCCATTGTACAAAACATACGTTCACCAACCACATGATATTCCAGGTCAGTCTTGTGCGAAGTACAAATCATCTGTTCACAGACACAGTGCCAAGTGGGGCAGGGGAGAGATTCTACCCTGTTTCCCCCAAAATAAGACCTAACCTGAAAATAAGCCCTAGTATGATTTTTCAGGATGTTTGTGATATAAGACCTACCCCCCAAAATAAGCCCCGGTTAAGTGAAAACCTGCCCTCCACCATTGTGCAGCAGCCAGAATATGACATGACTGTAAAATAAAACATCTCCTGAAAATAAGCTCTAATGCGTTTTTTGTTTTTTAGCAAAAATTAATATAAGTCCTTGTCTTATTTTCGGGGAAACACAGTAAGTCAGGGATAACTCTTTGTGCCATGATAATAATAATTAAGGTTTGATTCCATTTGCCGCACAGATGTTAAAAGCAACAGTGAGTACTGTTGGTTCTGTCTTGATTAACTGACATCATTGCCCCTTCGTAGTTTGACTGCACAAACACCCTGAATGATCAGATCCTGGAAAATGTCACAGTGCAGATGGAGCCAACTGAAGGCTATGAGGTCCTTGGATGCATACCAGCCAAAACATTGCTATACAACCAACCCGGCACTTGCTACACATTGATTGCATTCCCTGAAGAGGACCCAACAGCAGGTAGAATTTTCTTCTGTATTTTCATAATCATTTCTTCTTTTCTCAAAAAGCCCCTTGCCCCCATTTCTTTGTGATGCTATGCCTGTTTGTACATAGATGCAAAACAGATACTGATTTAACATATCACAACATTAGATCCTGCTGCCTGGTGTACACATAGTAGTAATAAAACTTTCTGGACAGGCTTTCTATAAAATAACCTTATATGGCTGGAGAAAGTGACTGCTTGTATGATCTGACATGCCTGGCTAGGTGGAAACTGACAGGTCACTTTGCAGGAACTCCGCTTCAAAGTTTGTCATGGTGATTCCTCAATGAAAAGGCAGATTACAGTAAGAAAATAGGCAGGGGTAAACATTTAACCTTCAAATTTCACAGCGGCGTGATGGCTTGCTTATACTTGTTTTTGCTGTCTCTGCAGTGGCCTGTACATTCAGCTGTATGATGAAGTTCACTGTCAAGGACTGTGACCCAAACACTGGTGAAGCTGAGGAAGAGGGCTACGAGGATGAATATGTGGTAAGAAAGGAGCCTTGGTTAACCTAGTGGCCATTCTCATGACCACCTAGGCAGACGGCACCTGATTTAGTGCCACAGTTGATATTAATGCCTATTATCCTATAAAACAGTGGTTCTTAACCTTGGGTTACTCAGGTGTTTTTGGACTGCAACTCCCAGAAACCCCATCCAGCACAGTTGGTGATGAAGGCTTCTGGGAGTTGCAGTCCAAAAACACCTGAGTAACCCAAGGTTAAGAACCACTGCTATAAAAGACAAGGCCATTAGTCTGTGACCTCCCTCCTTTTATAAGGTGCCGTGGCTCAATCCAACAAAACCCTGTTTTGCTAGGTCCAAAAAATGATTTTGATAAAGATTCTGAACTAACAAGCTGTTGGGTCTCAGCATGTCCAGATGGTGAAGTGTCAGCCCTCCTGGAGAGTCCCATCAAAGCAGCTCATGCGGAGACTTGGCTTGGTACTAGCCAGATTTTGGCAGCTATGTGCTAGAAGGGCCATGACATCTCCCACAGGGATGTTTGCTCTAAATACCACATGTGATTCCTATGCTTTATGAAGAAAATAACTTGGCAAAATTGTTTTGCTTGCTTATGGTTTGGATAGAATTTTTAAAGCAACAAAATTCCCCCCCCCTTACCACTGCGAACATAGAGTATCAACAATTTTAATGTGTTTGAAGAAAAAACACATAATAATATGCTCCAGTTGACATGCTTTTTGGTGGATGCTGATGAAAAGGGTTTTATGCTTTGGGCAGGTACTTTGCATATGTCAGAGCATTGATTTCCTGTCAGCTTAGGGCACTGTGGAACTGACTCTGCATAGTGTCAAACTTGAAGGGATATTTTGAGAGGGCTCTCTTTCTTGACTCCAGTGTATTATGACAGCTCTTCTTCCCCTCCCAACATTTTGAAGTCAAGTCTGCTTCACATAATTTTGGGCAAAGGTTGGGCTTCCCTCACCAGAGGCCTGTTTCCATCCACCAGCTCTGACAGTTTCACAGTGGGTAATGGACTCCTGCTCCATTCGGACTACCTAATGCGCTTTGAACTCTGCTCTGAGCTATCGATTTTGACTCTATTTGATCATCATCCCTACTGAGTCCCTGGCTTTGAGAGTTCTGTTGAGAATCAATGTGTGCTCCTGGTGTTGCTCATAAATGCCGTTGATAATCTCAGCATCTGGGAAAGGGAACCATCAGTAGCATTCACGGTTCATTTGGGAGATATGAGGAAGAAACACCTTTGAGCAATTCTCTGTGTGTCACATTGATGAACACTTAAGGTTGGGGCTAGCTCAACACAGTTTGCTGCCTGAGGCAAAAGATAAAATGGCTGCTCCCTTCTTCCTGCAAGAAACCAACCAGAGCAGCAATGGCATCAGTTTCAACGCTGGCAACAGGAAAGCAGCTTTTGTTAACATTTGAAGGTGGCAGGCCACTTTATGGGATGCAAGACAGGCTGGTTGCCTAAGAAAGGGAAATGAAGAAACAGAGAGCTGTACTGCTGCCTGAGGCATTTGCCTTATTCCATCTAGTGATAGGGCTGGCACCGCTTAATAGTAGGTGTACACACTCAGCAGGGTGGTGTGCAAATCCATGTGTTGGAAGATCCATGCTTTGCAAGCCCTTCCTGCACATGCATCTCCAGTGTGAAACCAGTATGCACAATGGCTTGAGCTAAGCACCCATTTCCTTTTAACTGTGAAAATGTCATACAAATAAAGCCATTCTTTGTGTTGGCTTTCATGTGGAACACCCACATGTATGGTAACAGACAGGTTGCGAATATTTTAAGTAGGGCTACACAAAGCTGTATTTCACTTAGTCAGCCTGTCTCGTGTCGCTTAGTACAGTCTGCTCTGATCAGTGTGTATCTCCAAGGTCTCAAGCAGATAATATTCCCAAGACCCACCACCTGACCATTTATCTGTAATTATTAGGGACTTATCCTAGGACCTTTAGTTGCAAAGTATTGGCTTTGCCACTGAGCAGTGGTCCTTCTCTAAGTAAGAGTTTGGAAAAGTTATTTAGTTGGCCTACAATTCCCAGAATTCCTCAGCCAGCTCTCTTGAATCAGAATCATCATTCAGCTGAGTGTTATCAGAATTGTAAATTGACATTTTTATTTAAACTGCATTGGCCTTGAAAAACAGGCTATTCAGAAAGCCAATTAGCTTAACATGGTACTGCTAAGCTATTTTTGTTTTGTTTTGTTAGATGCTTTCATGTTGACTTTCCACAAGAACTTTAATTTTGGCAGTTCTGATCTGAGTGAAGAATCTGAACTATGCATGAATACTTTTTTGAACTCTAATATTAAAATAAAGTGTTATCGTTTTATGAAGTAAATTTATACGTAGCAGTGGGAGAAAAGAGCTTGGAAGGAGGAACACGATATAGACGGGAGATGTTTTAAACTTAGTGTGCTACTGTTGTTAAGGAAGCCGGAGGTGAAGTTTGTTCAACCAGTATTATTTCCAATCATTTTCCTGCCTTAGCTAGAAGACATTGAGGTAACCATAGCAGACCACATTCAAAAGGTTCTGAAACCAAATTTTGGAGCTGCCTGGGAAGAAGTTGGTGATGAGTTTGAAAAAGAAGAAACTTTCACGTTGTCCACTGTTAAGACACTGGAAGGTAAGGAAAACTATTAGCGCTTAACTATTAGCCTTCTTCTCCAAAAACTGAATTATTAGATTATCTCCCTCAACTATTTGATGCTGCTAGCTAAAAAGTATTGCCCACAGTCCCATTAAAATGTTTTTTGAGACAAACAATTATTGTATAATTTTACACAATTTGTGTGTTCCCATCAGAAATTTTGGAATGATATGTTCTCTGTAGCATCAAACTTGAGTGAAAGAATATTAGTATATCAGAGGGCGTACAAGAAATCTGAATTCCATGAACAAAGGTAGAACAGAAAATTAGTGGTGATTATTGTAGAGTAAGGACAGAGAATTCTTGGTTCTTCACAGTCCTGACTGTGGACAATAGTGGAGAGCCAATTTCTCTAGACTTTGTCAAAATAAAAGGAAAGAAACACATTTATGACTCTTCTAAATATATTTAGGAGAACTAATGTCTTATAATAGAATGCATGTGTTTTTATGCTGAAGGAATTTTAAATCTGGGGTTGCAGTATTTATATGAATATATGCTTTAAAACTGTCACTTGTTTTTAAAAACAGAGGCAGTAGGCAACATTGTGAAGTTCCTAGGGATGCAGCCCTGTGAGCGGTCAGATAAAGTGCCTGAAAACAAGAACTCTCATACCTTATATCTGGCAGGTGAGTTGTTGCAGTGATATCGCTGCTCCAGTTTTGACAGTGTTCCTGATGGATACCACTTGACTCTAAGATCCAGTGTGCAGTAGTGGTCAGAGTGTTGAAGTAGGGCTCAGGAGACCTGTGTTCAAATCCCCACTTTCTTGCAAAGCTCACTGGGTCACCTTGGGCTAATCACAGTCTTTCAATCCTTCCACAAAAGGTTGTTGTGAGGATATACTGAACATGTGTATGCTGTTTTCAGTTCATGGAGGGAAAGGAAGAATATGCATGTACAAATAATAAGAATAAATAATGGGCTGATAAATCATCCCTGTAGTAGCATGGCCTAAATGCAAGGCATTTAAGTGCCTTTCCAGGTGGTGTCCTTTTTCTGAATGAATTGTGCAGCCAGTAGTGACCTACGTGATACCAGCTTGCTGGAAAACAGTAAGTCGCTCTCCCAGCATGTGTGTGTGGTCAGTAGGCAAGGTTGTATCATGAGCACGAATTAGATGCCATTTGTCGCATTGTGACTAGGTCTGTCACAGGTCCCCCTGTTGCCTCATGATGCTTTGACAGGCCTCTGCAAATTACCATTCCAGCAGATCTTTCCTACCATGTAAGGAATCTTGGGTTATTCTGCAGAGTCAGAAGTTGCATGTTTCTGTACATGATTACTATTGTCCACCATTTGTTGTAAATTCATTTGGGAGAAGAAAAGGAGGTAAAGCAGGACAAGGTGATTCTTGCATAGCTGAACTATCAATGCTAGATGGCCATAAGCCATGATAGTTAATGTAATAAGTGCTCTTAAATGGGATAATAAAAATTACTATCAAGTCTCTCTTTTTTTAAAGTGGCTTTAAAACTTTAGTTTCTTTCTTTTGAAGGAAAGTAGATATGGAATTATTCCAAGCTAGTTGCATATGTTGATGGTTGTATCACTGCTCCCCTTGTGTCTCCTACAGGTGTCTTCCGGGGTGGTCATGATCTCTTGGTTCGTTCTCGCCTTGTCCTGACAGACACTGTGACAATGCAAGTGACAGCACGGAGTGGAGAAGAACTTCCTGTAGATGTCGTCATGGCTTCTGTTGGCTAAACACATTTTAAGACTTGGTATTTGAAACGTCAGAGTGGAAGGAGGCTGTTGGGAACTTCTTTCCATACTTCTGGACATTGAGAGAAGCATTAGACCACTGGCACCAGCTCTTTTTCTAATTAGGAAACAAAATAGTTGGGTAGGTTTTAAAATCATGAGGGTGTTTGTATGGCATGAAGAGAGGATTTATGAAATACTGAATAGCCAGCTTTTTCAAGATCTCCAGACTGCTTTAAAACAGCAGTTGTCCCTTTTCATATGACATTGCAGGGCTCCATTCCTCAAGGATAATAATTTGTTTATACTGTGTCACATCCTTTCTGTGACTGGTGAGAGCCTTTATAATTACAGCAATTTCTATATGTGTTTATGATTGTTTTTTAAAAACGGATTACAGAAATAAAAGCATTTCCTAGTCTCAGTAATGAAAAAAACCCTGTCAACTGGAAACTAATCTCCTGCAGGTGGATTTCTCAAGAATCCCAAAAGAAGCAAGTGGTGGTATCTCTTCATCACACTAGGCTTAAAAGACAGCCACAAAGTGCAGATCTCATCAACCTATATAATTTTTCCTATCAGCTTTGGCTGACGCTTTCCTTTCATGTATTCAGTGCCAGTTTATCTTGAGTTACAAAGCAAAGTTACATACAAAATGGGTAGGAAACCTCATAGCATTTTGCCATTAAAGAGCTGCTTCTGGAGGTGCTGACCCAACAGCAAGAAAAAGAAAAAAAAGAAAAAAAAATCAGTGTCCGCTGGACAAGAGCTCTTGCAAACATGCATTTAACCCTTTTATGGGGGAAATCCAGAATGGATGACAAGGAATGGGAAAATGCTTAATACAAGGGGTTGCTGCTAAGTATTGAGCCTTACCCAGAAAAAAAATGAGCTAGGAAGCTGTAACTGCCACACTACTCTACATATTCCCCCAGGAAGCCAGTGCACTTGCGACATCTGTCCTGCAGCTTCTTAAGTCCCTGCAAATTAAATTCTTCCAACTGCTGGTGTAACCACTCATTTGCAGCATTAGTTGCTTCCAGAACACTCCCAAATCGTTGTCCCTTTAGGTGTTTTTTGAGTTTGGGGAACAGATAATCGTCAGAAGGAGCCAGGTCGGAAGAATAGGGTGGATGGGGCATCACTTGAAAGCATAAGGACGTCAGTTTTGCCATTGTTTCACCTGCAGTGTGTGACGAGGCGTTGTCATGCAACAGGATGACACCTTTGGAGAGCTTTCGTCAACATTTTTCCTTGATGTTTTGCTTCAACTTCATCAATAAAGCACAGTAATATTTTGCATTGTTGGTTGAACTCTGTTGGAGGTAGTCCACCAGCAGAACTCCTTATCCCAAAAAACTGTTGCCATTTGCTTCTGCACCGACCTTTGCACTTGGAATTTCTTTGGCGTGGGGGAACCACTGTACTGCCATTCCATAGACTTTTCTTTGTCTCAGGATCATAACAGTAGATCCATGTCTCATCACCAGTTACCAGTTTGCCCAGGAAATTGATTCATTCCTTGCAAAATGTTCCAAAACAGCCACCGATGACTCAACACGTTTCCTCTTTTGTTCAGTTGTCAAAAGTTTGGGGATCTACTTTGCTGCCAGCTTTCTCATTTCCAAGTCGTTGTGGATAATGGCACCAACTCTCTCACGTGATATTCTCAGATATATAGCAATACTTTTAGCTGATATTTGGTGGTCCTTCATGATCATGTCATGGATGGCTTTCACATTTGCAGGCACAGAGACAAAACCAGGCCTTCCACTGGGTTTCTCACTTTCAACACCAAAATGGCCAGTTTTAAAATTGACAACCCAACGTTTAACTGTTGCATATGAAGGGCCACTGCCACCCATAGTTTATGACATTTCATCATGGATCTGCTTTGCACCTTTCCCTTGGAGAAACAGGAATTTGATTATGGTCCTATGCTCTTCCACACTGAACTTTTCTGGAGGTGCTGCCATCTTCAATTTGGATCTGAACATGAAAGATAAGTTAAAATCATAGGTAGTTGATTTTTGCACCATTGAATACAGACAAATTGGCCAATGCACCCTGCAATTTATAGCTTCCTAGCTCAATTTTTTTCTGGGAAGGCTCAATACGTGTCGGCACCCCCTTGTAACTCATCCCACCCCCATGTCTTATTCCAAATTATCTTTTGCCAACGTAGTTTTTAATGCTAAAACAAAACTGTTGGACTATCCTAAAGTGTAGTTTGGCTAGAGCAGAGTTACTTTCTAGAGTATCTTCAGCTACCATGACCTTATCCAAGACACAAAGTTGGCCTTAAAACAGTAGATTACCCATGTACTGTTTGCCAATGTGTGTTTGTGTGTATGTATTTCATTGCATCTGGAAAGGGGAATGGTCAAATAAATTATTGATAGTCACATTACTTTATCTTTCCTAATGCAATTTATTTTAATAAGGCTGAACTTTTATTCCATGAATTGCCAACCACTGCTGTTATTAAGTTATATGTGATTTTATAAAAGTTAACTATGCTTCTGGTCCCTTTTATGTATAAAAGTTATGCTACTTTTCATGCAAAAGTGAACGTGTGACACTCTTTTTGTAATCTGTGCAGCTCAGTCATGACACTTTTGAAAAGATGGGTGATGTACAGCTTTATTTCCTATCTGCATATGACTTTGGCAAGAAGAACAGCTTGCCCATTATGCTGAGGCTTTACACTGAGCAGGGTTCCATCTAGTCATTGAGTCTGCCTATATCGGCCTTTTCCGGGCTTGTGCCGTCCAGATCATCACTTTCCATGATCAGTAGCCATGTCAGGGTTGATGGAAGCTGCAGTTCAAAAACATCCGTAGCATCCCAGTTCTTCTTCGTGGTCTCTGTGAATGCACACAAATTGATTAAACTGTGCCTGTGCGGGACTCTTTGGAATATTTTAGAGCTTAAATAAATGACCAATAAAACGTCTCCCCGTGTCGCGCGTGCTCCGCCTGCCTGCGGGACCTCAGTTCCGAATATCCGCTGCTGTAATGGCTCTGAAAATTAAACGCCAAAAGTAGTCATGACGGATAGCGGGGAGGTTGGGCAGGACGTGTGGATTCACAGAGTACCACTAGAAGAACCACGGTTATGTGTAAGTAACCTTTCTTCTTCGTGGTCTCTGTGAATGCACAAAAATGGGTGACTAGCAAGCTCACTTACCGGAAGGAGGGCCATCATGGCAGAACTGAAGTCAGCACAGCCCTTCCAAAACCTGCTTCTTTCTTGGCTCTGATATCTAGTCTATAATGCGTAGCAAAGGTCAATGGTGTAGACCAAGTAGCTGATCGACAAATGTCAGAGAGTTCAATGCCATGTGCAGTGGAACTAGCCATGGCTCTAGTAGAATGCGCTTTCAGCACATCTGGTGGAGTCTTGCCAACCAGGTCATAGGCTAAAGCGATGGCAGAAACTGTCCATCTGGAAATTGATTGGGAAGAAGCCGGATGATCCTTGCAAGGCGCATGAAAGCAGACAAACAATCTGGGGGATTTGCTAAAGTCCTTAGTCCTAGAAACACAGAAAGCCAAAGCTCAACAAACGTCAAGGGAGTGGACCATGTGCTCAATATCTGAAGAAGGGTTCTGAAATAATATTGTGAGAATCAAAGGCTGATTTACATGAAAATTCGAAATCACTTTCGGGAGGAATGAAACATCAGGGTAAAAGATGACCTTATTGGGGTGGAACTGTATATAAGGTGTATCAGCCTGTAGTGCAGCCGACTCACTCGCTCTCTGTACAGATGTAATACCCACCAAAAAAAGTCTTTAGTGATAGAAGTTTCAAAGAAGTTGAGGCCATAGGCTCAAATGGAGGCCGCGTGAGAGCCTTCAACACAGTCTGTAGCAACCACTGAGGAATTGGTTGCCGCACGGGAGGAAGAATATTGTGTAGTCACCGTAGGAATCTCTTAACAGTAGGGTGTGAAAATAAGTGGGAAGCATCTGAGCCCACAGGTTGATATGAAACAATGGTCGACATATAAACTTTAAGTGTGGAATGTGCTAGACCCATATCAAACAAATAACGAAGGAAAGTAAGGAGGGTCCTTACACAAACTGGGATAGTGACCAAACCTCTGGTCTCAGCAAACTTAGCAAACACCGACCATTTATAAGAGTACAGAAGTTTGAAGGCTTCCTAGCCCGTTCAAGCACTTCTTTTATAGTGGGGGAGTCCTCCAAGCCATGAGGTGGAGAGATTCTACATCTGGGTGACAGACGTTGCCTCCGTCCTGAGTCAGGAGTGATGGTTGGGGGGACAATCTCAGGTAATATGTCTCAACTGTCAGTTTTAGTTCAGTTTATTGGCCATTGACCAGTCCATTATCAATGCTAGGCAGCACCCAATGATCAGTACAGCATAATCTGCAGATGAAGAGAGATCGAGCTGTGTGTCATTTGTTTATTGATAACAGCAAACTCCAAATCTCTGTATGACTTCTTCCAATGGCTTCATATAAATATCAAAAAGCTTTGGGGAAACAGGCGATCCCTGAGGGACCTCATAATGGAGGTCCCAAGGTGTAGACACCATTTCCCCAAGAGTACCATCTGAGATCTGCTGGATAGCTCAACGGTTTAGGCATCTGGCTGTGTTTGGGAGGTTGGGAGTTCAATTCCCTGTGTGAAGGTTCATGTAGATGGGCTTCCCCTCTCTTGAATAAATCACCAGACTCATTGGAATCAAACAGATTTGTGTTGTTTATTAATTCAACCAACGGAGTATTAACATTAACATGATCTTTCCTCTGTATCTCTTGTTCAAGCAACAGCTCAGACAAGGGCAACCATAAGTTTTCTTCAAACGGATTAGC
The DNA here is from genome assembly GCF_051106095.1 of Pogona vitticeps. Taxonomy (NCBI): domain Eukaryota; kingdom Metazoa; phylum Chordata; class Lepidosauria; order Squamata; family Agamidae; genus Pogona; species Pogona vitticeps. Next base: position 63,993,903 of record NC_135784.1, on the reverse strand, counting down.
AGTAGTAACATTCCAAGGTCCAGCAATCACCCATTCTGTTTCAACTGTAACTAGTCCAGGGTCATCCTGGTATAAAAGCGGGAGGGTCTCTTCATCCCCCATCCAGCCCCATAACAGGGTTCCTTCTCCTGATGAGTCACCCCAAGGTCCAGGAAGCACCTCATCTTCCTTAACTCTTCAAGATGCCATGCCCGGCGTGCCTCGTTTTCTCTGGCAATAGCTTCCTTTTCCTCTCTAAGCTTCCTTCTCCATTCCCTTGTCTCAGACTCACCCCAATATGATGGTCTCTGGGGTAAACCTTTACGCTTCCTGTTCTCAGCTTCAGCCTTAGGCACGTGAACCTGTTCCCATTTCCCGGTCCATGGATCCTGCATCCAGACCGTTTCCCCACCACCCGGGATATTGTCCCGGGCTATATTTATTTCCCCTAACTCCCCTTCTTCCAGAGCTCGTCCTTTCTCCTTTCCCCCCGCCATTGTGACCCTAGATGGAATAGCCACACTTAACCCTTTCAACTCTTTCTCTAAGTCTTGGGTATCCACTGCTCGCAATATCCCTTTTTTTTCTCATGTTCTTCTGCTCCAGCTCTCGGGTGTCTATCCCTTGGTCTTTCTTTCGGGGTGGGGTAGGAGGTGGGGTTGTTTGAGTCCCTTTTAAGGAGAGACTGCTCCACCAGAAAGACCTCTTGTCTTTGGTCTTTCCCCTCACACCCTGCTGTGCTTCTTTGACGGAGGTTGGACTCAATGATCTACAGGGTCCCTTTCAGTTCTGCAGTTCTGAGATTGTTATTTATTAGTCTTTGAGGAAGGACTGGAACCACCAAGGAATGGAGCTCTTAAATCCTAAACTTGATAGCTGCATCAGGAGGACATAGCGGTCAACCGTATCAAACGCTGCAGAAAGATCCAGCAGAGTTACACTCCCCTTGTCTGCTTCCCTCAGATCATCTTGCATCATAGGCTGCATCACAGAATAGAACTAAAACTGAATCCAGATAAGACAGAGATCCTACTGTTCGGGGGATTGTCAGACCTGTTATAGAGATACAGTGGTGCCTTGCTTAACGAGCGCACCGTTTAACGACGAATCCGCATAGTGATGCGGATTTTGCGATCGTTTTTACGATCGCATTGCGATGTTTTAATAGGCAAAACATCGCATTGCGGTGATCGGTAAGCGTTTCGCTTACCGATCTTCGCATTACAATGTTTGGGAAACAGCTGATCGGCAGTTCGAAAATGGCCGCCCACAGTGTTTTTGCGCCGATTCCTCGCTTACCAAGGTGGCGAAAATGGCGGCCCTATGGAGGATTCCCACTTAGCGGTGAGTTTACCCCCCATAGGAACCCATTAAGCGGAGTTTAATGCGTTCCTTTGGGGTTTTCCGTTCCGTTTAGCGATGTTTCCGGATAGCGACGTTTTTCCTGGAACGGATTAACGTCACTATGTGGGGCACCACTGTATTTACCTGATCTTGGTGGGGTTACATTCCTCCTGAAGAGGAGCTAACACCAGGAACCATGTTTTCTCAGTTGTGGCCCCTTCCATCTGGAATAAGCTTCCTAAAGAGATTTGTCAAGCACCATCCCCTCAGTTTTTAGGAAGTTAATTAAAACAGAATTATATGAAGCTGCCTTTTATTAGGGTTTTAACAATTTGTGAGGCTGTCGGTGAGAGCAAGTCCCCTCTCACGGTAGTACTGTCCCTCCTGCTCTCTGACGACAAGGAGGTGCAAACACCACCCATTCCCCTTCCCAGGAAGATCAGAACACCTGAGCCAAGCCTGGGGAGTGTGGAGGGGGAATTGGGAGGAATGTCCGTTGGAGAAGGCGGACATGTTTTGGTGGGAAAAGAATGACAGCCCCGGGTAGAAGTAGAGGTGGGGCTGGGGGATATAAAGAGGGGGAAAGACAGCTTGCCTCATGGTTGGGAATGGACATGGCTAGAGGACCCATGGACTGGGAAGGTGGAGAAGCTGAGGGTCCCAAGAGGCAGAGCCCCGGAGAAGAAGTGAGCTTACACCTAAACCCTCTTATTGGGGAGAGTGTGAGACGAAGGAGTGGAAGAGGAAGTTGAGGGAGGAAAAAGAGAAGGTTGGGAGGGAAAGGAGAGGGAGACTGGAATGGCTGATGATGCTGCAGAAGCAGCAGAGAGGTCCTTCGGGAGACTTTGGCCAAAGAATGCCTCCTCCCGGGACCCGATCTGGGCAGATGATCGGGGCGAAGACACAGTACCCCTATTGGGGGGAGGAGGGAGGATGACAATTATTAAACGCAGACTGTACCCTGGACTGGCCGGGCCCCTGGAATACCCAGGAGACCAGTCTGTTCAGAGTTGAAGACTGGAAGCCCCCTCCTAACCCGATGTTAGAGGGAGACAATGGTTGGAATACGTTTGCAGATATAGGCTGTTTGTTAAATAATCCAATAAATGTTGACTCCTGTTTCCAAACCAAGGAAGTCTGTCAATTTATTCAAAAAAAAGTGGAGCCAGGACTTGAACCCTCACACTACTGACCTGAGATTTTAAAAATTGTTTTAAATGTGCTTAATTCTATTTAAATACAGCTTTTATAATTTCAGCTAGTGACTGGGTTTTACTGTATTTATTGTATACTGTACTTTTGTATTGTATAATTTGTAATCATACCTTGATAGGTGGTTAGCCATGCAGAGAGTGTTCCTACTAATGATGTGAAGGTTGAACCTATACCTCAACATATAAATGTTGAAGTAATAAATAAATAATGGCATTTAACTAGCAAGACCTGAGCAAGGCTGTTAATGATAATACGGCCTTCTGCACGTGACAAATCCAGAAGATCCAAATGAGTTAGTAGCGGTTTCTGGCAATGACATAACAATGACAACTACTGTATCGTTACACAGGGTGTGCAGTGTAATGGACCGGGAGCCAGACTAGGGCTCAGGGGATCTGGAATCGAATTCTCACTCGACCATGGAAACTCATGGGGGGCACTATTAAACCGCCCCTTCGACATTTCTCTTACCTTGAAAGTCCTATTCGGGTTGCCGAAAGTCCGTTCCGACGTAACAAAAATAATCGCAAGGATGCAAAGGCCTGATTACACTGAATAGGATTTACTGCAAGGAAGCTTGTGGGAGAAAACCTGAAGGAGGGGCCTGGACTTGTGAACTGCCTTTGAAGACTAGTTCCTTGTATTCAACCCTCAAGAGCTGTGCAACGCACCGGTCTGAACAGCTGGGCCTCTCTGGGTCGGCGGAGCACAGCAGTAGGTTTCCCGAGGCGGCGCTTTGAAAAGGCGGCAAGGAGAGCCCGGGGCCGAGCCGACGTCAGCGCCGGAGCGGAGCAGGACTAGAGGGAGGAACCAGCCCCCTGGGAGGCGCGGGATACCCGTTGGGAGGCCGCGGAGCCCCCCCTCCCCCATAGAGCGGGCCGGGGCCCAACACGACTCCGTGGGGCCCTCTTGGGGAGGAGGAGGCCCTTTCTCCCCTTCCTCTGCCGCTCACTTTCCGTCACGTGAGAGCGGGCCAGCCTCGGAGGTGGCGGCGGGAGGTTTGTCACAGGAGGTGAAGCGACAGGAGACGAAGAGCCCGGGGGGGCCTCAGCGGGGACAGGTTCTGACGTGCAGGTGGGCGTCCTAGGCGGCCCTGAAAAAAAGCCTCCCTTTCTGGCAGCGAGTTCCTGTGTAAGCAACAATGTTCCTGGCGGTCCCCGTCTTCTTTTCCCTTTGTCACCCTCGCACCATTAGGAAGCGCCTCTCTCTCCCCCCCCTCGCTCCCCTTCCCTCCATTTCCTGCAACGAGGAGCGGCGGCACAGAAGGCTGCGGGTGTCGGGGGGTTGGGGTGGGGGTGGGAAAGAGAGAAAAAAAGTTTTTTTTCCCCCCTCAGGCTCCACCAGCAACATTTCCGCTACTGGATCAGGCTCTCGATAGAGGCAAACGCAGACTCCCAAACGGCTTTTGACCATTCTTCTGCAGAGTCTCAAAGGTGTCCTTAGCAAAATACAGTAAGTGTTAAGAGACATGGCTTCTTGTGTAGACAGTAATGGGTTCCAGATCAAGAAGCAGACAGTAGGACTGTAAGAGAGTTCCCATTATGGAATGCAAGAGCAGGGGAGAGGGAATGGTGTCAGCTGGTCGGTTCTGTGGCAGGGCTTCTTTGGGACCCGGTACTGTACAGTACTTGTAAAATAATTCCTGTGAAAGTACTAGAGTGAGCTGTGAACCTTGCCAGACTGTATGATAAGACCGTAATATACTTACAGTATTTCCTTTGCAAAAGGGAATTGCAAAAAGTTCTTTAAGGATCTCTCCAAACTGGGTAGACGCTAATAAGCATTGAATTGGCAGATATAGTTCAGTGTAAGGGGGTAGAAAGTGATAAAAATCCTAACAATATGCACATTGATAGGGGGTGAGTTGACCATCGTAAAAAGTGATATTCAGATCACCTCAGATAGCGTGGTGAAAACGCTGGCCCAATGTGGAGGAAGTGTTGGAAATATAATCTTAGAGGGAGTCTTGAGAAAAGAATCAAAAATAAATCTGGCAATATCATAATGTCTTGATAAAGATGTGACCACACTTGGACTGCTATGTGCAGTTCTGGATGCTGCATCTTAAGAAATGTAAACAGAGATGGAAAATGTACAGGAAATATCATTAAAATATCAGGAGGGAGAGTAGAAGCAACCCACTTTCAAAAGAAAATTGTGTTGTTTAAGGCTTTAAAGTTTAAAAAAATGAGTGAATAAGAGCAGAAAGACACTGATATATAAAATTCTGCTTATGGTGCAAAAAAAAATTAACATTGCTGTTAAGTACCATCAAGTCATCTCTGACTTATGGTGACCTGCATCTCCAAAATGTGGTGTCCTCAACAGTGCTGCTCAGCTCTTACAAACTCAAGTCTGTCACTTCTTTTGGGAGTCAATCCATTTCAGGTTTGGTCTCCCTCTTTTGCTGCAGCTTTCCATTTTCCCCAACATTATTGTCTTTTCCAGAGCATCTTGCCATCACATGATGTGCCCAAAGTAGGATAGACTCAGTTTTGCCATTTTTGCTTTCAGAGATAGTTAAGGCTTGATTTGCTTTAGGATCCATTTGCTCATCTTCCTAGACGTCCAGGGTATCTGCAAAGCTCTCCTCCCTCACCACATTTTAATGAATCATTTTTTTCCTTTCAGCTTTCTTAACTCTCCAGCTTTCTGACTTGTACATAATGATCATGAATACAGTAGCATGGATGACCATGGTCCTGGTCTCCAGTGACACATTCTTGCACTTAATGTTTTTTTTCTAATTCTTTTATTGCTGCACTTCTGAATCTCACTTTTCTTTTGATTTCTTGGCTGCAGTTTCTGCTTGGATTTATTGATTGAACCAAGATATAAGAATCTTTTAACAACTTAAATTTCTTCATTGTCAACATTAAATTTGTGTAGTTCTTCTGTAATCATGATTGGTCTTCTTAATGTTCAACTGCAGGCCTGCTTTGGCACTTTCTTCTTTCACTTTCATTAAAATAATTTCAAGTCACTGCTGCTTTTGGATAGCGAAATGGTGTCATTTGCATGTCTTAAATTTTTGATGTTTCTTCCATCAATTTTCACCTTGTTCTTCATCTGAATCTAGTTTAGCTTTCCATATGATATTTTCTGTTATAGACTGAAGAGCTAGAGAGACACCTTTGCCTATAAGAGACCCATTCTAACTCTCCATATTCTGTCCTAACAGTAGTTTCCTGTCCACGCTACTGGTTATGCATCAGGACAATCAAGTGCTGAGGCATAGCAACGTCTTTCATAACAGCCCATAGTTTCTCCACCCAGCCAAAAGCGAAATATTTTTCTCTGCCTCTTACATACAGTCATCTGTTGATACTAAATGGTATGAAATTCAGGACAAAGCAAGAGGAAGTACTTCTTTATGCACTTACATTATCAGTCAAATATTCAGGACTCTTGATCAGGTTGGATGGTAAATAAAAGCAGAGGGCAAGCAGAAGGCAAGCTGGCCGGTGATGAAGCCGCAAAGTTTTCATTTACTTATAGTTCTAAAATAGTAACTGGGAGGAAGTTGCAGACATTCAAATTAGATTTCTGTATTTCACATTAAGACTGGCATTAAATGCAGGCTTGGTGTCTCCAAACATTTTACTTGGCAATAATAAAGGTATTGCTGTGATATAGATGTTGAATCATTTTATGGTCAGGATGCCTGCTTGTGATTTTTAAAGATTCTTTAAGGTGTTGGTTTTATGAAATTTGCTACCTCAAAATGTTTTGATGGCCACCAACGTAGCTGACTTTAAAAGGGACTTGAAGAGATGAATAGAGTGGCTTATTCTCAGGATCCAGGCAGTATGCCCCAGTTGCTGAGAAACAGCAGTGGGAGGATGCTGTTACTCCCCATATGCCATTGTAGGTTTCCTAGAAGTGTCTGGTCAGCTGCCAGGGGAAACAAGATGCTGGGCTACATAGGCCTGTTCATGCTTCTGTCTTCTGACAGCCCTTATCTTGTCATTTCTGCCCCCCCCACCTTTCCTTATCTGAAAATAACTTGTACAGGACCATCTCCTCCTACCTGAACCTGCCAAAGTGTTAGTCATCTTCAGACTCTTTCTTCTAAGTACCTTCTCCTTCCAAAGTACCATGGATTGAAATAGGGATTCCTTTTTTTGCTTCAGCTTTAGAACAGTCTCCCATTTCAGTCCAGCTTGCAAAGGTTTCAGTTGTTACTTGGCTGGTTTTCATTGTAAAGTGTTTAAAAATTGTCTTGACTGTACAGCCTTGTTCTCCTTTTATGCTGTTCATTTAAGTACTGGTTTTACTTTGTATTTGTTTTCTCAGTCTTATGTTCATCTCCAGGTAGTTTTGGAAAAGGAATATGTACCTTAAGGTAAATTGGTCATAACGTGCCAGACTCTTGAGAAGTGTAGCAAAGGTGCATCATTTTAAACCTTCAGGTTAAGAATAGGTATACTTTCTCTGTATTTGCTTCTCAAACCAGAGTACCAACCAAATTTGTAGGACACTGATTAGCATGCGTTTCTGCAGGTTACTGGTGAAAAATGTGTGGCCGCACTGCAGTTTCTCTGGGAGCTGACCGTATCCGCCGTGCCTGCGTATATCGTGATAATGAAGGGAGAAGAAGACATCCTGAATGGAAAAATGCTGACAGATATAGCCCATCCTACAATAAGAGTCCACAGTCTAACAGCCCTGTGCTTCTATCTCGAAAGCACTTTGAGAAGGTGAACCTTCTAAATTGCATCCTAATCTTGTAGTTTAGATACATTTTTTCAAAAAGTTGTTCACTAGGATCAGTATCTGTTTTCTGGTATTTTTATATTCAGGGTTTGTACCTTAGCTTGGACACCAAGGTAAAAAAATTCACAAATAAGAGGAAATGTGGTTTCTGCTGTGTAGAAGTCAGTGAAGCATAAGCATTTTAAAACTGCAGGTATCTGTTGTATTTTACTTTTTTGTGATCGTTTAGAAAGGAGAGACATTCTAAAGAAGCACTGCCTCTTACAGTAAGACAAATGGCAATGTTTACTTTACATATGAGGCGCCCAGGTGTGACCAGCCTTTATTTAGGGTTATTTTCCCCTTATTTCTGTTTGGTTTCTCTAAATTTGTGTTGTTGTTTTTAATGCATGAATTCACTTTAAAGATTCCAAGTTGTTGAATCTTCTCTCTTCTACTGGCTGCTTGGACCTCAGAAGCTGTACCCCTGTTATGACATGAATTCACTTGTAGTTGAAAAGTGAAGAAGCTGTGACATTTAAAAATATTTGAGTCTTAAATCACTGACCATGCATAAACCTTTTTTTTAAGCATGACATTTTGCAAACTGTTTCCTCTTTTATTTTCCCGCCCAGATACAGTCCAGTAGTTAATAAAGGGGAGGACTCTCCCATCTAATGCACATACATATGCATATACACCGACACAAATAGCTACACAGCTGTGCAGGCTGTCCCTTTCCTGGGATGAGATGCTGTCTTCCCAACCATTTAAATGGCAAATGTGTCTATCTACTATCTCTTCCATCTGCCACTCCTGGTACTGAAGTGGCAGCTGTTATGCTATTATGTGGGTCACTGGCCAGAGTGAGAAAATGTTTTCTCATTGTAGAAGGGAAAAGGTACTTGTGCAGCAGTGGCAGGTGGAGGGCAAGGCAGAAAGAAGAGGAATGAAGTGGAATGAGTGGCTGCTCCCCCTCCCCCTGGTGCTTATCTACAACCTAAGCCTTCCATCATGCTTATGAATCATGTACAGTATCATACTACACATCTCAATGGAGTAGTTCCAGTGCTTTTTATCATTAGTCCAGAGTACATTATATATTGAGATTAGAAACTAAAGAGCTTGTATAATATTTTCTAATGCTGAGACTTGTAAAACTACAGAATAGTAAAGCTATTTTGGCATTTGTTTTCAACTGAGTGAAAACACTGTCAAAGTCACGCATAGGATAGCAGTGAAAGTTAATCAGACTAAAATTTTAGCGAAAAGGAGAAGTGAAACCCGTTAGTTTGTTTCAATTGTCCCAGCTGAGAAAGCTTAAAAAATGATTCATATCAATAGTGGAAGGTACATTTAGAAGCAGCGAATTTCAGAATCATGTAATCCAATCTCTATGCATGTTTATTTAAACATAAGTCCCACTATGTCAATGGGACATATTTCCAGGAAAATCTGAATAAGGTCACAAACTAAAGTTACTGGTCAGGTTCAGTTGGACTGACTTCCAGCTATGTGTGCATAGCAGCGGTGAAGAATGTATATCCTTGCGAATATTTTTGGACTACAACTTCCATCAACCCTAGTGAGCATGGTCAGTACTGAAGAATAATGGAAGTTAACAATCCAACAACATCTGGAGGGCCACACGTTCCTCATCCCCAGTGTATAGAACGGTAGCCTTATGTTACAGTCCTAAACACACTAGGACATTGGCTCTATTGAATACAGTAGGTATTGCTTGTAAGTACACATGCACATGGCTTTGTCCAGTCTGAAGTCTGCTCAAGCGCACATCTTTGTGGATTTTTGAGACCACACAGAATAACTGAAAACGTGGGCAGCTATTTCTCTTAGTAGCTGCAAGTTAAGGAATAATATAGAGGTGGCTACATTGTTGAGTTTTTTTTTTATGAAGATACGACTGTTGTTTGACTTCAGCCACAGTATTGAATAATGCTGCAATTATTCTACAGTATTTAGTAATACATTTAATAATGTGTTTTCATGTGGTATTCTGCAATGTGGCTTGCCTGGCTACAATGAGTGCCAAATTTTCTTCAACTTTACATTTTCTTCTGCAGCATGTGTGGTCGTACTTTACATACAGTACAAAACCATTTCAACACAGAATTAGAGTAACTTAAAAAAAAACACAGTAGCACTAGATCTTTCATAAATACATAATTAACTTGGTTGCCTCATCATATAAGCATGGCATGTTATTTTGTTATCATTCAGTGACTGAACTGACCAGAGTTTTCATTTTTACAATGAAGGACAAAGCAGAAATTTAGAATGCTTTTCACTTCACCACTCTTACAGCTTTGCAAACAATGGCTGAAATCCAGTAGTAAATCACAACTAGAGCAGGCCCATTGAATCACTGGAACTTACAAAAGAGCTGACTCACCAAACTCCACTGATTTAGTGGGCCTGTTCTATTTGCAACTTGCTGCTAGATTTGGAATGGAGGTTTTGATGACTTTGCATTCTTTCTATACATGTATGGATGTTCCTCCTCAACCTTTCTTCCTGTTTCTGCTTTATAAAAGGATGTCAGTTCTTCTGAGCGCATCCTTGTGGCTATGCGTTGGGGGCTGATTCCATCCTGGTTCAAGGAAGATGACCCTTCTAAAATGCAGTATAACACTTCCAATTGTCGGAGTGATTCCATGATGGAGAAACTTTCCTACAAGGTTAGTTTTTGAGTATTTGAAAACAGACATGTTGTACTTGTCTCCTCCTAACCATGCTGTTTATATCTTCTGAGATTGACATCTGACTAGATAGATCCTGATACTTCTTCATAGAGGTACTGCCAACAGTTGCCCTGCTGTATCAAGTGTAAATAATTCTGAACTGCATACTGTGAATCCAGCTTCATGATTTTCCTGAAAGGGAAAAGTCCAGCAGGTGATAGCATTTCACATGTTATGCTTGACACACTGCCCTTGAGATAACCTGCTGCTTGCTTTATGTGCAGTTTAGATTAGAGAGAACACAAATAACACTGACTGTATGGAAGCCATTTAGAAATAAAATACCACAGATAGAAGTCATGAAAACCCCACTCAGAGATTTATTTGGATTAGCCATTTGTACAGCAAAAGAGTGTGTCTCTCCTTTTCTCAAATTCCATGCACTCTTGTTCCATTAGGGAAAAAAGAAACAGTTATCAGAAAATAACTTATTCCCAATCTAAGAAGGAAAGATCAGATCGGAAAATTAGCCCTCTTGTGTCTTTGTGATGACCCAGCTGCTTAGCCAGTGCTTTTGGAGGAGGGAGGATTGCTTAGGTCTACTCTGCTTTTGTATCCCAGGTCTCCACTTCTCTAAGCATCCAGTTTCTTCACTATCATTCTTTTGATTCCACTGCCTCCTGTTTCTCAGGCTCCAGCCATGGCTCAGTCTAGACTATAGGATGTTCCCTGTGTTCCTGTTTTCTAGAGTTTCATTCATGTTTCTGTCTCTTGCATTCAGATCCTGCCCTACCTGCTTCCATATCTTTCCTGAAATCACCACTTTTCTATTCCTTTCTTAATATTTTTATCTTGTCATGGGACCTTTAAGCAAGGGGTGGGAAGGGCACAGAGACTGGGGCAAGGAATAATTTGTTTGTGTTTCTTAGCCTTTTTTCTCTTTCTCATGGCTGTTGTGGGAAATAAACAAATATTTCCTAGCCAATATATATGTTACGTACTTTAATACCACATATCTATCTCTGAACACCTAAACTAACAAAAATCCTAAATCTAATCAGGGACAAGTTAAAACTTGCAAAAGATCCTGGGTAAGCATAACTCTGAACATGCTTAACAGTGCCTTTCTTCGCATACAGTAATACTGTTCCTTGCTCCCAATAATGACAGTCAATCCTGTCTCCCTCACTGTTGTGTTAGGGAGGTGGACCTGAGTCTTTGTTTTCTACAGATCAGGGATGTGTGGCAATTGGTTTTATGCAAAGAGACTTCAATTGAGCATTTCCCAGCTATTTTCTGTGCAACCTTTTCCCCAAGCACACTTGTGCTTTAATTTTTGGCATTTGAGAACTACATTAGTGAAAGGAATAGAAGAACTGCATTATGAACAACTTGGTGCCTCTGGTGCCCAAGTGCAAATGGATCGTGGCTGATGATATGCTTCCTTACAAGGGGCCCAGTTTCTTCACTGACCTTGCAGAATCTCTAGGGCCTCTGTGAATATAACTTACTTAGCTCTTACCAGATTTTCTGCTCTGAAATAAGGACAACATTAGGCTGTCTGTGCCATTCCATTTCCACTGTCAGAGGTTAGACTACTAAGAGCAGAGCAGAGCTAGATGCACTTCTTGGGTACAATTTCTTCCTTACACTGTGGTAGCTGTGTTGTAGCTGCACATACCCACAACGTCTTGTGATAGTTTTGTGATGCTCTTTTGGATGTTTCTCAGTTACCTGTATAGTATTCTATCTCAGTAGCTCAATCTACTTTGTCTTTATTTTGATAAACGTTAGCTATGGGAATGCATTTTTTTCATCTATAAAAAGTTTCCCCACCAATTATATTTCTAGAAAAACCCAATTAAGACCCCAGTGTCCCCACTTGAATATGGCCAGTGGTCTTACACCATTGGCAGAGGTAGCTGAAGGGTGGGATAGGAAGGAGCAGTATTAGAACATACTTGTGAAATCAGAAAAAGCTTTTCTGTTAGGCTGGTAAGAAAGTGGCACCACATAAACCTGTGGTAGCTTTGCCTCAATATTCACATGTTGTGTTACAATATAACACAAAGACTTCAGCATCTTTATACTGGTGAATACCCTACTTGCTGCAGGTTAGTTTGATGCATGGGGACACCACAGACCATAATGTGGTAAATTCCAGTTTTTGCATAGATAAGGCCTCACTGACCTAAAGATGAGCTAAGGAAGCTAGTCCTGGTATTTGCATTGCATTAATTTCATTTTCACAAGACAAGCAATGTAGATTAATTCCTATAAAGGAAGTCTCAGGAAATATGGCTGTAATTAATGTTATATTTCTCACTTACTCTTGTAATGAAAAGCAGGGCAGGTTCATAGTCCAAGCAGAGGGGACACCTCAGCCCCCTACTTGCAGGGGAGGCATCTCTGCTATTTGGCTCATGGGCTACCTCTTCCAAAGGCAGCAAGGAACAAGTCACAAGTCTCTTTTAACAAAGCTCCATGTGAACTCAGATTGGCTTTCAGAATCATTCCATAGGATATAATATGTGCTCCCATTACCCCCCCCCCCAAAAAAAACCCAATGAACAATTTTGGATGTAGCTGAAGCTTTGGTTTGCTTGAATTGAAACTGCCTTTGCTCTTGTCTTTCTCCATCCCCAAAGGGACCTCTTCTAAAAGGCCAGCGCTGTGTGGTGCTGGCTGATGGCTACTATGAATGGCAGCAGCAGAATGGACAGAAACAACCCTATTTCATTTACTTCCCTCAGCCTCCGGAAGAAATGGTATAACATTACAGTACTGCATTGATAGCATTATTTAGTGCAAAAGTTCTCATTGGCTTTACTTTTTTCTCTACCCATTTCCACTAAAGTCCATCTTGCCTTAGGTAGACTCTATAATTATATAGACACTTTAATTAATGTGGTGGAAAATAAATAACACACAGCAGTGCCTACTAGGTCCAGGACAGTTACAAGTAGCATTTTCGGTGTTCTCTTAGTATATTGAGTGAACAGCAGCTGTTTGTTTGAAAATCAAGAGCACAAAGATTATTGCTAGGAAGATGAACAGAAGGCTTGTCAGAATCAAGTGAACAAGCATCATGCTCCTATGCCTTTACATGTCTTTTTTTTGTCTTCCACTGCTGTTGCAGCATGTGCTAGGAGTGATAATGGACAGAGGTGAAGAGCGATATGCCCCAGGGATCTGTTCTGGGACCGGTGCTTTTCAACCTGTTCATAAATAATCTGGAGACAGGGATAAGCAATGAGTTGGCCAAGTTTTCAGATGACACGAAACTTTTCTGGGTGGTAAAGATCAGAAGGGATTGTCAAGAGCTCCAGAAAGATCTCTCCAAACTGGGAGAATGGGTGGCAAAATGGCAAATGTGTTTCAGTGTAAGAAAATGTAATGTACACTGGGACAAAAAAAAAATCAAAACTTTATTTTCAGTTAATGGTTTCTGAGCTGTCTGTGATGGATCAGGAAAGAGATCTCAGTGTGCTGGTGGAATAGAAGCAATGTCTTGTGTAAGCAGCAGCTGAGTCAGATCTTACAGGCAGAGGAAGCAGAGTATTGAATCTGCCCTTGACATTGAGATATAAGATCCAGTTGAAATCATAGTGGAAGGTAATGAGGGACCAGGGATGTTAGGGCCCCCAGGGGAGTGACTAGAATGACTTGTGCCTGGGTGTGGTTTAGGCGAATGATTACTCTCAGGAGGAAAGGAAGAGAAGAGAACATGCATAATGAGGGATGAGGATTACATTGGCTAAAGGGTCATGACCTATATGCTGGCTCTACTATCGTCCTGAAGCAAACATGTTGACAGAAGGAATGCCCTATCTACAAGTGAGGAGGCAGAAAGACACCTGGGTGAAGCTCCCATCTTACAAAATAAATGGCAACTCATTTCTAGAATTCATAGATGACCACTCAGAGAGCCAAAGTTAGCAAAGGTGAGTTGTCATTCTCTCAAGCATCCAAATCGAAACCAGTTGAGGGCTTTCAAGGGAAACACTAACACATAGTGCTGTGTTTGGAGATAGACTATTAGGCAGGAAAGCTGTGTTCCCAATGGCTAGTGCTGATTAGAGCCCCAGTGGCAGGAATTTGAATTAAGGGCAGTTTCTAGACAGCCTGGAAGGGAGCCCGGCGTAGAGTACATTGCAGAATGCCAACCATGAGTGTATGAGAGCATGGGTAACTGTAGCTGGGCTGTCTCCACCCAACAGCAGTTGCAGACAGTGAAAGATGCTCTATGCTACTAAGACTGATCATGGGGCGTTCTTGGCAAAGATACTGGAGTGGCATTGCCAGTTCCTACTCCAGGTGGATTGCATTTAGTTGGAAATCTCCACTATGACCTGTCCGTCTTGGGTGTCCCTGCACGGCATAGCCCATAGCTTCTCTGAGTTACTCAAGCCTCTTCGCCACGACAAGGCAGCAATCCATGAAGGGGAGCCTGAAGCTGAGGCTCCAAGACTTTGGCCATCTCATGAGAAGAGAAGACTCCTTGGAAAAGCCCCTGATGTTGGGAAAGTGTGAAGGCAGGAGGAGAAAGGGACGACAGAGGATGAGATGGTTGGACAGTGTCATCGAAGCGACCAACATGAATTTGACCCAACTCCGGGAGGCAGTGGAAGATAGGAGGGCCTGGCGTGCCCTGGTCCATGGGGTCATGAAGAGTCGGACACGACTACTTGATTTTCGGGGGTGGGGGGAACAACTTCCAAAAGTCCAAATGACCATCTCCCCCCCCCCCAGTTTTTCTTACAGTTTTTTTAATTGAAAAAGGCTCCAGCGCCCTCTAGTGGCCAATTAAACCATGAGCTTCAAAACATGGTAGAATTGACCTCCGCACTTTCTGAATTCCTAAAGCCAAGAACTGGGAAGGTTGGAGGCGCCCAGGGATATTTGGCACCACATTCCGGCCCTGGGGCCACATAACAGACGCCATGCTGCTCATCTATGTTTTAGTGCCATAGCTTGCTTTGGTTCGTAGGTTAGACTGATCAATCTAATATAGGCTTAGAGTATATTAGAATGCAAATGCTAAAAACTTATGTAAATCTGGATGAACACTGCTGCAAGGTAATTACAATGGCTACTGTGTGACCGTGGTGGAAGCAAGAAGAAATGCTTCTTGGGGTCCTTTGAGTCTCATTCAACAAACTGTTTCTCATTAGTACAGAGCTTACTTCAGTTTGGCTCACCAGATGACGTTAAGGAGATCTCAGAGGCCCTCTGTGATATATCTGGTAAACATTTTCAAGGATAACATTACATGCATTTAGCTTGACCTGGACTCCTGATTTTCTGTCTACCAATGTGTCCAGAGCAGTCTTGGCTTGGACCAAATCTTCATTTGCAGCCTGGAGGTAGAGATGGGCAGGATAAGGGTGAAAAAACGACAGCTCAGTCCCAAAAAGATGGATGCTAGTGGGTGATCCATCTGTCCAGGAAAATAGTACTTGCTTTTTTTCTGGAAATGATAGTATGCCTGCTAAGTGTACTTTTTGCTCATGTAGTTCTTTTCTTTTGCAGTTCAGCAAACCAGATGTGAAGGATGATGATACAGAGTCAGAGAGCAGGAGGTTACTCACCATGGCTGGTATTTTTGATTGCTGGAAACCCCTTTATGGAGGAGAAGCATTATACAGCTACACCATCATCACAGTAGATGCAGCTAAAGGTGTAAGCTCCATCCATCACAGGCAAGGAAGCATACGTTGATAGGAAATTGTTGTAGAGCAGGGATGAAGAACTTGGTTTGGATGCCAGATTGCATGGCACCTTTATGACCCCATGTGAACAGGATGATATCACGGCCCCCAGCTCTGCTCATCCTGTCACAATTTCCCCAGCAAAACTATTTGTTGACTCAGAGGATCACAAGTCACAACACTGACTGTGTAGATGAAAGTGAACTGGAAGTAGAGCCATGCTCACTCAGCCACAACCTGCAAAACGGCAAGTCTTGACCTTGGGCTTCATCTATAAGTCCTGGAAGGGTGGTTTTACCTGTTCCAATATACCGTGTACACAACAAAGAGAAGGAACAACGTCTTGCCCACTTCCTACTATAGAGGTGCTCCAGCAGTTAGCCCTTGGATCTCAGGAGCCATCCCCACCCTGTCCTTTATCTCTTCAGGGAGGATGCAGCATAGGCACAGCTAGTTCCAGATTAAGCACCAGCTATAGGAATATTGCTGCATCCAAAGTTTGGGTCTGGGGAGTTCTGCCTGCCTTGCACTTTTCAGTATTAGGGAGATATGAGGAAAGAGAAGCTTACTGCACAGACAGAGTTCCGACTCCTGTCCTCTGAAGATGCCGGCCACAGAGACTGGCGAAATGTTAGGAAGAACAAACTTCAGAATACGGCCAAAGAGCCCGAAAAACCCACAACAACCATCAGATCCCGGCTGTGAAAGCCTCTGAGAATACTTACTCCTCTTCCCTGTCAACTACAAAATAACAGTGGGGATTTTCCTCCATGCACGGTCACCCTTCCTAAATGAGAAGGCAAACAGCACATAGGGAAAGAGGTAGCCAGGATCACAGATAACGGGGATTGACTTCCTCCCCACTCTGGTCTGAACTGGATGAACAAAAGGCAGAACCTGATGGGTGGGCTTTTGGGAGGGGCAGGGCACTGGACTTTTTGCAGGCCAGATTGGGCTCATCAGTTATGCCCACAGCCTGGAGATTCCCCTCCCTTCTTGAAGAGAGCATTATAAATAGGCGCTAAGTGGGGATAACAGTTCACAATTCACACTTTCCATCACCTAATTCTTCGCTCTATGCATCATTTAGTGTAGGTCAATATATATCATGGTGATCTTGGTTCATATTTTTATTTGTTTAGGATGCCAGCTATCCTTGATGGGGATGAAGCTATTAGAAAATGGCTGGACTTTGCAGAAGTACCCACACAAGAAGCACTTAAACTCATCCACCCCACAGAAAACCTTGCCTTCCACCCAGTATCAACCATTGTGAACAACTCTCGAAACAATACGCCTGAATGTATTAATCCCATTGAACTGGATCTTAAGAAGGTATGATTTTGTAATATTTTTCTAATAATAATATATTATTTTTTGTAATATTACATCTGATAAGTTAAACCCTTCTATAAAGTATCACTGCCACTGTCCTTGAAATCAATGAAATAGCAACTGTTCATGTTGTAGATTCATGAGAAAACAAGCAGCAAACTCAAAAAATGTTCACTGTGTTGTGCAACAGCTGAGTCCCCTGATATCAAACAGAATGTGTGCCTTTTCCCGGGTTTCAGCAATCTCTCCTGCATTAATTGCAAACACCCAGATAGGATTACAAAGCACTGTAACAGCCACCTTCAACCGAGATTCATTTTCAGCGTTGTTCCTTTGACAGGTCACCAAGCCAGCTGCTTTCCTTTCCACTTTGTGTGACTTGTTATTGAAAACTGCAATGCCTGTTTCTATCAGTAAAGATATATTTCATTTCATCTAAGCTTGGGGTACTACAGGAAACCACGTGACTATAGGAGGAAGATTCACTGAACTAGCCTGCCATTCCCAGTGGAATTTGTAGTCAAACAGTGATTGTTTTCCACATACTTTTCCTCTGTCTTCCAGGATGTTAAAGTTAGTGCAAGCAGCAAAATGATGTTGAACTGGTTAAAAAACAAATCTCCCAAGAAAGAAGATGATGGTGATAATGATGGCTTACCAAGATGGTCCAGTCAGTTCATCCAAGCAGGACCACCTAAGAGAACAAGTAAAAGCTTAATGGACCAATGGCTCAAGAAGGAAGATGGGGAGCCTTCTGCAAAGCAATCCAGAAAGCAGTGACTTGTTCACCCTTTCCCTGCATTGTTAAACAGATTGACAGGTTCAGTGGTTTAGACACATTCTTACTGCACTTTGTATATAAATTTGGAAATTTCTATTGATAAATATTGATAGAAATTTGAGGTGTGATTTTTCAAATGTTCTGCATATTCATGAGGCCTTGACATTTAACAAGTGGGCCCTGACATTTAACATTTTGTTTCTTGTATCTGGTACAAACTGGTGGTGAGTGGATTTTATTTGCTGCATCCCCTTTGGCTGGTTTATCAGTGTCGAGGTAGCAACTGTGGTCCAAATATAGAAGTACTAAAACACTTAAATTCAGTCTGTTTTAAGAGAGATGCAACTACAAAACATATTTCTGGCACTCTTTTTCACCCAGTTCATTTTTGGATTTGTTTCTTTTTGTACAGAAAATGGATGGTGATTGAGATCTTCAGCTGCAATAAGGAAATGGCTATGTTAATGTGTTCTTAAACCAGTACAAATACAGTAGCTTATAGTTTTGTTTTCAGGGCCTAAGTGGTTCTTTCAAGTATGTTTAAAAGCCATCTGTATTGGTGGGGAAACCACTCTGTGAAGTTGTATCTGCAGTGAGAAGATCACAGGTAGAACTGGCACTGTGGGAGGATTGAATAAGTTCCCTGCTTTTCATATATCAGACCTGTTCTTAGATGGAATTATAAATGCTCCACATCACTAAAACAGAAACTGGATATTTTGGTAATAAGAAGGTGGTCTCTATCTTTCAGGTTATTAGTTTGTGGCTAGTATTGGTTTTTTGCATGTATACAATTGAGGAGCCAATTCTGTTTTATAATATCTTTGTGAAATGAGAGGATCACTCAAATATTTCAAAATAGTAGTACTACAAACAGGGAAGGTCAGATGAAGGGGTTGTTAACTCTATGGTCTCCACCACCATTACCCAGCCAGTGGAGGAGAGCCGTTTTCTTTTAAAGGCACTGGTCCTAAAGAAATAGCAGGTTCTCCACAGGATTCTATACATGTGCAGAGGATAACTCCAAAACCTTCTGGAGCTCTGGCTACAGGGCTCTTCCACATTGGTGGTACACCTAACAAATGTGACAACAGTGTCTAAGCACCAATGTTTGCTATTATGGAAATAAAGTGCCTGGCTGTTTGGTTAACAATACAGATACATTTAAAATTTATTTCCTTTGACTAAAATATCTGACCTTAAATTACATGTACAGAGATTTTTTTTCTTATCAATGTTGTTTCCTCATTAATCTGTCTTGGAAAGAAGCTTATCAAGTATAAGGATGTGTAACTGGAGAGTAAGGCCAAGATCATCCACATGATAGTATTCCTGATTACTGTGTGTGGATGTAAAAGCTGGATAGTGAAATAGGTTAATAGGAAGAAATTTAATTCATTTGAAATATGGTGCTGGAGAAGAGCTTTGCCGATACCTTGGATTGCCAGAAGGACAAACAAGTGGATCCTGGATCAAATCATGCCTGAATTTTCTCTGCAGGCAATTTTTTATTTATTTATTTATTTATTTATTTATTTACTTACTTACTTACTTACTTATTTATTTATTTGATTTATACCCCGCCCATCTGGTCTTCTGACCACTCAGAAGTCCTACTTCTGGCGCTGTCCTACTTTGGGCATATGATGAGATGGCAAGATTTGCTAGAAAATACAATAATGCGGGGAAATGTTTACGGCAGCAGAAAAAGAGGAAGGCCAAATATGAGATGAATCAACTCCATCAAGGAAGCCACAGGCTTAAGTTTAGAAGAGCTGAGCAAGGCTATTCGGACAGGTGATTTTGGAGATCACTCATTCATAGGATTGCCATACATCAGAGGCAACTGAATGGCATGTAACAACAATGCATGTTATGTACCATCAAGTTGTTTATGGCAACTATGTATTAATAACTTCTAAAAGATCCTTTCATTAACAGAACCTCAGGTTTGTCAACTACAGTCAATGGCTTCTTTCACTGAGTCAGTTCACTGCACATTACATCTCCCTCTTTTCCTACTGCCTTTCACCTTTCCTAGTACAGTGGTGCCCTGCTAGACGACAACCTCGCTGAACGACGAAACCGCAGGATGATGGCTTTTTTGCTATCGCTATAGCTATTGCTTCCTTTCCCAAAATGGGTGTTTTCCGGACAGAAGCTTCGCCAGACAGCGATTTAAAACAGCTGATTGGCGGTTCTTTATGGGCGATCTTCGCTGGACTACGAGGTATTTTCCCCATTGGAACACATT
Source organism: Pogona vitticeps (assembly GCF_051106095.1). Lineage (NCBI taxonomy): Eukaryota > Metazoa > Chordata > Lepidosauria > Squamata > Agamidae > Pogona > Pogona vitticeps. The sequence continues at coordinate 63,973,887 of NC_135784.1, read as the reverse complement.
AAATGGTTTTCAATGCATTCCAATGAGGATTTTTTTTCGCATGATGACAATTTTGCTGTACAGCGATTTTCCTGGAATGGATTATCATCATGCGGGGCACCACTGTATTAATCTTTCCCACTAAGCCTTGTCTTCTCGTGATATGTCCAAAATACAAGGTTTTTGGTTTAGTCATTTTAGCATCTGAGGAGAGTTCAGACTTGATTTGATCTAGAACACACTTATTTGTCTTTCTGGCATTATATACATAAAGCTCTCCCATCAGCTTATTTTATTGTCCAATTTTTGCATGCCTACATAGTGAATACCATACTATGGATGATCTTCGGTATTGTCTCTAATGAAACATCCTTATGAGTCAGGATATTTTCTAATTCTTTCAGTGCTGCCCTTTCAAATGGCAGTCTTCTACTGATTTCCTCACTGCAGTTTGACTGATGATTGAACCTTTTAACAATTTCTTCATTGTCCGTATCAAAGATACATAGTTCTTCTGTATTCATTATTTTAATCTTCTTAATGCTTGCATGGGAGATTAATGGGATGATCTAGTTACTGCAGTCTTTGGCATCTTCTTTCTTTGGGACTGGAGCCATTAGAGTTGCAGATTCATGAAACTAACTTCATACTGCATGAGCAAGTGCGTTTTTAGTCTTCTCATCCCAGTACATAGCTTCCAGCTCTGCAATAACCTGTTTTGAGATGTGGCATCTGAAAGTACACACTATTCCAAGAATGGTCACGTTATTTTTATCATAATGTGCTGCCAAGGTGTTTTTGAATTAATGAAATCCTTGCGGTGAGTTTCCATGTCTAAGCTGGGAGTTGAACCCAAGTCTCTTGAGTTCCAGTCCACTATTCAATGCACACATGATGGCATGGTACAAAGACACAACCCCATTGGCGCTTTGTTTTATCCTTTCCTCACAATCCCCAACATGGAACTCACCTGCCAGGCAGTGAAAATACAGAGCTAGATGGACTCAGAGACTAGTATAAAGTAGCCTCTTACATGGTACATCATTTTCAGTTTCACTCCAGTATGCGGGTCATTTATTTGTGGATGTGCAAACTGCTTCCCAAGTAGAACATGTTGCTCTCCTTCCCCAGCACGATTTTCTTTGAACTCGGGAGAATCAGCACAAGAATGTTTGCAGTCCCAATCTCTACCTCTCTTGATAATATGTTGCCTTCAAAACCAGTTATATGGAATGACAGACTAGGACTCCATAGAATAGGATTTGAATCCCCACTTAGCCATGGAAATGCACTGGAGAACTGGTAAAAACATTCCTAAAATATCTCACCTTGAAAGCCCTATTAGGGTCACTATACAGTAAGTTGGTTTTGATTTGATGGTGCAGAAAACACACACACCATGCCCAATAATATTCTGGCCGGTGCACTTTTTACTAGCTCTAGTCTCCAAACATTTTAAAGAGCAGACCCACATAGAGCACCTTCCAGTGTTCTGATCGGGAGTAGCTAGGGTTGTGCCTCAGTTTGTTCGTCATCGTTGTCGTTTAGTCGTGTCCGACTCTTCGTGACCCCGTGGACCAGAGCACGCCAGGACCTCCTATCTACGGGGGGGGGGGGGTGCTTGTCTGTACCTGGCCGCCTGCCCCCAGCTGAGGAGAGGGAAACAAAGAAATTCAAAACAACGGAACTTGAGAGAGAGACGGGGAAATACAGTCCGAGGCTCGGCTGCCTCTTCCTCGCCCGCATGTCCAGGCAGCTCTGGGAGATGTTACATTGGGAGGGGCGAGTAAAAAGCGTGTGCCTGCCCGTTCGCCGGGGGCAGCGCGCTCCCCTTTGTCACACCAGGCGGGAGAGAGCGAGAGCGAGAGAGACTCTGAAAGCGGCGACTTCCTCACGTTCCCCTCCTTCACCGACAGCTCCCCTCGCAGGCCGCCAAGCCTGGAGCGTGCCTGTATGCGTCTGCGCGCGCGCGCGCGCTTCTGTTGCCATTCCAGCTCTCTTCCGAATGCGAACATGGACGCCGCGAGCCTCCTATGCAAATCAGGGATCGGAACACCCGCCAATAACAGCTCGGCTCCACAGTCGCCGCCGCCAATGGGAAGCCGCCGACTGCTCGGGCTTGGATTTATATCCTTTAGCTTCTCGCGCTTGTTGTCATTGCAGCTGCGGCTCTTTAGCGGGGCGGGTGGGTTGTGGACGACCAGAGGGGCTCCTTAGCAGGAGCTGGTTGGTGGTCGCTCTTGAAGAGGTAGGGATGTTCGCCTATTTCAGCACGTCTGGTCAGGGTTACGTAGAAGGGTGGTCGCGGAAGTCCAGAGGGCGGCGGGCTTCCTGACCCACTGTGTTGGGAGGCTAGGATGCTGTTTGGGGATGGAGGACTCGTTCCGGAGAGCGCGGCAGTGGTCGCGGGTTGGCGGCTCCTGTGTTACTAACGCGCGTGTGTTGTTTTTCTCCCGATCTCCAGACGAGGCCGTTTCTCTCTGCCTGCTTGGCAAGCGTGCGCCGAGGCTCGGGTTTCCTCGCCCTTCCCGAGCGTTGTTCATCTTGCCGTGATGTCCGGCCGAGGGAAATCCGGAGGGAAAGCCCGCGCCAAAGCCAAATCGCGCTCCTCCAGAGCCGGCCTGCAGTTCCCCGTCGGACGTGTGCACCGGCTGCTGCGGAAAGGCAACTACGCCGAGCGGGTGGGCGCCGGAGCGCCCGTTTATTTAGCCGCCGTGCTGGAGTATCTCTCGGCGGAGATCCTGGAGCTGGCCGGCAACGCGGCGCGGGACAACAAGAAGACCCGGATTATTCCCCGGCACCTGCAGCTGGCCATCCGCAACGACGAGGAGCTCAATAAGCTCCTGGGAGGGGTGACCATCGCCCAGGGGGGCGTCTTGCCCAACATCCAGGCTGTCCTGCTCCCCAAGAAGACGCAGAGTTCCAAGAAATGAGCCTGATGGGATTTCCCCAGAAAAATCATCCGCGACAACGACGGTGTGACCCCCGCCCCTCCCAGCGCCCCACCCGCAGGACTCGGTGCAGTGGGCATCGGACTCTCCCTCCTCTGGTTCAGAGGGTGCACCCTCTCCGCCGCATCCCCTGCCAGGGTGCAGTCCGCCCTGGGCCTTCTGTGCTCCCCTTCCCTCCCTGCCCCCCCTCCCTGGCCCCCTTTGTGACTCCGGGCTAGAACCGCTGGGCCCTTTGCTTCCTCTCCGACTGATACAGCTCCTCACTTCTTTTAGCACTCTTTCCCTTTTTCCGGTCCTAGAGATTGGTGGGGGAAAGAGTGTTTCCCATGTCACAAAAAGGGCATGTGCCTTGGGGCCTGGCTGCCACCTGGTACCCTGCAGATTGATTTCCTTGGTTTTCTTTCCTCCCCTCCTGGACCCCATCTTTTCCAGATGATTTAGTCTGAATCTACTGCCTTGAAGCTGCTTAATCTACAGCATCTGTGCAATTAGGTTTTTCTATATTTTTTTCTCTTAAATTCCTGCATATCCCTCTGGGGGAGAGGACTGGTAAAGAAGGAACATTTTCCCCTTTGGCTGTATTTTGTTTCTAAAATTGAAAGTATGAATAGTGCACCTTTATTTTTCTCAATGGACTGAAATAGACAAGATACTGGAAGAGAAGTCACAGAGCACAGCGAAAGCTTCAGGTCTACACTGGAAAGGCCAGAAATTCTGCTTAGGCATCATGCTACCATTTGTGGCAATGGTCCTCTTCTCTTCCCTATTTGTGGACGTATACAGTGAAAGAGGGGCTTGTGAGGTAGAAGGTTTAGTCTCTCTGTTGCTTTGTTGTTTTGCACAGATATTCACCCCAAACTCTGAAAACTGAACAGTCCCAGAAACCAAGATGGTGATGGATCTATTTGCTTGCAGGTGCTGCACTTCCCCTCTCAATGTGATCACAGACTTAAGGATAAAGGGGGTGGGGCAAAGCTGCCAGAAAATTCACCATGGGAAGAATGCCGATAAAGTAATATTTCCATATGCTAATCTATCCCTGCTTGTTTGCATTGTATCATTGTGCTTGTAACCCCATTCTTGACTGATTTTTTGTTCAGTTTTGCATTTTTGTTGTTGTTCCAAAGTTAATCTTTAAAATCCTGCTTATGTTATTACTAGCTTCAGCCTAGACACAAGCAGTATCTTATAGATTCTGAGGATGTCCACTCATCTCTCTGGTTCTGCTGTTATCTATAGCCAAATAGGTCTTGTAAGGTTGTTACTAAAAATACAGATCATGTTAGATACAGTGGAGGTAAATGTAGGATCAGTGTGCATGCCATAGGCAGTAAGCTGTTTTTCAAGCCAAGTTTGGGGGAGGGGGATTGGAAGCAGAGAGGGAACTTATTATCTATGGCTGAACCTGATCTCCAGCCATTTAGATCTTTTGAATATGCTTAGCAGCTTAGCTGGAAACCCATTTTGAGCAAGAGTCTTTGGATTTAGGTCTATTTTTATTCTCTTGACGTCAGTGGAGTTAAAATGGCTTCAATCAAAGTAGTTTAGTATAACAGCCTGTGTGTGTTGGGTTTTGTTTTGTTTTTGCCTAAATAATAGTAGGTTAGAAGTGCATGCTGTTTCTAGAAACAGCAGTTGTGTTTTGTTTTCCTCCCCTGCCTCTTGGTTATTTGGTTGCAGTCTCTCATTATGACTGACATTTAGCATTTGTATTCTAGTTTGCACTTTAAACTAAACATTGTGTTTTATGTTCCAAACTTCATTTTGAGTACTTTAAAAAGAGTGCAATTGTGACATCTGTTTTATTGTAATTCTCAGTGAATTTGGTTTTTCTCTTGGTGAACAAAACCTAATTTATACAAGAGTAAAATACCTGGTGAACGTGGTGGTTTATTAAATAGGTGTTTGGCTAATGTACAAGCATGGAAGTTGGACTAGCCAGTTCTGTGATGCATAGTAGCTGTGGTCTTCTAGGAGGGATATCAGATCTGAATCTTGCTTGATTACGTGAAAAGCTCATAGACCATGTGCATGCATCAGTGCCTAGGCTGTTGAACAAGTAGAACTTGTAATATTTATGATCAGTTGTGTATGTGCTGTTAAGTAGCATGTGGGCAATCTATCAAGTGTTAAATCTGTGGATAAAGTATTGTTTTGCTCTGGATTGACAAATAATACCTAGATTAGTAGACATTGGATAATTTACTGACTGGATAATGAGGGCAGTTTGTTCACTCTGTGGCTTGCTAGTGTACTGTCTTGTTGGCAATACCCAAGAAATAGAACCTCCATCTCCATTGTTTTGCCTGACCCCCATCCCAGTGCAGGCCGGGGGGGGGGAGAACCCTCTTGTTTCTAAATAGCAATCTTATTCCGCAGGCATTTCATGAGTGTGGGCTTTTTCTTTCTTTGAGAACGAAAACATATTGCATCACAGAGGGGAAGGGTTTCTTTAAAGTCAACAATTGCTGGAGAATGGGAAGAAGTTTGGGTAATCATGCCCCCCCCCGCCCATCTTTTCAATATTATTTTCAAGACCAGTATTTTGTGTTCTGTCAAAGATTGCTTTGTATTTACTAGATAACGCAGAAATTGTGATACTAGAAAAGTTCAAAACCAATATTCTTATTAAATTGGTTCAGTCTTGAATGCTCATCAAAGCTGTCTTTCACCAATGCATCATTTATTTAACTCTGATAGTTACTGGCTATATGAAAAAGTAACTTCTGTGCCCTAGTCCAAGAATGTTGCTGGGAGGAAACTTGGGCAGTGGAAAGTCAGAGGCTTACTTGAATTAACCCTGATTCTCAACAACATGAGTTGCCAAATTCATCCTTTCTATCTGAGACAGAAAATCAAATACATAAATGAGTACAGTACATTGCAATAGAACTGTGTCCAAAGTCTAAAGCTTGCTTTGGCCATACTATCAAATGAGCCAGTGAAGCTCATTTTAAAATTGATTTTCTGAGCCTCCATAATGAAATCATTCCTGCCCTTTTCTTGGTGAATGGGGCTCTAATTCCAGTGTTTCACTACACATGGATAAAAGTGCTCAGACAAATAATTCCTTCTCTCTATAGCTGTTAAGATAAATACCCACTGCATTTGGAATATTCCTCATGCCAGATTAGATAGCCAAACCATTCTATGTATTGAAATCCCATTTAAGTGTGTGAAGTTCACTAGTCTTCAAAAGTGATATGACTTGCTTCCAGGAAGTATGTTAAGATAGGATTGTTGGACTGAAGTCCTAAGGAAAGCTATTTAGTTGGAAAAGGTATTCCAAGTGCATGTGGAGGAGTAGAATGTAGTCTTCCTCTAGGAAAATTGTGTCATCTTACAGCATTAAGTTCTTAACATATGGTCTTAGCTATGGTGAACAGTAAAGAATTCTTGGAGTTGAGCTCCAAAAGATGTGGAGGGCCAGGTATTGAGAGCCATTCGGATACAAGGTATTCTTGTATTTTGTTTCAAATAGATCCTGTTTAACAAATGTAACTGTCAAGCACCCTTTGAACATGGGCACTTGATCACTTTTGGTCTAACAATAATAGCTTTAAACATGAATAGCTAGAGAGTTCAATATAAGTAATCAAGACTGATATAACAACGATTTAGTGACAATAAGAGACTCCAGTTCCTTAGTGCAAAATGGCCATAGGTCCCATATTTGTTCATTAAAATGTTTCTGTTGAGTATGAGAAGGAAAATATTTCTTCTCTTTCCACTCTCCCTTCCCTGGGGTGGGAAAAAAAGGCATAAGGCAGAATTCTACCCAAAAATCCCTCGTGATAAGCTATAACAAAGACATAAACACATAAATAACCCCTAGCTGAAATAACAATCTCGTTGATACATTGGATTATTAATACAAGAGGAAAGGGAGTGGAAAATGGTGATGAAGGGGGAAAGATTCTGTTATTAGCTTTATTGCTATTAATGAATCCTTTTCTCTAAATATCTTCTGTGTCGTTTGCTTCCAAAACTGAGCCTGGGTGCTCTTTTAAGCATTCCAGTGCAAAAATGGATAAAAAAATATGGCACTTGCCCTGTGTTCAACTCACTTAAAATAGGAGGAGGATTTGTTAATTGTTGTTGCATCTTGTACACAACCTGTGAGAAATTCCCACTGGAACTCTTTCATTGTTGGTTATTTCTGTTATAATAATGAAAAGAGCTATATTGTAAAGGCACTGTGACTTAATTGCTAATACGAATGATTTGCAACCTCAGTGATTGAAATCTGTGTCATCCCTGCCTCTAGTGCTGTTTGGTTTCTGGTTTTGCCAGTGATGATACTGATACTGAATTTAAATTGCACTAAAAACAAACAATGTGACTCTCCTTTTTCTGGAAAGTACACTCCAAAACAAGAAGAGAATGCTGGCAAATATTGTAACTTGGTATCTGTGCATTGCTTGAGAATAGTAATGAATCAGCTTTCCTGCTGTATTAAACACCTTAAGTATGTTGATGCGAGCCTTTTCCCTTTTTAAAATTCTAATAGAAATGAGTGCCTAGTGCAGATTGGGGCAGCAGGTATGGAAGATGTTTGGGTCCCCAATTTATAACCCTTAGGAGAGCTGCACAGAATCCCTCCCCCCATGAAGTAGCACCTGTGTCTAGTTTTGAGATATGCAAACTTTGGTGCAGTAATGTGAGTTGCTATCCCAAGGCAGGAGCAATTTGCCATTTCTTGACTGGAAAGGACCATTTTTTTGAGTCGGCATGGTCTAATCTGATGATTCTGGAGGTGTAGAAATTATTGCACTGATAGTTTAGTGAATGGTGGAGGCTATATTCCCAAAAAGAAGGCAGGTTTAAGAGAGGGAAGTATAGTGGGACTGAGTTGACTTGAAGACAGTAGTCCCATGTTTCATATAAATTTCTGTATACAGTATAATGTTTTGGAATAGGGGTGAATATGAATTATTTCCACTTCTATGGAGTGAAACACTGCAAGAAATCTTAGCATATGACCCTGTTTAATAGCACCCCTGTCATGAAATAATCCTGTCAAAAGAGCTTGAGTAAATGCAGAAAAGTAAAGGTAACTGAATATGAATTAAATAAATAGGAAACTATTTGAAAGATGTACTCTGTTCTGTGTAAGACTGATACAGTCTGTTCTTAGCCTTAGCAAATAGGTATGGACAACTGCTGTGTTGCCATGAGATGCATGGGATTTAATTAGTTATTCTAGGAACTGTGGGAAAAATTAAGTTTATAATCAAAATAAGAGGGGTAATAAATGCAGGCTTTTGGGGAAGGAAAAGTTTGGAAATGGGTGTTCCAAGTTTCTCCACCAGAGAATAGCATTGCTGCCCAACTCCCAGCTGCTTCTGCTTTTCTCTGGTTTTACAATGCAACCTGAAGAAGCTTTGGTTTTGTCTAAAAGGCCTATATTGTAAGACATTTTGGAGCAGAATCTTCTTCCACTCATATATCTATGGCTTGATGTTGCACAAGTGCAGAAATGGAGATGCTGCTTCTGCAAGGAACTAATTCAACTTCTTATACAGTGGACTGTTGCACAAGTAGAAGGGAAAAAATAAGAGTCTGCCCCCTAGTCTTTAAGACTTCGTATTTTGCAGAAACTACAGAAGCCCTCCCCCCCCTTATTCTGAAAATGCTGCTGAACTATTCACATACAAACAAGCAAGTGAATTATATAATTATAAAAATTCTCTGAAAAACCATGCTTTAGGGCTGCAGGGGTGGGGAGATAACCTTGGAATCTACATTTCCATTTTCATGAAGAATGTGAAGTCACCTGTATTTTTTTTACATGCACGTTCTTATGGAAAACAGTCTTAACTGTTTTAAGCTAAACATTGCACTTGATGGGACAAGATACAAGGCATTTTCTCTAGTATGTCAGCTACCTGTGTATAGTTTAGATGGATGCTACTATTTGTTCTTTGAAACCTGCACTGGGGAATAGATGAGCTTTAAGTGAATAAATGAAATTGTTAATTTCACTAATTTGGGGGGGGGGGCTGTGATTATCATACCTCTGGTTATGCCTACAATAGGGTGTAAAGCTTAGAGATTCTCTTACCTTGCTGCTTCCATAAATAAAGCCCAAAAGCTTCCGTACATTGCCTTCAGCAGTCCCAATATCTAGAACAGCCATGTGTTGGAGGGCTTTGAATAGGCTAAATTGATTATTGGGTTGCAGATGGATGAGCATTTCTAAAGACCAGCTTCTGAAACCAGTTTAATACAATAAATATACGATTGATACTCTGTCTTGCACAAGCTGGAATGTCCTTTAAGGCTGCACCCTTGTTTAAATACTTCTCTACTCAGACCAACAGAGGGTTAATGTTGCACTTATGTAAGGGTCCAGGGCACATACAGGTGTTGCTTCCCTCTGTAGAGGTAGACAACATGTATCTTCTCAACCAGCTATTTCTGAACATTAATTCATATTTCATGGAACATCTGTGGATGTAGAACATCTAGTGAAGTTTTGTACAGCAGGGAGATTTCAAGACTGAATTTGCCATTAAGCAGAGTGTGAGGTGGCTCCCTCAAGTGGTAGAGTCTGGTGGAGCAGATATGCGGTGCTGGAGGATACAGGGAGGCTGCATTGGACCATGGAGGAGGCTGTCTCAATGCCAGTGTTGAAATTATGGGTCATCATGATTAGTTTTTCCAAGTGGAAAAAGGAGGTGATTCACCCACCCACCCTGTCTCAAACAGCAGAATGGGTTTTAGTGGAGGGGTGGCTTTTCAGGTGTGAAACTAGCATCTGGAAGTTGAGTCATGGCAATTGGACTTATTAGGTAGAAACATTTCGCTACTCATACAAGTTTCTTCAGTCTGAGGAGAGTTGGTAGGAGACCCCTGATACATCCTCCACATTGGTTTCACTTCTACTTGGTCTGAATAGGCTCATTAGATGGACAAAAGACAGAGGTGAATGAAAATCCCACTTTTGCAGTCCTTCTCCCATTGTCATAGGTAGTTAGCAGTGGTCTTTTTGGTGTGTGGTCCTGATCTTTTGGGGGATGGATGAAAGGGCAGCATGATAAATAGGAGACAGATTGTATCTAAGCCCTTCATCCCTGTTGAGTGAGGGATTTTCTGTATGCATATGTATGGCCTCCCTGACCCCTCAACCCACATACCTTCTCAGTCCAAAGTCATAAAATGAGTGTCCTTTGTCCTTCAAGTAAAGGAACACTGCTGATTGTGGTCCTGAGCCATTGCCTCTCCTGTGCTGGGCCATTCTCCTGTTTAGTAGTTGTTTAGCTACTCCAATGTAGAGCTCTGAACACTCCTCTTTGCATTGGGCTGCATATAGTATATTGCTCCAGTTGTGTTTTGGTGTCCAATCTTTTGGGTGGAAGAGTCTCTGCCTTAGTGTGTTTGTGGGTTTCAAGTGCACAGGTATGTGGTGTTCACCAAAAATCCTTTTGAGCTTTTCACATACACACACCAATATAAGGAATGACCATTTGACCTTGTCCTTCATTTGAAGGACAAAGGACATGCATTTCATGACTAATTTTGGACCAGACCTCTGAGAGAGGGGTCAGGGAGGCTATACATACGTTAACAACCCTTAATGACCAATGACAATGAGCAGAGAAGGATTGCAGAAGTAGGATTATCCCTCACCCACAGTCCTTTGTCCATCCAGCAACCCTATTCAGACCAGGGGGAAGTGAAACTAGCGTGGAAGATAGTGTCCTGTGCCATTGCCTCTCCTATGCTGGGCCATCTGTGCTGCAGGGTCAGAAGACCAGCAGTCGTAAGATGGAATCCACGCGACGGAGTGAGCTCGTGTCGCTTTGTCCCAGCTCCTCGCCAACCTAGCAGTTCGAAAGCATGCAAATGCAAGTAGATAAATAGGGACCACCTCGGTGGGAAGGTAAAACAGCGTTCCCTAGTCACGCTGGCCACGTGGCAACGGAAACTGTCTTCGGACAAGCGCTAGCTCTACAGCTTGAAAAACCTAGAGTTGGACATGACTGGACTAAAAATGTCAAGGGGAACCTTTACCTCTGCTTCTCCAACGTAGAGCTCCGAACACTATCTATCCCAGTCTCCTGCTGACTCTCCTCAGACTGAAGAAGCTACTTGGATGAGTAGTGAGACATTTCAACCTAATAAGAAAGAAGTCCAGTTGCCATGACTCATCTTCCAGATAACCTCACCTGGATGACTGAGAATCTTCACAGATAGGTGAGCATGTATTTTTCCTATTGTGTTGGGATTACAAGTCTCACTGCAGTCTGCATAACCACTATCTGACATGCCCATCAAACTGTTGATACCTAGGTTGTGTCTTTGTTATTTAAGCTGAGTGGAAAGATGAAGTGTGGAAAGATGAATATTCCGAGAAGTTTAACTCCTTTGGCAGGGAAGCTGATTTCACTAATGTTGGACTGCAATGCCCATCAGTCCTAACAAGAAATAGTGGAGGCTAACAGGAGTTGTAGTCCAACAAATACTGTGGTAATCGCCAGTCCCTGGTGTGAAGGCCTGGAGTGTGTGTTTTCGAAATACACTGCGATTTTGAGCAGGGGGCTTGAATTAGCATTTAATACTATTGGTTTGAAGATTACAGATAAACATCCTCCTGCGATTGTTGAAAGACCCATCGTCACATGGAAACAAGTCATTCCATTTTATAATCTATTTTCCTGGTGAGGAACTTGACAGCTGGAGGCTTTGCAGGGCCTCTCTGAAGAATCAGCAAGAAAATGATCAGCCACCAGCTAATCGCTAAAGATTGTTATACAGCATGTTCTCGGGTACCTGTTAATCTAAAAGGTTCGAGGTAACACTATGTTGCATCGCTGTCTTGCGTTTTTTACCTTTCTTGCACCCTCCTCCAACAAACTACAAAGAGCGCAGCAGGCGAGGCTGGAAGCGCCCCCGCTGGAAGCGCCCCCCCCTTCAGTGCCTTCCTTTTAAATCAGCTGCTAGACCAGCAGAAGCTTTTGTGGGAACGCAGCACCGGGACCACCGGGCGAGGACAAGCGCAGGAACCGCTTGACGTACAGCTAACAGGCAACCAATCAGCAGAGCGCGCTGTCGTCTCCTCGCGCGTATTGTATTAGCGCCGGATGACATAATTCCCAAGCAGTAAAAGCATCGCCGCCAAGGGGCGGGGCAGAGAAGGCGCCATGGCGACGAACCCCAGCAGTGGTTTCCCAGAGCGCGCGCGCCCCGCCCCGCCCCCTCCCTCGATTTGCAGAGACCACCTACCCGCTTCCCAACTGGCAAAGACCTGCACGCACGTTACCGGAAAGTGGGCACGGCGAGGAGGAGGAAGGGCATGCGCCATTTCCCCTCCTTTTCTGAAAAGATTTTTTTGTAAGGACCTCCCGTGTCTTTTAAAAAGGCTGCCACGCCCCCTTCGATGAGGCTCCGGCGCGCCCAAAGAAAAGCAATGGGGGCCGAGGGCGCCCTATTTCCCAGAAGTGCTGCCAAGCCCCCCCTTCCTTTCCCTCAGCCGCCCCCGACTCCCCCCTTTTAGTACCACTGTCCTGAGCAGAGCGCCTTCCCTTCCTCGTTTGCAAGCCCCCCTTCCCCAAAAAAGGGAACGAACTCCCCCCCCCGCATGCCCATACACCAGAAAGCAGCACGTGAATATTTTAAAACCATTTATTGAACAAAACAAAAACAACCCCCCCTCCCCGACACAAAAGGATATAAAAAAGGCAACTGAAGAGGCCCAGAGAGAGGCAGTACAAGAGCTGGCAGGGAAAGGAAACGGGGGGAGACCTTCAAGAACGCGCCCTCCCTACCCGGTAGAGATTGGTCCGCCGCCGCCGCCTCCTCCCCCATCCCACCGGCAGCGGGCTGGGCTGGGCCCCTCCAAGGCAGAACCGCCCCCCCCCCGTTGCTCGTCACTTCGGTCCCGCAGGCAGACGCCGAGGCAACCGAGAGCGCCGAGCCCCTTTCCTCTTTTCCGGGGAAGGGAGGGGCTCCGGGAGCCGTTGCCATGGCGCCCCAGCCATCTTAAGAGGGGGCCGCCCAGGACGGCTGGAGCCCAAACCCACGGAAGCCACCCGGAGACCAGCCCCCCCCCCCCGCTTTCCCCCTGGAATTGGGAGCCGGAGGGAGGGTTTTTTGGGGGGGGGCAGAAGTGATCAGTTAAAGCCGCTGATAAGCGCGAAAGAAAAGGCGAAGCCTGAAGCAGGTCCCACGATAACCATCCCGTTATTTTGTTTAAAGGAAGGGAAGCAGGGGAGAAAGGTGTCCCAAGCAGCGAATAAAATGCGGATTAAAAAAAAAAACGGAACCCACTAAGGGGTGATTACGGAGGAAAAGTGCTATCCGAACACCCCCGTCCTCTCTCACCCCTCCCTCCTCCAGGGAAATATACACATATATATATGCTGCTAAAGAGAGCAACACAAAACACCACCGATAAAGGTAACGTTCGTCTGTGCTTGGAGCGTCAAGTCCAATGTCTCGGGGCTCGCTCCAAATTTAGTCCAAGGCGAGGAGGGCCTCGGCGGCCCCCTTCCCTCATCATCCTCCTCCTCGCCCGCCCCCCGCCCCCTCAAGAGCCGTTCACTTCCTGCTCTTCAGCGCCTTGGGCTTGGCCGACTTCTTCACCTTCTTGGCACTGGGCGAGGCGGCGCTTTTCTTGGCCGTCTTCTTGGCCTTCACCTTGTCCTTCTTGGCGGCCCCGCCCGCGACGCCGCCGCCTTTCTTGTGCGACTTCTTCTCCAGCTTTTTGCTCTTGGCCACAGGCTTCTTCTCCACCACCTTCCGCGAAGTGGACGCCGCCGAGGAGGCCCCCGCCGCCGCCTTCTTGTGCGACTTGGCGTGGGAGCCCGAGCCTCCTCCTCCTCCGCCGCCCCCGGCTCCCCCTTCGTGGCCGCCCTCCAGCTTCTTCCGGTTGAGCTTGAAGGAGCCGTTGGCGCCGGTCCCCTTCACCTGGAGCAAAGTGTCGTTCTGCACCAGCGCCTTGATGGAGTACTTGAGGTAGGTCCGCCCGTTCTGCTGGTCGAACCAGGCCACTTTTTTGGCCTCGTTGTAGATTTTGGCCAGCGAGGAGCCGTTCCGCTCGCCCAGCTTGCGGATCGTCTCCACCACCAGCTGGCTGTATTTGCCCGGCTGGTTCTTCTTCTTACTGTTCTTCTTCTTCTTGGAGGGGGAGAGGGCCGAACCGCCTCCCTTGGCTTTCTTCGACGCGCCTTTCTTCTCCGGAGCCAGCGGCGCCTCTTCCGCCTCGGTCAGCGGCAGGTCGGCTTCTTCTAGCTCGACAGACATGGCTGCAAAGCGAGGAGGGCTCCGGCAGGCAAACGAGTAGGAGACGCTGAGCTCCCAAGCCGTTTGTGTTTCTTCGCACCGCCCTGGTTTTTTGGTGGCGAGGCGAGGCAAGGGCACCAGCGAGCTCAGGGCCCAAACGCACGCCAACCCTCCACTCCGCCTGCGAGGAGCACTCTGCTTGGGCGGGCTGTGCCGCAACTCCTTATATGAGTACGGGGCGGACCACGTTGAGAACAACAACAGGGAGCGCGACGGCCGGCTCCAAGTTGTGCTTTTTGTGGTCCCTTTGCCGGCCTCTCCTGGCCGCGTCCAGCCTCGTGGGGACGGGGCGCCTTGGGCACTCGCGGCTCCCGACGGTCCCAGATCGAGCTGCCCGGGTGTCAGGACGCTCCCGGGCTGGGAAAGGTTCCCCAGAAGCGATTTTAAGGGCGCACCCTATGCTGGGGGAAGAGAGAGGATGGGGGCGCCCTGTATGGAGGGCTCTTGGCCCTCCAGAAAGAGCCACTGGTCCCAGGCGACGCGTGGATCGGGTAGAAAAGAGGGAGCAGCATGTCAGGGGCCAGTCGTGGGGTGCCGGCAATCCCGGGGGGAGGCGCTAGCCCTGGGTTAATTTGTTGTAACTAACACACTGGACGCCCTCACGTGGTCGGCTGCAGCAGCACGAAGCTGCTGAGCCGATTCCGGGGGAGGGGGGTCCCCCCGCCCGATCTGGAGGGGCCGTGACTCAAGGGTCTGAGGGGATTAGAGAGGGCAGAATTTGGCCGGCCGAAGGTCTGCAGTTGTAGGGGGCAGTTTGAATCGGGCGGCGGCAGTTTTGATATCTACTTTCACCGACTCGGGCTATATTGATGAAGGTGCTTTGGATAGCTGCATAGTAGGGGGGGAAACTAGTATGGAAAGCCTTAGGAAAAAAGGGGCGCTACTGAAACCTTTGGATAATCCCGACGAACGTTCATGACACGAGATACATACCCGGGTGAGATAGGAGGGGAGCGCATTAGAGCCAAATTGCTTCTTGAATAGCGGGGGGGGGGGGAAGAGAGTGTCAAGGACAAGTAGTGTGTTCGCAGTACTGTAGCGCTTTGACTTTGGGATCTGCACCACAACATGAAGGGCCGGGGGGGGGAGTGTGATGACAAGAATAATGCCGAACTTGAAATCCCTGCAGGAAAATGGCTTTAGTGCATCCATGGTCGCCCCGACGAGGCTGAAGTTAGCTTCTTATTCGGCCAGCTTCTTATTCACTTCTTATTCGACATCCAGCTTCTTATTCACTTCTTATTCGTGTCCCAGCTTCTTATTCAGAACATGTTGTATTTAAACCATTAAACCAAGTTGGATCACTCAAATATCAGGGTATTAATAATAAATCATAACTCTAACACAAATTGCAATAGTATTTTGCCTGGCCCAAAGCTGTTTTGGGCACGGAATAGGCTGGCAAAGTGGGCACCGCTGCATATTTTAGCATTTTGAATAAGAAGCTGGAGTGTTGCAAGGGTTAACGAGCCTTGGGCAATAACTTTCACACCAGAAACCGACAGAGGGGGCTCACGTACACATGACCCAATTGTATTTTGCATTGCCCAACGCCGTTTTGGGCACGGAATAGGCTGGCAAAGTGGGCACCGCTGCATATTTTAGCATTTTGAATAAGAAGCTGGGGTTACTCAAGGGTTAACGAGCCTTGGGCAATAACTTTCACACCAGAAACCGACAGAGGGGGCTCACGTATACATGACCCAATTGTATTTTGCATTGCCCAACGCCGTTTTGGGCACGGAATAGGCTGGCAAAGTGGGCACCGCTGCATATTTTAGCATTTTGAATAAGAAGCTGGGGTTACTCAAGGGTTAACGAGCCTTGGGCAATAACTTTCACACCAGAAACCGACAGAGGGGGCTCACGTACACATGACCCAATTGTATTTTGCATTGCCCAACGCCGTTTTGGGCACGGAATAGGCTGGCAAAGTGGGCACCGCTGCATATTTTAGCATTTTGAATAAGAAGCTGGGGTTACTCAAGGGTTAACGAGCCTTGGGCAATAACTTTCACACCAGAAACCGACAGAGGGGGCTCACGTACACATGACCCAATTGTATTTTGCATTGCCCAACGCCGTTTTGGGCACGGAATAGGCTGGCAAAGTGGGCACCGCTGCATATTTTAGCATTTTGAATAAGAAGCTGGGGTTCTGCAAGGGCTAACGAGCTTTGGGCAATAACTTTCACACCAGAAACCGACAGAGGGGGCTCACGTACACATGACCCAATTGTATTTTGCATTGCCCAACGCCGTTTTGGGCACGGAATAGGCTGGCAAAGTGGGCACCGCTGCATATTTTAGCATTTTGAATAAGAAGCTGGGGTTACTCAAGGGTTAACGAGCCTTGGGCAATAACTTTCACACCAGAAACCGACAGAGGGGCGTCACGTACACATGACCCAATTGTATTTTGCATTGCCCAACGCCGTTTTGGGCACGGAATAGGCTGGCAAAGTGGGCACCGCTGCATATTTTAGCATTTTGAATAAGAAGCTGGGGTTCTGCAAGGGCTAATGAGCCTTGGGCAATAACTTTCACACCAGAAACCGACAGAGGGGGCTCACGTACACATGACCCAATTGTATTTTGCATTGCCCAACGCCGTTTTGGGCACGGAATGGGCTGGCAAAGTGGGCACCGCTGCATATTTTAGCATTTTGAATAAGAAGCTGGAGTGTTGCAAGGGTTAACGAGCCTTGGGCAATAACTTTCACACCAGAAACCGACAGAGGGGCGTCACGTACACATGACCCAATTGTATTTTGCATTGCCCAACGCCGTTTTGGGCACGGAATAGGCTGGCAAAGTGGGCACCGCTGCATATTTTGCCATTTTGAATAAGAAGCTGGGGTTACTCAAGGGTTAACGAGCCTTGGGCAATAACTTTCACACCAGAAACCGACAGAGGGGGCTCACGTACATATGACCCACTTGTATTTTGCATTGCCCAACGCCGTCTTGGGCACGGAATAGGCTGGCAAAGTGGGCACCGCTGCATATTTTAGCATTTTGAATAAGAAGCTGGGGTTCTGCAAGGGCTAACGAGCCTTGGGCAATAACTTTCACACCAGAAACCGACAGAGGGGGCTCACGTACACATGACCCACTTGTATTTTGCATTGCCCAACGCCGTTTTGGGCACGGAATGGGCTGGCAAAGCGGGCACCGCTGCATATTTTGCCATTTTGAATAAGAAGCTGGAGTGTTGCAAAGGATAACGAGCCTTGGGCAATAACTTTCACACCAGAAACCGACAGAGGGGGCTCACGTACACATGACCCAATTGTATTTTGCATTGCCCAACGCCGTTTTGGGCACGGAATAGGCTGGCAAAGTGGGCACCGCTGCATATTTTGACATTTTGAATAAGAAGCTGGAGTGTTACAAGGGTTAACGAGCCTTGGGCAATAACTTTCACACCAGAAACCGACAGAGGGGCGTCACGTACACATGACCCAATTGTATTTTGCATTGCCCAACGCCGTTTTGGGCACGGAATAGGCTGGCAAAGTGGGCACCGCTGCATATTTTAGCATTTTGAATAAGAAGCTGGGGTTCTGCAAGGGCTAACGAGCCTTGGGCAATAACTTTCACACCAGAAACCGACAGAGGGGGCTCAAGTACACATGACCCAATTGTATTTTGCATTGCCCAACGCCGTTTTGGGCACGGAATAGGCTGGCAAAGTGGGCACCGCTGCATATTTTAGCATTTTGAATAAGAAGCTGGGGTTCTGCAAGGGCTAATGAGCCTTGGGCAATAACTTTCACACCAGAAACCGACAGAGGGGGCTCACGTACACATGACCCACTTGTATTTTGCATTGCCCAACGCCGTTTTGGGCACGGAATAGGCTGGCAAAGTGGGCACCGCTGCATATTTTAGCATTTTGAATAAGAAGCTGGGGTTCTGCAAGGGCTAATGAGCCTTGGGCAATAACTTTCACACCAGAAACCGACAGAGGGGGCTCACGTACACATGACCCAATTGTATTTTGCATTGCCCAATGCCGTTTTGGGCACGGAATGGGCTGGCAAAGTGGGCACCGCTGCATATTTTGCCATTTTGAATAAGAAGCTGGAGTGTTGCAAGGGATAACGAGCCTTGGGCAATAACTTTCACACCAGAAACCGACAGAGGAGCGTCACGTACACATGACCCAACTGTATTTTGCATTGCCCAACGCCGTTTTGGGCACGGAATAGGCTGGCAAAGTGGGCACCGCTGCATATTTTAGCATTTTGAATAAGAAGCTGGGGTTACTCAAGGGTTAACGAGCCTTGGGCAATAACTTTCACACCAGAAACCGACAGAGGGGCGTCACGTACACATGACCCAATTGTATTTTGCATTGCCCAACGCCGTTTTGGGCACGGAATAGGCTGGCAAAGTGGGCACCGCTGCATATTTTAGCATTTTGAATAAGAAGCTGGGGTTCTGCAAGGGCTAATGAGCCTTGGGCAATAACTTTCACACCAGAAACCGACAGAGGGGGCTCACGTACACATGACCCAATTGTATTTTGCATTGCCCAACGCCGTTTTGGGCACGGAATGGGCTGGCAAAGTGGGCACCGCTGCATATTTTAGCATTTTGAATAAGAAGCTGGAGTGTTGCAAGGGTTAACGAGCCTTGGGCAATAACTTTCACACCAGAAACCGACAGAGGGGGCTCACGTACACATGACCCACTTTTTTTTTGCTTTGCCCAACGCCGTTTTGGGCACGGAATAGGCTGGCAAAGTGGGCACCGCTGCATATTTTGACATTTTGAATAAGAAGCTGGGGTTACTCAAGGGTTAATGAGCCTTGGGCAATAACTTTCACACCAGAAACCGACAGAGGGGGCTCACGTACACATGACCCAATTGTATTTTGCATTGCCCAACGCCGTTTTGGGCACGGAATGGGCTGGCAAAGTGGGCACCGCTGCATATTTTGACATTTTGAATAAGAAGCTGGAGTGTTGCAAGGGTTAACGAGCCTTGGGCAATAACTTTCACACCAGAAACCGACAGAGGGGCGTCACGTACACATGACCCAATTGTATTTTGCATTGCCCAACGCCGTTTTGGGCACGGAATAGGCTGGCAAAGTGGGCACCGCTGCATATTTTAGCATTTTGAATAAGAAGCTGGGGTTACTCAAGGGTTAACGAGCCTTGGGCAATAACTTTCACACCAGAAACCGACAGAGGGGCGTCACGTACACATGACCCAATTGTATTTTGCATTGCCCAACGCCGTTTTGGGCAAGGAATAGGCTGGCAAAGTGGGCACCGCTGCATATTTTAGCATTTTGAATAAGAAGCTGGGGTTCTGCAAGGGCTAATGAGCCTTGGGCAATAACTTTCACACCAGAAACCGACAGAGGGGGCTCACGTACACATGACCCAATTGTATTTTGCATTGCCCAACGCCGTTTTGGGCACGGAATGGGCTGGCAAAGTGGGCACCGCTGCATATTTTAGCATTTTGAATAAGAAGCTGGAGTGTTGCAAGGGTTAACGAGCCTTGGGCAATAACTTTCACACCAGAAACCGACAGAGGGGCGTCACGTACACATGACCCAATTGTATTTTGCATTGCCCAACGCCGTTTTGGGCACGGAATAGGCTGGCAAAGTGGGCACCGCTGCATATTTTGCCATTTTGAATAAGAAGCTGGGGTTACTCAAGGGTTAACGAGCCTTGGGCAATAACTTTCACACCAGAAACCGACAGAGGGGGCTCACGTACATATGACCCACTTGTATTTTGCATTGCCCAACGCCGTCTTGGGCACGGAATAGGCTGGCAAAGTGGGCACCGCTGCATATTTTAGCATTTTGAATAAGAAGCTGGGGTTCTGCAAGGGCTAACGAGCCTTGGGCAATAACTTTCACACCAGAAACCGACAGAGGGGGCTCACGTACACATGACCCACTTGTATTTTGCATTGCCCAACGCCGTTTTGGGCACGGAATGGGCTGGCAAAGCGGGCACCGCTGCATATTTTGCCATTTTGAATAAGAAGCTGGAGTGTTGCAAAGGATAACGAGCCTTGGGCAATAACTTTCACACCAGAAACCGACAGAGGGGGCTCACGTACACATGACCCAATTGTATTTTGCATTGCCCAACGCCGTTTTGGGCACGGAATAGGCTGGCAAAGTGGGCACCGCTGCATATTTTGACATTTTGAATAAGAAGCTGGAGTGTTACAAGGGTTAACGAGCCTTGGGCAATAACTTTCACACCAGAAACCGACAGAGGGGCGTCACGTACACATGACCCAATTGTATTTTGCATTGCCCAACGCCGTTTTGGGCACGGAATAGGCTGGCAAAGTGGGCACCGCTGCATATTTTAGCATTTTGAATAAGAAGCTGGGGTTCTGCAAGGGCTAACGAGCCTTGGGCAATAACTTTCACACCAGAAACCGACAGAGGGGGCTCAAGTACACATGACCCAATTGTATTTTGCATTGCCCAACGCCGTTTTGGGCACGGAATAGGCTGGCAAAGTGGGCACCGCTGCATATTTTAGCATTTTGAATAAGAAGCTGGGGTTCTGCAAGGGCTAATGAGCCTTGGGCAATAACTTTCACACCAGAAACCGACAGAGGGGGCTCACGTACACATGACCCACTTGTATTTTGCATTGCCCAACGCCGTTTTGGGCACGGAATAGGCTGGCAAAGTGGGCACCGCTGCATATTTTAGCATTTTGAATAAGAAGCTGGGGTTCTGCAAGGGCTAATGAGCCTTGGGCAATAACTTTCACACCAGAAACCGACAGAGGGGGCTCACGTACACATGACCCAATTGTATTTTGCATTGCCCAATGCCGTTTTGGGCACGGAATGGGCTGGCAAAGTGGGCACCGCTGCATATTTTGCCATTTTGAATAAGAAGCTGGAGTGTTGCAAGGGATAACGAGCCTTGGGCAATAACTTTCACACCAGAAACCGACAGAGGAGCGTCACGTACACATGACCCAACTGTATTTTGCATTGCCCAACGCCGTTTTGGGCACGGAATAGGCTGGCAAAGTGGGCACCGCTGCATATTTTAGCATTTTGAATAAGAAGCTGG
The DNA here is from genome assembly GCF_051106095.1 of Pogona vitticeps. Lineage (NCBI taxonomy): Eukaryota > Metazoa > Chordata > Lepidosauria > Squamata > Agamidae > Pogona > Pogona vitticeps. The sequence continues at coordinate 63,952,590 of NC_135784.1, read as the reverse complement.
GGTTACTCAAGGGTTAACGAGCCTTGGGCAATAACTTTCACACCAGAAACCGACAGAGGGGCGTCACGTACACATGACCCAATTGTATTTTGCATTGCCCAACGCCGTTTTGGGCACGGAATAGGCTGGCAAAGTGGGCACCGCTGCATATTTTAGCATTTTGAATAAGAAGCTGGGGTTCTGCAAGGGCTAATGAGCCTTGGGCAATAACTTTCACACCAGAAACCGACAGAGGGGGCTCACGTACACATGACCCAATTGTATTTTGCATTGCCCAACGCCGTTTTGGGCACGGAATGGGCTGGCAAAGTGGGCACCGCTGCATATTTTAGCATTTTGAATAAGAAGCTGGAGTGTTGCAAGGGTTAACGAGCCTTGGGCAATAACTTTCACACCAGAAACCGACAGAGGGGGCTCACGTACACATGACCCACTTTTTTTTTGCTTTGCCCAACGCCGTTTTGGGCACGGAATAGGCTGGCAAAGTGGGCACCGCTGCATATTTTGACATTTTGAATAAGAAGCTGGGGTTACTCAAGGGTTAATGAGCCTTGGGCAATAACTTTCACACCAGAAACCGACAGAGGGGGCTCACGTACACATGACCCAATTGTATTTTGCATTGCCCAAACTAAGCTGCCACCAACCATTCCCTATAATAAGTCACACAGACCAGGGATGGATTTTTAAACAACAAAAGAATAAGGTTTATTTTAAATACAAACAGGGTAAATAAAACAATCAGGTGAATAAAATAAAGTAACGTGGCTTATTCTCACACACACAAGCATACAGTTTGGTTCACCTAGAACCTTTAACTTAAAGCACAGACCCTGAACCCATCAGTTCTGGCTAACCCACAGACCCCTGAACCTTTCAGGTTGGTACTCTGACACACAGTAGTACCCTGTCAGACACCCAGACTCCCACAACAGCTTCTTCTTCCCCAGCTGCTGCTTCGTCCCAACCCAGGGCACGGAATGGGCTGGCAAAGTGGGCACCGCTGCATATTTTGACATTTTGAATAAGAAGCTGGAGTGTTGCAAGGGTTAACGAGCCTTGGGCAATAACTTTCACACCAGAAACCGACAGAGGGGCGTCACGTACACATGACCCAACTGTATTTTGCATTGCCCAACGCCGTTGTGGGCACGGAATGGGCTGGCAAAGTGGGAACCGCTGCATATTTTAGCATTTTGAATAAGAAGCTGGGGTTCTGCAAGGGCTAACGAGCCTTGGGCAATAACTTTCACACCAGAAACCGACAGAGGGGGCTCACGTACACATGACCCAACTGTATTTTGCATTGCCCAATGCCGTTTTGGGCACGGAATGGGCTGGCAAAGTGGGCACCGCTGCATATTTTGCCATTTTGAATAAGAAGCTGGAGTGTTGCAAGGGATAACGAGCCTTGGGCAATAACTTTCACACCAGAAACCGACAGAGGAGCATCACGTACACATGACCCAACTGTATTTTGCATTGCCCAACGCCGTTTTGTGCACGGAATGGGCTGGCAAAGTGGGCACCGCTGCATATTTTGCCATTTTGAATAAGAAGCTGGGGTTACTCAAGGGTTAACGAGCCTTGGGCAATAACTTTCACACCAGAAACCGACAGAGGGGGCTCACGTACATATGACCCACTTGTATTTTGCATTGCCCAACGCCGTCTTGGGCACGGAATAGGCTGGCAAAGTGGGCACCGCTGCATATTTTAGCATTTTGAATAAGAAGCTGGGGTTCTGCAAGGGCTAACGAGCCTTGGGCAATAACTTTCACACCAGAAACCGACAGAGGGGGCTCACGTACACATGACCCACTTGTATTTTGCATTGCCCAACGCCGTTTTGGGCACGGAATGGGCTGGCAAAGCGGGCACCGCTGCATATTTTGCCATTTTGAATAAGAAGCTGGAGTGTTGCAAAGGATAACGAGCCTTGGGCAATAACTTTCACACCAGAAACCGACAGAGGGGGCTCACGTACACATGACCCAATTGTATTTTGCATTGCCCAACGCCGTTTTGGGCACGGAATAGGCTGGCAAAGTGGGCACCGCTGCATATTTTGACATTTTGAATAAGAAGCTGGAGTGTTACAAGGGTTAACGAGCCTTGGGCAATAACTTTCACACCAGAAACCGACAGAGGGGCGTCACGTACACATGACCCAATTGTATTTTGCATTGCCCAACGCCGTTTTGGGCACGGAATAGGCTGGCAAAGTGGGCACCGCTGCATATTTTAGCATTTTGAATAAGAAGCTGGGGTTCTGCAAGGGCTAACGAGCCTTGGGCAATAACTTTCACACCAGAAACCGACAGAGGGGGCTCAAGTACACATGACCCAATTGTATTTTGCATTGCCCAACGCCGTTTTGGGCACGGAATAGGCTGGCAAAGTGGGCACCGCTGCATATTTTAGCATTTTGAATAAGAAGCTGGGGTTCTGCAAGGGCTAATGAGCCTTGGGCAATAACTTTCACACCAGAAACCGACAGAGGGGGCTCACGTACACATGACCCACTTGTATTTTGCATTGCCCAACGCCGTTTTGGGCACGGAATAGGCTGGCAAAGTGGGCACCGCTGCATATTTTAGCATTTTGAATAAGAAGCTGGGGTTCTGCAAGGGCTAATGAGCCTTGGGCAATAACTTTCACACCAGAAACCGACAGAGGGGGCTCACGTACACATGACCCAATTGTATTTTGCATTGCCCAATGCCGTTTTGGGCACGGAATGGGCTGGCAAAGTGGGCACCGCTGCATATTTTGCCATTTTGAATAAGAAGCTGGAGTGTTGCAAGGGATAACGAGCCTTGGGCAATAACTTTCACACCAGAAACCGACAGAGGAGCGTCACGTACACATGACCCAACTGTATTTTGCATTGCCCAACGCCGTTTTGGGCACGGAATAGGCTGGCAAAGTGGGCACCGCTGCATATTTTAGCATTTTGAATAAGAAGCTGGGGTTACTCAAGGGTTAACGAGCCTTGGGCAATAACTTTCACACCAGAAACCGACAGAGGGGCGTCACGTACACATGACCCAATTGTATTTTGCATTGCCCAACGCCGTTTTGGGCACGGAATAGGCTGGCAAAGTGGGCACCGCTGCATATTTTAGCATTTTGAATAAGAAGCTGGGGTTCTGCAAGGGCTAATGAGCCTTGGGCAATAACTTTCACACCAGAAACCGACAGAGGGGGCTCACGTACACATGACCCAATTGTATTTTGCATTGCCCAACGCCGTTTTGGGCACGGAATGGGCTGGCAAAGTGGGCACCGCTGCATATTTTAGCATTTTGAATAAGAAGCTGGAGTGTTGCAAGGGTTAACGAGCCTTGGGCAATAACTTTCACACCAGAAACCGACAGAGGGGGCTCACGTACACATGACCCACTTTTTTTTTGCTTTGCCCAACGCCGTTTTGGGCACGGAATAGGCTGGCAAAGTGGGCACCGCTGCATATTTTGACATTTTGAATAAGAAGCTGGGGTTACTCAAGGGTTAATGAGCCTTGGGCAATAACTTTCACACCAGAAACCGACAGAGGGGGCTCACGTACACATGACCCAATTGTATTTTGCATTGCCCAAACTAAGCTGCCACCAACCATTCCCTATAATAAGTCACACAGACCAGGGATGGATTTTTAAACAACAAAAGAATAAGGTTTATTTTAAATACAAACAGGGTAAATAAAACAATCAGGTGAATAAAATAAAGTAACGTGGCTTATTCTCACACACACAAGCATACAGTTTGGTTCACCTAGAACCTTTAACTTAAAGCACAGACCCTGAACCCATCAGTTCTGGCTAACCCACAGACCCCTGAACCTTTCAGGTTGGTACTCTGACACACAGTAGTACCCTGTCAGACACCCAGACTCCCACAACAGCTTCTTCTTCCCCAGCTGCTGCTTCGTCCCAACCCAGGGCACGGAATGGGCTGGCAAAGTGGGCACCGCTGCATATTTTGACATTTTGAATAAGAAGCTGGAGTGTTGCAAGGGTTAACGAGCCTTGGGCAATAACTTTCACACCAGAAACCGACAGAGGGGCGTCACGTACACATGACCCAACTGTATTTTGCATTGCCCAACGCCGTTGTGGGCACGGAATGGGCTGGCAAAGTGGGAACCGCTGCATATTTTAGCATTTTGAATAAGAAGCTGGGGTTCTGCAAGGGCTAACGAGCCTTGGGCAATAACTTTCACACCAGAAACCGACAGAGGGGGCTCACGTACACATGACCCAACTGTATTTTGCATTGCCCAATGCCGTTTTGGGCACGGAATGGGCTGGCAAAGTGGGCACCGCTGCATATTTTGCCATTTTGAATAAGAAGCTGGAGTGTTGCAAGGGATAACGAGCCTTGGGCAATAACTTTCACACCAGAAACCGACAGAGGAGCATCACGTACACATGACCCAACTGTATTTTGCATTGCCCAACGCCGTTTTGTGCACGGAATGGGCTGGCAAAGTGGGCACCGCTGCATATTTTGCCATTTTGAATAAGAAGCTGGAGTGTTGCAAGGGATAACGAGCCTTGGGCAATAACTTTCACACCAGAAACCGACAGAGGAGCGTCACGTACACATGACCCAACTGTATTTTGCATTGCCCAACGCCGTTTTGGGCACGGAATAGGCTGGCAAAGTGGGCACCGCTGCATATTTTAGCATTTTGAATAAGAAGCTGGGGTTACTCAAGGGTTAACGAGCCTTGGGCAATAACTTTCACACCAGAAACCGACAGAGGGGCGTCACGTACACATGACCCAATTGTATTTTGCATTGCCCAACGCCGTTTTGGGCACGGAATAGGCTGGCAAAGTGGGCACCGCTGCATATTTTAGCATTTTGAATAAGAAGCTGGGGTTCTGCAAGGGCTAATGAGCCTTGGGCAATAACTTTCACACCAGAAACCGACAGAGGGGGCTCACGTACACATGACCCACTTGTATTTTGCATTGCCCAACGCCATTTTGGGCACGGAATAGGCTGGCAAAGTGGGCACCGCTGCATATTTTAGCATTTTGAATAAGAAGCTGGGGTTACTCAAGGGTTAACGAGCCTTGGGCAATAACTTTCACACCAGAAACCGACAGAGGGGCGTCACGTACACATGACCCAATTGTATTTTGCATTGCCCAACGCCGTTTTGGGCACGGAATAGGCTGGCAAAGTGGGCACCGCTGCATATTTTAGCATTTTGAATAAGAAGCTGGGGTTCTGCAAGGGCTAATGAGCCTTGGGCAATAACTTTCACACCAGAAACCGACAGAGGGGGCTCACGTACACATGACCCAATTGTATTTTGCATTGCCCAACGCCGTTTTGGGCACGGAATGGGCTGGCAAAGTGGGCACCGCTGCATATTTTAGCATTTTGAATAAGAAGCTGGAGTGTTGCAAGGGTTAACGAGCCTTGGGCAATAACTTTCACACCAGAAACCGACAGAGGGGCGTCACGTACACATGACCCAATTGTATTTTGCATTGCCCAACGCCGTTTTGGGCACGGAATAGGCTGGCAAAGTGGGCACCGCTGCATATTTTGCCATTTTGAATAAGAAGCTGGGGTTACTCAAGGGTTAACGAGCCTTGGGCAATAACTTTCACACCAGAAACCGACAGAGGGGGCTCACGTACATATGACCCACTTGTATTTTGCATTGCCCAACGCCGTCTTGGGCACGGAATAGGCTGGCAAAGTGGGCACCGCTGCATATTTTAGCATTTTGAATAAGAAGCTGGGGTTCTGCAAGGGCTAACGAGCCTTGGGCAATAACTTTCACACCAGAAACCGACAGAGGGGGCTCACGTACACATGACCCACTTGTATTTTGCATTGCCCAACGCCGTTTTGGGCACGGAATGGGCTGGCAAAGCGGGCACCGCTGCATATTTTGCCATTTTGAATAAGAAGCTGGAGTGTTGCAAAGGATAACGAGCCTTGGGCAATAACTTTCACACCAGAAACCGACAGAGGGGGCTCACGTACACATGACCCAATTGTATTTTGCATTGCCCAATGCCGTTTTGGGCACGGAATGGGCTGGCAAAGTGGGCACCGCTGCATATTTTGCCATTTTGAATAAGAAGCTGGAGTGTTGCAAGGGATAACGAGCCTTGGGCAATAACTTTCACACCAGAAACCGACAGAGGAGCGTCACGTACACATGACCCAACTGTATTTTGCATTGCCCAACGCCGTTTTGGGCACGGAATAGGCTGGCAAAGTGGGCACCGCTGCATATTTTAGCATTTTGAATAAGAAGCTGGGGTTACTCAAGGGTTAACGAGCCTTGGGCAATAACTTTCACACCAGAAACCGACAGAGGGGCGTCACGTACACATGACCCAATTGTATTTTGCATTGCCCAACGCCGTTTTGGGCACGGAATGGGCTGGCAAAGTGGGCACCGCTGCATATTTTACTATTTTGAATAAGAAGCTGGAGTGTTGGAAGGATTAACAAGTCATGGTCAACTTCTTTATTCTCATAGTGACGATAATTTTATTGTTGATTTTCCGTTTTTGCTGAATCTTTCAAGCGCTGATAATATGTCTACCTTTTACGTCATAGAGTCACTGATAACTGAAAAAACTTTAATATATTAATGGAGCACAAAAATGTATAAATGAGATTGTTTAATAATTCTATACAAAACAAGAATATCTATTTACAATAATATATCAAAATTGAATAAGAAACTGACTAATTTACTAAAACTTTGTTCACTCAAAACAATTACGTTAGAACCAAATGCAGCCAGCTGCAGTTATCTTTGAATAATATCCTGTTTCTGGGGTGGATTGAATATGTTAACAGATGGTAAATTAATAGGGCTGATTGAATTACCCCTTTAATGTGGTATGTACAAGTAGTTTTTGTTTTGTTTTGTCTCTTGTTGCTCTAAGAAATTTTTCCATATCATCTCTCTCTGTGAAAGTGAAAACAAAATGCTCATGATAGTCATCCATCTCATTATCCAAATTCTGATCATTCTGGTATTTTTAATGCATTCTTCGGCGTCGGATTTTGTCATTGATAGTAGTGATGGTATAAAAACTTGACCTGCAAAAGTATGTTTATGGTCTTCCACCCATTTCTGTGCAGCCATCATGTCATTTAGTATTGTAGGTTCCTACAAATTAAAAATATTGAATATGAACTTTCAAAATCTTTTATCCATATGAACCATAACAGTGTGTTGGATTGTACAAGAGAAAACAATTTTAAGACATGTTGTTTTACAAATATGAGGATGTTGGTTTTTAAATTATTGACTATTTATAGAGTCCAATGGTTTGATATTTTTTCTTTATCATGGACATGTAAAACATTTTTAAAGATTAACTACCCATTTGGGCTTTTGGGCTTGAGCAAATAGCATGCATCAAACAATACAGACATGCTGTGGGTCAGTTGCATCACTAGGGGGTACAGGACGCTTATTAGTATTACCCTGCAAGACACTAAAATGCCAGCTCCTCAGTGACAGGAGCGGAGCGCTGCACTGTAATATTGCAGGAGTGAAAACAGGGGTTTGTTCCCAATGCTGCACCCCCCTTGTCACGAGGCCACACCGTTTTCCCCAGTGCCAAAGTGGTTGTCACCAAGTCACTCCTTAGGAGCTAAAGACTTAAGACAGAGCTGTCATATTTGAGGTATGTGTAAAAGTTGCAGCATACTAGATAAAGGGGCATTCATAGGGCCAAATTCAGATTTGTACTGAATCAATTGCTATATTCTAGGCAACGGAGCTGCTAATGTTAGCAGCTGCTGTTGCCACCCAAAAATAAAAAAAACATTGACTGGAGCCATCGCAATCTAAATTATGTACACATTCACAGTCTGCAAAAATTAGTCAAATTTGGGAAGGGCTGGATTAGACCCCCCAAAAAATAAATCCACCAATATCAATTTACCTGCACAATATTCAATTAAGAATCCTTGAGACAAATCATGATTACATGACCTACAGTGACTCCTGGTACAAGAACTTCTTCTGTAAGCTCTGTGGTGGCAACTTGAATTCCTTTTCCAGGATGTTTAAATTCTTTTATCCCATCATAGTAGTGCCATAAATCATCAGCTGTTAGGTTGAAGAAGCAAACAAAATGTTCTCCTACATTGTAGGTTACTGCTACTGGTTTGTACCTATGTAGGGAAGATATATTATAGTTTTAGAATATGTCTTTACATATTTAATAGTTTAAACTTTACTGATATTTGTATTGCCACATATTGATGAAATTGTTGTTTTTATCAATTTTTGAGCTGGTGTTAATAAATAATAACACATAAATAATAATAATAATAATAATAATAATAATAATAATAATAATAATAATAATAATAATAATAATAATAATAATAATAATAATAATAACAACAACAACAACAACAACAACAACAACAACAACAAAACAACAACAACAACAACAACAACAAAACAACAACAACAACAACAACAACAACAACAATAACAACAATAATAATAATAATAATAATAATAATAATAATAATAATAATAATAATAATAATAATAATAATAATAATAATAATAATAATAATAATAATAATAATAATAATAAATCTTTATTCCACAGTGGTGAGGCAGTTGAGAGGCTGCAGTGACCCTGGTGAATAGATGCTTTGCACTTGCACATAAGGGTCTCTGTGTGGCTCACAATTGTGGCATTTCCACATAGCCATGCCCCATTTGACCATGGTCACACACACTTTTACTGTGGCCACACCACCATTTCGGTGGAAGTGTCTTGATTTTGGTGGCAAGAATGTTGGGAGGTATTTTTTCCAATATTTTCATTGTACCTACCGTAATAACTACAGAATGTATGATATCTCCAATGTTGTATGGGGACTTTTTAGCTTTTTAGGCAAATGTTGGCAGAGACATGACCCGATAACAGTTGAGATACATCTGTTTTTTTATTCCACTCCCCATTACATCTCACAAAACTGCAATAACATCCTCAGTTCAAGCAGCTTTGAAAAAGTACCTTGGTGCATGCACCATGTGAGTGAGGCACATGTGCAGTTTATTGATGTGAATATTGTGATTGTTTATATATCTGATATTACATAATATTTATTTATAATATTTTTCTAAACCCTAAGGCAAAATTGAAAAATAGGACAGAATAGCTAATATGTTGCAAACAATACCCATCACACGACAGGTATCTATAAAAATTTTAATACACAAATGGTTATATAGAACCCTGCAGTTCCATATATTAAAGAATTTTTTTATCTACTGTAAACTGATTTTTAAGCCCTTGAAAACTGCCCTGTGCATAGCTGAGTGTTTGTGCACATGTGCGTGTTATGCCTTTTCTCTCTTAGTCACACATGCTCTTTTTCTATTACTTTTTTCATCATATTTATTTTGCAATTTTCCCAACTCTAGCTGGAATTACTGTATATGGATGCTGACCATTGCATGGCCTAGACCTCAGTGAAGTCACAGAATCTATTGTATTAGTGGTCTTTGAGATACCTGCAGGGTTTTCTTCCTTCTATGCACATGTTTGGCTTTTAGAGGATACAGAGTGCCTTTGAGATCCCAGGTGGCAGCATCATGATGTCATTTTTCTGCAGCAGTTGTAGGTGTAGTACAGATGTGAAAGGCAGCTGGTGTTATCTTGTGGTCCATAGGAATGAAGAGGGGGAGTATTAAGAACATGGGAGAGTAGATGCTCTGGTATAGGCTGCTGATCTATTCCCTGCTGCGTGGCCCGAATGCTAGCAAGTGGCCACATCTCTGCTGCAGGACACATGTTAACATGCTAGCGGCATTCTCTACCTGCCATCCAAGAGATTTCAGGGGCATTCAGAGGAAGCTGCCCAGTGTATCCAGATGTTAAGATGGCCCTTGTCCTACAAATAATGCATGTCTCTTAGAGCTAAGTGCATCTGTGACACACTGTGGTGTTTGAAAAAAGTAACAAGATATTAGGGACCTGCAGTCAGGGGAAGCAGGTGAGGCAGGGCCTCCCCGTCATTTTGGATTAAGAATGAGCCTTTTTGCAGTGCTGATTCCTGTGTGTACTGCAGTGTATAAGTCTTATAATTAATGTCAGGAGGCACTTATTATGCCTCTGTGTGTAAGATGGCAATCACAGCTCACCACATCATCACTTTGCCCTCTAGGTCTGGCTGAAAGGAGCCAGCAGGAGCCTATGGCCAGCAGTAATTGACTGCATGTCTCTAACAGTGAGTATTTTCTCTCTGGGGGTGACAGAGGGACAGGGAATCTGGGGTTGATAGAGGGGCAGGCAAGCTCTTCTCCCCCTCAGCCAGTGCCTCACTAGATACTGACCTCACTGCACGCCCTTGCAAGATGCTGCCACACATATGTTCAAAAGATCAAAGAGCGGCCATTTTGTTAAAGGACTGATGCCTCCCTAAAGGAGCACCATGGAGACTGCACGAATTAAAACAACTACATGAGAATTGGAAATTTTACAAAGCCATTCAAATAAAATACAAATGTAAAGGAATACTAATCTATACAATGTAAACAGTAACTTACCTTTTTCCGGAAACGTTAACAATAGATGGAAGTGCAGTATAGCTTGAGGGACACGTCAAAGGATCATCTGTTGGTGTTTTCACAACAGTAACAAACAATATGCAAGGAAAACCATGTCTGAATTCTCTTCTTGAAAACTTTCTTATGCCATCACAAGAAATTGTTCCGCTGGTAACATAAAATATATTTATAATATAACATTTTCTTGTATATGGATTCTGCTTAATATATATCTTTAATACGCTTGTTGTCAACAATAATATTTAACTAAAAAAATTAACTAGTAGTCCCTCTTCATAAAACTTAATGTAGGAAAGAAGCTGGCAACCTGTGACCCTTACATTATTAGTATGGAAACCCTGTTAAAAGTAGAAATTCCAGACTATCTTAATATAGCAATTTATATGATCCAAAGCAGCATGGATTTACTGGTGGGAGATCATGTCACAATAATCTTAGTGACTTTTCTGATTTTGGTTAAAGTAACAGATAAAGGGGGGGGGGAGGTTGTAGATGGATCTTGTACAGACCTTAAGCTGACCATACACTTGTGAGGTGGGAAATTACATGAGATTTATCTCCAGATTTCCGTTGGACTCCCCGGCAGCCCCCTGCAGTCCTGGTGCATGATTTCACTTTTTTGTACATACAATAAGAAATATATTATCTTCATAAAATTTTACAGAATTGCACGTGAGGAATCAAAATCTTCTCTACAGCAGACAAGATCTTGAGATGAGACATTCAATCGTAATTGTACGTGGGGCATGTAAAATTTGCACTTTTTACATGAGATAAATGGTACAGATACATCGAAATTATATTATTGTACCAGATATCTCACAAGTGTATGGGCAGCTTTAGTGAGTTTTTTGACACTGGCTCACATCAAAGTTTAATTGTTTGGTGATAAAAACAATATAGCAATCTTGCAGATAGGATACCTTGTAATGTCCAACAAAAATAAAAGAAATTATGTTAAATAGCAAGCTTTTCAGACTTCTCAAATCTCTTCATTATCCATGATATAACAAGGCATCTGAAGAAACACATATATGAGGTCCCATCACCACAGAATAAATGAGAAAAAGACACATTTTCCTGTGGCAAAACATTTCTGCAGCCCAGGACACAATGAAGATCTTATAAAGGTGATTATATTAAAAGGAAATTTTAAATCACAAAGAGACAGGAGGGTCAGGGAATAAAAATTTATGACAAAGTTTGGCACCCTGAACACAGGACTGAATCTGTCCCCCCAGCTCCGATCCAATGCGCAGGGATAGTGGGGGCATCAGGTCTCTGGACTCACATCAATCCAGAAACAATAAAACGTTCACACTGCTTATCTGTAAACTAATTAAGGATTTACTCTCCAGCTCATCCTGTTATTCTGTGTTTTTTTTTAAATGTCCATTTATCACATCATACATTTATCACTGTATAGGTTATAGGTATGAGCTTATGTGGAATACTGTCTGTGATAACTTATGGAGGTCATAACTCCAGAAGAATATAAATACATTACAGACTGTGCATATCTTTGTAGAGTAAGTATGTGGTTAATATTTGCAAACAATTTGCCTTAAAACACAATAATGAAAATGTCACTTTCAATGTACAATTTTTTTCTTTACCGTTTTCTTTTGCAGTTTCCTACATATCCATCTGTCCAAGTGTTAAGTACAGTCTGGATGTTCCGAAGGTCTTCACAACTGTGGAAAAGACATCATAATGTTACTGCTAAAAAAATTATGGCTACAGTTTAAAATCTATATATTTATTGAATAATGATTGTTTGGAATATTATTGGCATTTTTCTTGAAAATGATTGGGGCAGTTTACTTTATTAATTACTTCTACCGAAAATGTTTTATACATAAAATATATTACATATCATTTACCCATTTAGGAAGTACTGTATTTTTCGCTCCATAAGACGCACTCCCCCCCAAAAGGAGGGGGGAGTGCATGGGTCTTATAGAGCGAATACACGACGGGTGATGGCTGTCAATCACAGGCATCACCCGCCGGCGTAATAGGAAATGCTGTATAGTACAGGATTCAGCCATAGACTTCTATGGCTGAATGCTGTTCGAGTGATTGCGCCCCCCTAGTGGCCAAGTACCCTAGGGGGCCTGAAAGATGCATAAGTACTGAGTCTGTATTATAGTGTTCTAGTGGCATAAATCTGCACAGTGGTATAGATTGATGCATTTTCCTGGGTTACCACATTAAGGGTATGTTCATACATTGTGAGTCACCTGCTGGTCACCCACAGTGGGTCCACAGAAGTAGATCTGCACAGAAAAATCTGCATCAAATGGTGCTGGTTTTTCAGCGAATTTATTGCAGATTTCAAATCTGCAATAAATTTGCAACAGGATCCGCAACTTTTGATGCAGATTTTTCCATGCAGATCTACTTCTGTGGACCCGCAATGTGTGAACATACCCTCAAGCTTTATCAATAGCATGTAAACACAGTGTCCCAGATCTCTCTATATATGATAGATTTCATGAAATAATATAAAGTATCCCATTTTCTATTTAAATGAAATCATACAGAGAAAATATTCATATGGCTCAGTTACTTAAGTTTGACTGTTCACATAATCTGTTATATCTATTACAGTGGTGCCTCGCTTAACGAGTGCACCGTTTAACGAAAAATCCGTATAGCGATCCCTTTTTGGGGATCGCTATACGGATCAGCCCCAATCGCCGCACTCGCTTTGCGATGATTGGGGCTCCGGCGGCCATTTTGGAGCCACCGATCAGTAAGCAAGGGGAGGGCGCGAAAACGCTGATAGGGGCCATTTCGGGTCATCCAGCGGCCATTTTGGAGCCACCGATCAGCTGATCGGCGGCTCCAAAATGGCCGCCAGAGGTGAAAACATCGCTGGAGGGGTAAGTTTCAAAGCTTATTGGAACGCATTAAACTAAGTTTAATGCGTTCCAATAGGTTTTCCTTACCCGCACAGCGATGTTTTCGTATAGCGAAGGTTAATCCGGAACGGATTAACCTCGCTATACGGGGCACCACTGTATATCTGTCATTTCCTATATCTACATAAAACACTTGGAAAATGGCCACCATGGCATTTTCCCAGCAATTTTAGCATGAGAATTACAGTTTGTGCCCTCAGAGCTCAGATAGTAACTCAGTGCTGCAGGCCAGAGAAGGGGTCCTAATGGAGGATCAGAGGGTAAGTAAAAATGTATGCAGGTTGGGCCCAAAGGACCTGAGTGCACTGCACATGTAGAACCAATTATTCATAAGCCAGTGGAACTGCAATTTAAGTCACACTCATATGGCTGTTGTGGTCAAGTTACTACAACCACAAGGAGCAGATGTGTCACCACTGGGTCACCAAGGATATTATATTGACATTTTAATATGTCAACATTTTATAACTTTCTTCATGTAAATAGTTAATATGGTAAATTTTAACATTGTGGCTATGTCGACATGATCAATTTCAACATTATTACTGTCACCAAATCATACCACAAACACACATTTAAAAACAAGTAAAGCCTTCTTACCAAATTTCAATCAGATTGGAGGATCTTACGGTAACTGGATCAGGGCAAAAAGGACCATTGCAGATAGACTCAACTGTGGTTGTAAGCAGATAATTTAGACGACATACAACAAAATCTTCTTCACTTCCATATGCATCCCACACAGTTCGGCCTTCAAATCTATTTAGGTGCTTTAACCATTCAATTTTTCCTTTTATCCAATCTTTGCTCAGAAAATGCTGATGGACTTTTAGAAAGATTGCGATACTTAAATCCTCTGTTTTCAGACTATCTAGTTCTGTTAAGATCCAATCATATTTTCTTATTGCCATATGAATTATAAATAGCAAATAGTCAATAGTACATGTGTTGCGTAGGATAATAGTCTTTTTCCCAAGTTTTCCTTTCCCAGACCAAGGTGGACAATTTGACTGAGTCAACAGTTTTGTAGATTTTGGTGTGGGTGGCTGGTAGTATTTGGCCTGTTTACTTTTACCTTCCTTTTTTCTTTTCTGCCACTTTTCTAACTGAGTGAGATGTTCCTCTTGAGGTTTATCAAAGTAATATTTTTCATTCTCTAAGTTTTGTGCAGATTTGAAAAACTGTAAACCAACTTCTCTCATTCTTCCCTGCAAAAACTCATACATTAATTGTAGAAAATCTCCTGGCCTTCGATGAAGTCTATCATTTAAAACGACCTTCTTTGTAGTCCTAAACCAATTTTCAACTGTTGCATTAGTGTCCCGGGTTTTGAGAAGACTGAGATTTTTCAACATTAATCCACTCCATAATGGGATGGTTGCAGTGTATGACTGAAGCAGAGTTATTAATGCGGGACAGTGTAGTAAATTACCAGTTGTTGTTGCATCATCATCATCATCATCATTTGCTTTTGTTTTTGTTTGTGTGAACAATTTAGAAAATTTCTTTGAAAATGGGGAACCCCTCTTGATGTTCCATTCTTCATTGGGGTCATTATCCAATACATCTTCAGTTGTACTATCTGTAATGTTTTCCATCACTTCTATTTTCTGAATGTTGATTGCCTCATTCAATTCTGCAATGTGTGTCTTGTAGGCATTAGTTCCTTTTTTCACTGTGAAAACATATGTCATGCGTAATAGTTGAATTTCAATTTCACTGAGACTACCTGCATTCTGTAGTAATGCAAATGAGTAAAGAAAAAATTGTTTTGTAGCTTTGCTTGCCTTAATTTTTGAGAGCTTGATGCTGATAAGTTTCATCATATGTGCAGCACATATATGCAGAATTGTAAAATTGCACAATATTTTTCCTTCACAAACAAGAAGACATTTCTTTAGATAGTCCATGATGTTATTCTGATTGAAAGTCTGTGTTGCTGCATGAATCAGAGCCCAGCTAAAATCTATCTCAACCTTTTGTGGACTAAGCTTTCTTTTGCATACTTTAAAAAAGTCTCGACATAAACAAGATAGCCAATGTTGAATAGTTGGTGTGCTTTGATCGGAGGACAACATTTCTGCCACAGGGATGGTGGACCTTGTTTCACTGGTCAACGAAATACAAAGTGTATAATATAAAAATTTATTTTGTATGTTTTTTGGTTTCATTACTACAGAGCCAGTTGCATCTAGATATAGGAAACATTGACCTGCAGCCTGCAAATCCTTCAACATATGCAACTGTGATTCAGAATACATATGGATAACAAACGGGCTCATCCCTATGTGCTGTATGTAAGCATGCTTTGTGGCAATCAGATTTAATTCTTTTTCATCCATTTTTTTTTGGACTAACAAACAATTCAAGTATTCATTTGTGTCAAGCCTATTCTGAAGGTTGTTTTCACTTGATATTTTCTGAAGCACATCAATTGATTTGATTTCATCCATGTTTCCTGCAATTAACTGTTCAGTATCAGCATTAGCCATCTTCTTGGTGTGCAGTAACATTGGTCTCATTTCTCTTAGCTGTGCTTTCAGTTTATCCCTCTCTTCCCCACGTGTATGCCTTTTGAATGATTCAGTTCGATTATGATTTATTGAACCATTAACCTCTACTGACATTAACACTTGACAATGTTTTTTACTAGGTTTTTGGGGTAGTGTAACATTGAACTCCGTACATCCACGAAACTTGCACTGTCCCCTAGCACGCCAGTATACACAATTTCTTTTTCTGGAATGAGATTGTCGCACTCGATTGTATTTGAAAGTTATAACACAGAACTTATTAATTTTCTTTATTTTATTGCATATTGTGTCGGTCCAACCACTTTTTAGAACACGATAACCCGTCCTGTGTTCTGGTTTTATTTTGTTCCATTCCTCGATTGATAGAGAAATTGAGAATTTGGATGGACATGTTTCAGTAATGAATTCTTTTGTAGAATTTTGTAGATCAGCTTTAATCATGTATTGAATAGTGTCTTTTTGGAAAATGTTGTGTAACAATGATTTTTCTTGAGGAATTGCACTATTTCTATCACTGCATTCCTCCTCCAGCTGTAATTGCATTGATTCAGTTAGTTTTTGATCATTTTCTAAGGACAAAATTCTGTTCTCTTTTATTACTGAAACGTATACAACCTTATCAGATTTTTTAGTTACATTGATATCAACTTCAGCTTCGGTTTGTTCAGTTTCTACAGAAGTTGTTTTAATGTCATAAATGTCCAGTATTTTTCTTGGAGATGCTTTTTTAATTCTTTTAATTTTTTTTTGTTTTTTTGGCTTACAGAGAGGACACAACCATGGTGAAATGACCTGGATGTCAGTGATATTTTTGTAGCCAACACACAGTGGGTGAAACCAGTCTTTACACTGACTGCATTGTGCATAAGGTTCATCAGGGTTGTTTTTTTGTTTACATAAACAATACAGTTGCTCATCCTCTGCTTCTGCATCCATAAGTAAGGGTGAATCATTACTATATTTTGATTGACTACTTTGATCAATACTCTCAACTTTGGTAATTTCATCATAAGTTGAAACATCTAAGGTAAACTGTAAGGCTCTAGTACGCAATTTTCGTCGGTCTTCATGCCAAATATTATAAAGCCACTTTCTTGTTGCTATATTATTTGCAGATAGCAAACATGCAATTTCCCCCCATACAGAGTTTTCTCTAAAATAACTTTCCTGATTTAAAATCAATTGCTTTTTAAAAAATAGTTCAACTATCTTTTTTTCTGCTGCTTTTGGATCAGGAAACAATCTCCAAGACATCGTGCAGTTTTAAAGAAGCTAGGTACAAAAATAGGGCTATTTACAGCAACTTAAACCAGATGTATATTATTAAAATTTCACCTCTAATAAGTCCACAACCGTAAACACATCCAGTCTTGAGACAGTGAACTCTGCGCAGGTCAGTTGAGAGACAAATAATCTTACTTCTCACACAAGAAGATACACCCAGTCGTGCTGAAAATCACTGATGCTGAGAAAGGTCAGTCAGGCCACATGACCTCACCCAAAATGGCCACTGGAACTCCCAAAATGGCCGCCGGAGAGACCCAAAATGGCGACCAGAACACCCAAAATGGCCACGACAACATGGGGAAACATTGCAGAACGGTGGGTTTTGGGCCCATTTGGAAACCCAATGGGTTTTTTTGATCCGTATAGCGATGTTTCCCCATAGCGAAGGTTAATCTGCTGTCCAATTTGTGACCCAAGGCTCGTTAACCCTTGCAACACTCCAGCTTCTTATTCAAAATGGCAAAATATGCAGCGGTGCCCACTTTGCCAGCCCATTCTGTGCCCAAAACGGCATTGGGCAATGCAAAATAGAATTGGGTCATGTGTACGTGACGCCCCTCTGTCGGTTTCTGGTGTGAAAGTTATTGCCCAAGGCTCATTAACCCTTGAGTAACCCCAGCTTCTTATTCAAAATGCTAAAATATGCAGCGGTGCCCACTTTGCCAGCCCATTCCGTGCCCAAAATGGCGTTGGGCAATGCAAAATACAATTGGGTCATGTGTACGTGAGCCCCCTCTGTCGGTTTCTGGTTTGAAAGTTATTGCCCAAGGCTCATTAACCCTTGAGTAACCCCAGCTTCTTATTCAAAATGCTAAAATATGCAGCGGTGCCCACTTTGCCAGCCCATTCCGTGCCCAAAATGGCGTTGGGCAATGCAAAATACAATTGGGTCATGTGTACGTGAGCCCCCTCTGTCGGTTTCTGGTGTGAAAGTTATTGCCCAAGGCTCGTTAACCCTTGAGTAACCCCAGCTTCTTATTCAAAATGGCAAAATATGCAGCGGTGCCCACTTTGCCAGCCCATTCCGTGCCCAAAACGGCATTGGGCAATGCAAAATACAATTGGGTCATGTGTATGTGAGCCCCCTCTGTCGGTTTCTGGTTTGAAAGTTATTGCCCAAGGCTCGTTAACCCTTGAGTAACCCCAGCTTCTTATTCAAAATGGCAAAATATGCAGCGGTGCCCACTTTGCCAGCCCATTCCGTGCCCAAAACGGCATTGGGCAATGCAAAATACAATTGGGTCATGTGTACGTGACGCGCCTCTGTCGGTTTCTGGTGTGAAAGTTATTGCCCAAGGCTCATTAGCCGTTGCAGAACCCCAGGTTCTTATTCAAAATGGCAAAATATGCAGCGGTGCCCACTTTGCCAGCCCATTCCGTGCCCAAAACGGCGTTGGGCAATGCAAAATACAATTGGGTCATGTGTACGTGAGCCCCCTCTGTCGGTTTCTGGTGTGAATGTTATTGCCCAAGGCTCGTTAACCCTTGAGTAACCCCAGCTTCTTATTCAAAATGGCAAAATATGCAGCGGTGCCCACTCTGCCAGCCTATTCCGTGCCCAAGACGGCGTTGGGCAATGCAAAATACAATTGGGTCATGTGTACGTGAGCCCCCTCTGTCGGTTTCTGGTGTGAAAGTTATTGCCCAAGGCTCGTTAACCCTTGAGTAACCCCAGCTTCTTATTCAAAATGGCAAAATATGCAGCGGTGCCCACTCTGCCAGCCTATTCCGTGCCCAAGACGGCGTTGGGCAATGCAAAATACAATTGGGTCATGTGTACGTGAGCCCCCTCTGTCGGTTTCTGGTGTGAAAGTTATTGCCCAAGGCTCGTTAACCCTTGCAGAACCCCAGCTTCTTATTCAAAATGCTAAAATATGCAGCGGTGCCCACTTTGCCAGCCTATTCCGTGCCCAAAACGGCGTTGGGCAATGCAAAATACAAGTGGGTCATGTGTACGTGAGCCCCCTCTGTCGGTTCCTGGTGTGAAAGTTATTGCCCAAGGCTCATTAGCCCTTGCAGAACCCCAGCTTCTTATTCAAAATGCTAAAATATGCAGCAGTGCCCACTTTGCCAGCCCATTCCGTGCCCAAAACGGCGTTGGGCAATGCAAAATACAAGTGGGTCATGTGTACGTGAGCCCCCTCTGTCGGTTTCTGGTGTGAAAGTTATTGCCCAAGGCTCATTAGCCCTTGCAGAACCCCAGCTTCTTATTCAAAATGCTAAAATATGCAGCGGTGCCCACTTTGCCAGCCTATTCCGTGCCCAAAACGGCGTTGGGCAATGCAAAATACAAGTGGGTCATGTGTACGTGAGCCCCCTCTGTCGGTTTCTGGTGTGAAAGTTATTGCCCAAGGCTCGTTAACCCTTGCAACACTCCAGCTTCTTATTCAAAATGGCAAAATATGCAGCGGTGCCCACTTTGCCAGCCCATTCCGTGCCCAAAACCGCGTTGGGCAATGCAAAATACAATTGGGTCATGTGTACGTGACGCGCCTCTGTCGGTTTCTGGTGTGAAAGTTATTGCCCAAGGCTCGTTAACCCTTGAGTAACCCCAGCTTCTTATTCAAAATGCTAAAATATGCAGCGGTGCCCACTTTGTCAGCCCATTCCGTGCCCAAAACGGCGTTGGGCAATGCAAAATACAATTGGGTCATGTGTACGTGAGCCCCCTCTGTCGGTTTCTGGTGTGAAAGTTATTGCCCAAGGCTCATTAGCCCTTGCAGAACCCCAGCTTCTTATTCAAAATGCTAAAATATGCAGCGGTGCCCACTTTGCCAGCCCATTCCGTGCCCAAAACGGCGTTGGGCAATGCAAAATACAATTGGGTCATGTGTACGTGAGCCCCCTCTGTCGGTTTCTGGTGTGAAAGTTATTGCCCAAGGCTCATTAACCCTTGAGTAACCCCAGCTTCTTATTCAAAATGGCAAAATATGCAGCGGTGCCCACTTTGCCAGCCTATTCCGTGCCCAAAACGGCGTTGGGCAATGCAAAATACAATTGGGTCATGTGTACGTGAGCCCCCTCTGTCGGTTTCTGGTGTGAAAGTTATTGCCCAAGGCTCGTTAACCCTTGAGTAACCCCAGCTTCTTATTCAAAATGCTAAAATATGCAGCGGTGCCCACTTTGCCAGCCTATTCCGTGCCCAAAACGGCGTTGGGCAATGCAAAATACAATTGGGTCATATGTACGTGAGCCCCCTCTGTCGGTTTCTGGTGTGAAAGTTATTGCCCAAGGCTCATTAGCCCTTGCAGAACCCCAGCTTCTTATTCAAAATGCTAAAATATGCAGCGGTGCCCACTTTGCCAGCCCATTCCGTGCCCAAAACGGCGTTGGGCAATGCAAAATACAAGTGGGTCATGTGTACGTGACGCGCCTCTGTCGGTTTCTGGTGTGAAAGTTATTGCCCAAGGCTCATTAGCCCTTGCAGAACCCCAGCTTCTTATTCAAAATGCTAAAATATGCAGCGGTGCCCACTTTGCCAGCCTATTCTGTGCCCAAAACGGCGTTGGGCAATGCAAAATACAAGTGGGTCATGTGTACGTGACGCGCCTCTGTCGGTTTCTGGTGTGAAAGTTATTGCCCAAGGCTCATTAGCCCTTGCAGAACCCCAGCTTCTTATTCAAAATGCTAAAATATGCAGCGGTGCCCACTTTGCCAGCCTATTCCGTGCCCAAAACGGCGTTGGGCAATGCAAAATACAATTGGGTCATGTGTACGTGAGCCCCCTCTGTCGGTTTCTGGTGTGAAAGTTATTGCCCAAGGCTCGTTAACCCTTGAGTAACCCCAGCTTCTTATTCAAAATGGCAAAATATGCAGCGGTGCCCACTTTGCCAGCCTATTCCGTGCCCAAAACGGCGTTGGGCAATGCAAAATACAATTGGGTCATATGTACGTGAGCCCCCTCTGTCGGTTCCTGGTGTGAAAGTTATTGCCCAAGGCTCATTAGCCCTTGCAGAACCCCAGCTTCTTATTCAAAATGCTAAAATATGCAGCAGTGCCCACTTTGCCAGCCTATTCTGTGCCCAAAACGGCGTTGGGCAATGCAAAATACAAGTGGGTCATGTGTACGTGACGCGCCTCTGTCGGCTCCTGGTGTGAAAGTTATTGCCCAAGGCTCATTAGCCCTTGCAGAACCCCAGCTTCTTATTCAAAATACTAAAATATGCAGCGGTGCCCACTTTGCCAGCCTATTCCGTGCCCAAAACGGCGTTGGGCAATGCAAAATACAAGTGGGTCATGTGTACGTGAGCCCCCTCTGTCGGTTTCTGGTGTGAAAGTTATTGCCCAAGGCTCGTTATCCCTTGCAACACTCCAGCTTCTTATTCAAAATGGCAAAATATGCAGCGGTGCCCACTTTGCCAGCCCATTCCGTGCCCAAAACGGCATTGGGCAATGCAAAATACAATTGGGTCATGTGTACGTGAGCCCCCTCTGTCGGTTTCTGGTGTGAAAGTTATTGCCCAAGGCTCATTAGCCCTTGCAGAACCCCAGCTTCTTATTCAAAATGCTAAAATATGCAGCGGTGCCCACTTTGCCAGCCTATTCCGTGCCCAAAACGGCATTGGGCAATGCAAAATACAAGTGGGTCATGTGTACGTGACGCGCCTCTGTCGGTTTCTGGTGTGAAAGTTATTGCCCAAGGCTCATTAGCCCTTGCAGAACCCCAGCTTCTTATTCAAAATGCTAAAATATGCAGCGGTGCCCACTTTGCCAGCCCATTCCGTGCCCAAAACGGCGTTGGGCAATGCAAAATACAAGTGGGTCATGTGTACGTGACGCGCCTCTGTCGGTTTCTGGTGTGAAAGTTATTGCCCAAGGCTCATTAGCCCTTGCAGAACCCCAGCTTCTTATTCAAAATGCTAAAATATGCAGCGGTGCCCACTTTGCCAGCCTATTCCGTGCCCAAAACGGCGTTGGGCAATGCAAAATACAAGTGGGTCATGTGTACGTGAGCCCCCTCTGTCGGTTTCTGGTGTGAAAGTTATTGCCCAAGGCTCGTTAACCCTTGCAACACTCCAGCTTCTTATTCAAAATGGCAAAATATGCAGCGGTGCCCACTTTGCCAGCCCATTCCGTGCCCAAAACCGCGTTGGGCAATGCAAAATACAATTGGGTCATGTGTACGTGACGCGCCTCTGTCGGTTTCTGGTGTGAAAGTTATTGCCCAAGGCTCATTAGCCCTTGCAGAACCCCAGCTTCTTATTCAAAATGCTAAAATATGCAGCGGTGCCCACTTTGCCAGCCCATTCCGTGCCCAAAACGGCGTTGGGCAATGCAAAATACAATTGGGTCATGTGTACGTGAGCCCCCTCTGTCGGTTTCTGATGTGAAAGTTATTGCCCAAGGCTCATTAGCCCTTGCAGAACCCCAGCTTCTTATTCAAAATGCTAAAATATGCAGCGGTGCCCACTTTGCCAGCCCATTCCGTGCCCAAAACGGCGTTGGGCAATGCAAAATACAATTGGGTCATGTGTACGTGAGCCCCCTCTGTCGGTTTCTGGTGTGAAAGTTATTGCCCAAGGCTCATTAACCCTTGAGTAACCCCAGCTTCTTATTCAAAATGGCAAAATATGCAGCGGTGCCCACTTTGCCAGCCTATTCCGTGCCCAAGACGGCGTTGGGCAATGCAAAATACAATTGGGTCATGTGTACGTGACGCCCCTCTGTCGGTTTCTGGTGTGAAAGTTATTGCCCAAGGCTCGTTAACCCTTGAGTAACCCCAGCTTCTTATTCAAAATGGCAAAATATGCAGCGGTGCCCACTTTGCCAGCCTATTCCGTGCCCAAAACGGCGTTGGGCAATGCAAAATACAATTGGGTCATGTGTACGTGAGCCCCCTCTGTCGGTTCCTGGTGTGAAAGTTATTGCCCAAGGCTCATTAGCCCTTGCAGAACCCCAGCTTCTTATTCAAAATGCTAAAATATGCAGCAGTGCCCACTTTGCCAGCCTATTCTGTGCCCAAAACGGCGTTGGGCAATGCAAAATACAAGTGGGTCATGTATACGTGAGCCCCCTCTGTCGGTTTCTGGTGTGAAAGTTATTGCCCAAGGCTCGTTAACCCTTGCAACACTCCAGCTTCTTATTCAAAATGCTAAAATATGCAGCGGTGCCCACTTTGCCAGCCTATTCCGTGCCCAAAACGGCGTTGGGCAATGCAAAATACAATTGGGTCACGTGTACGTGACGCCCCTCTGTCGGTTTCTGGTGTGAAAGTTATTGCCCAAGGCTCATTAGCCCTTGCAGAACCCCAGCTTCTTATTCAAAATGCTAAAATATGCAGCGGTGCCCACTTTGCCAGCCTATTCCGTGCCCAAAACAGCATTGGGCCAGGCAAAATACTATTGTAATTTGTGTTAGAGTTATGATTTATTATTAATACCCTGATATTTGAGTGATCCAACTTGGTTTAATGGTTTAAATACAACATGTTCTGAATAAGAAGCTGGGACACGAATAAGAAGTGAATAAGAAGCTGGATGTCGAATAAGAAGTGAATAAGAAGCTGGCCGAATAAGAAGCTAACTTCAGCCTCGTGTCGCCCCGCTGGTTTTTAAACAACTGCGTACTGCAGTCGGGCACCAGAGGGTGGGGGAAGGCTGGCATGCCCTCCGTGGGCGAGCTGCCCTCCTCCCTTCGAGCCACCTGGTGAGGGGGCAGGGCTCTTCGGGCTCTGGTCAAACTAGGCCGGAGGAGGCATTTTAGGAGGGGAGCGCCTCCCTAGTCGAGGGGGATGGGGAGCTGAGGCGGCGGCTTGCTGATCAGCAGGAAGAGAGAGACACCTTGCTCGCTCCGGATTTCACACTAAGAACTGCAGCGATCCTTTCTGGAGATTTGGCTGAGGATTCGGATTTGAGGGAGAAGTCGCAACAGCGATCCCCCCCCCCCTTGGGAGAGGGAGGAAGGCGCGGGCGAGAGGCCCCGGTGACTCCGCAGACGAGCGGCATCTCGGAGGTGCGTGTGTGGGTGTGATTTATTCCGCATGCCAAGGGCTCGCCTTCCCGCCCCGCTTTGGCCACAGCGGAGCCTCTTCTCTAACCACGTTATCGGTTGAACACGCCGGTGATGGAGAAGCGCCCTGATTTGTACGTATATGAAGTAAAGCGGAGGAGGAGGCGAGGAAACCACCCGCAGCCTTCGGAAGGCAGGAGCGAGAAGAGGGAGACGGGGGGCGGGCGGTTGCCTACTTGCTTTTCAGGCGCACCTTCGCGACTGCCGGGAGTGACAGCCGCCGGCGCTGGGGCGGTCGCTTTTTCAAGGCGGAGGCGAGGTCCGAGCGGGGGCCGCCGGCGTCTCCCTCCCGGCCGCCGCTCCCTCTTTCCCTCCCTCCCTCCGCCGAGGCTGCGCCGCCATACACGCCCACTCCGGCTGCAGCGCCGGCGGGTGGAAGCGCTCCCTCCCCTTCCTTGGCCCTCATTCGAATTCGCTCCTCCTGATAACAGATACAGAAAGACGGCTCCGAACCGCCCAGACAAGCCGAGGCTGGGGGTTGGGGGGCAAAAGCACCTCCGCAGTCCACTTGCCCCCCCCTCCCCGGTGGCCCAGGCTGCTTTTCTTCCTCCAACCTCCTCTTTTTCTCCGCCCTCGCAACCAGCTCGTTTCCCATGTCCTCCAAGGCCATTTCTGCAAGGCCCGTTGCCAGTCCTTGGTGACCATCATCTGACCACTCTGCCCCCAAACGCTTCTTACCTTCTGGGGCAGAAAGAATACACCTTCGAGGCCTCTTGAGTCAGATTAGTTTCTTAGAACAGACGCATTCTAAAATGCAATACCCAAATCAGGGGACATCCACTCCAATTGAGTGCTGGGAGAGTGAGAACAGACAAACAAAAATAGTGATTTACGCACTGTGTGATTATTCTGTGTAACTCCTTGCCACAGGATATGGTGATTGCATCTGGCCTTTAAAAGGGGATTGGACAGATTTCTGGAGGAAAAGTCCACTGCAGGTTATAAGCCATGATGGGGATGATGTACAATTTCCAAGCTTAGAAGATACCTCTAAATGCCAGATGCAGGGGAGGGGGATCAGGAGACAGCTATCTAGTTGTCTCATGTGCTCCCAGAGGCATCTGGTGGGACCACTGTGAGATACAGGAAGCTGGACTAGATAGGTCCTTGGTCTGATCCAGCTGGGCTCCTCTTATGTTCTTATGTTAAGTGTTGGTTTATTTCCAGTACAGTGGACCCTCGACTTACAGACAGCTCTACTTACAGACTTTTTGAGTTACAGACTTCTCTGGCTGCAAAATTTAGGTTCGACTTGCAGCCGGAGAATCAACCTACAGACCAGAAAAAAACCCAAAATGGAACATAAACGGCCAGTTACGGATTAATTGGTTTTCAGTGCATTGTAGGTCAATGGAACCTCAACCTACAGACTTTTCGACCTGCAGCCACCGTTCCAATACGGATAAATTCCGTAAGTCAAGGGTCCATTGTAACTTAGTAGCTGGGGGGAGGAGATGATACTAAAACCCTGGTGTCTGGGCTGATTTTTCACTGGGAGGCTATAGCCTTCATTTCCTTTCTGAGATGGAGCTTGATCCCAAGTGAGACTATAACTCCCATTCCCCCTGCCCTGAGCTTGGTATCTACCAAGACATTTTAGAGCAGAGGTGTCAAACTCAATTTCATCTTGGGCGGCAGCATTACGGTTGCCCTCAAACTGCTGGTTGTATCTGTAAGACTATATACAGTGGTGCCTCGCTTAACGAGTGCACCGTTTAACGACGAATTC
Source organism: Pogona vitticeps (assembly GCF_051106095.1). Taxonomy (NCBI): domain Eukaryota; kingdom Metazoa; phylum Chordata; class Lepidosauria; order Squamata; family Agamidae; genus Pogona; species Pogona vitticeps. Next base: position 63,926,505 of record NC_135784.1, on the reverse strand, counting down.
GCATAGCGACGCGTTTTTTGCGATTGCTAATGCAATCGCATTGCGATGTTTTCATAGGGAAAACATTGCATTGTGATGTTTTTTAAACAGCTGATCGGTGGTTCCAAAATGGCCGCCGCATCCGCAAAATCGCCGCCCGCAGCATTTTCACGCCCTGCCCTCGCTTACCGGGCAGCGAAAATGGTGACCGGATCGAGGATCCCCCACATAGCGGTGAGTTTTCGCCCCAATAGGAACACATTAAACCCGTTTTAATGCGTTCCTATGGGGTTCCCCCCCCCCGCATAGCGAAGAATCCGGATAGCAACGTTAATCCTGGAACAGATTAACGTCGCTATGCAGGGCACCACTGTAAATGTATCTACTCTTTATCATACTAAGTATAATCCTCCTTGTTCAATGATTACTGCACTTTCTGACTCTTCACTGCTTGGACTGATGGGACTAGAAGTCCCGCTGAGCGGATTCCCAGCATCCTTGCAGAGCATTATGGGTGACCAAGTAAGTGCCTGCGTATTGTACACTGCACAGTAGCAGGCAACACTGCAAGGGCCACATGAAATGGTCTGGTGGGCTGGATTCGGCCCGTGGGCCTTTAGAGTGCCAATGTCTGTTCAGTGGGTGCTGGTGCCCTGTGGGACTAGTAGAGCTGGAAAGACAAAGCCAACAGTGGCTGGCTGTTCCCTTGTACTCACACTGCAGTACAACTCTTCAAATGTAGGGCTAAAGCCAACTATTAGTCCCACCTTGAGTAGGCACACTGAATCATGGGATTTATGTGAGTCAATGTAACCAGTCCCACTCATTCAACAGGTCTGTTCCATTTGGGACTATTAGTTGGATTTAGCCCTTAGTGGACAGAAACCTGTCTGTTCCTTTTGTTTGCCCAGCAGTCTGTTGTGAAAGTGGCTGGACAGTTTCCAAGTATGTGCAAGGTGTATTTCTGGATATCTTCATAGATACTGACCAGCTACTGATACAACAGACTACTGTACTGTATATTGGCCTAAGCAGAAGAAACAAACTAGCCAACAGATAGCTACAGAATCATCTTACATTGATTCTGTAGCTATCCATATTATTGTACTTGATCCTCTTTTGTGAGAAAAGGTGCGGCCTCTACCATATTTGGGGCTGGACAACCAGGGTGGTCACCTGTTCAAAACAAAACAAAACAAAACAAACCCTAGGATGAAGCATCCTTCCACTCAGTCTCTGCTATCAGATTCAGCTAGCTGTTCTGGTACCAGGACAATCGGCATGCCAATCTCAACCAGTGTGACCTAATGTTTGGTTACAACCCCCTCCCCTCCCCCCAGATAAAGGAGGAAACTGTGGTGTTTCCCCCAAAATAAACTGTGCTTTCAGAAAGGGAGACTGAACAGGTCGCAAGAGGTATTGCCATATTTTTTTCAAATGCTGATGCCCCAAGACAGAGCCCTAGTTGTTTCCTCCTAGTTAGAGCTCTACCATTGTGTCTAGCCACCAGCAGTGCTTCACTTGGCTAGACAGACTAACCTCCATTGGTCGTCCTTTAAAACTTCATACTCCACTGATCAAATTCACCCATGACTTTCCACAGAGTTCTCATTCTGGTCCTCTATCATCATCATGTGCCATCAAGTCAATTTTGACTTACGATTACCCTTTTCAGGGTTTTTCAGGTAGAGAATACTCAGAAGGGGTTTACTGTTCCCTTCTTCTGGGGGGTGCCCTGGGATTGTGCAGCTTGCCCCCAAGGCCACCCAGGCTGGCCATACTCACAGGAGGCACAGTGGGGAATTGAATTGCCAACCTCTGGCTCCGCAGCCAGATGCCTAAGCCATTGAGCTGTCATGTGATTTCCTGCTGGGCAAATGCTCTTTCAGCCTTTAATACCAGTTTTCAGAAACATTCAGATGTCTTGTTAATTTTGCTGATCAGAGAAAGTTTAGGAACATAAAGCAATTTAAGCAATACCATTAACCAAATGTAGTACAATACTTAAATTAACAACTAACAGTGGTGCAGAAAATAAAACTTAGGACTGGATCAAGACAATTATTAGTCATTTTTGTCCCAAAGATTTCAGCAAACCTACTTTGAAGGGGATTGAAAATAAAACAGCCAACATCATAATGCCATTGTACAAAATGCTGGTAAGGCCAGACCCGGCGTATTGCATACAGTTCTAGTTGTCACACCTCAAAAAAATACATTGTGGAAATGGAAAAGATGCAGAAGAGAGTGACTGAAATGATGGCTGGGCTGGGGCACCTCCCTTATGAGGAAAGGTTACAGCGTTTGGGGCTCCCAAGTCTAGAGAGAAGACACCTGAGGGGAAAACATGATTGAGATATACTCCAATTGAGTATTGGGAGAGTGAGAACAGACCAAAGAAAATAATTCTTTACCCAGCGTGTTGTTAGTCTGTGTAACTCCTTGCCACAGGATGTGGCAATGGCATCTGGCCTAGATATCTTTAAAGGAGGATTGGACAGATTCCTAGAGGAAAAATCCATCGCAGGTTACAAGCCATGATGGAGGTGTATAATCTCCAGGCTTAACAGGAAGGTACCTCCAAATGACAGATGCGGGGGAGGGGTATCAGGAGACAGCTATCTAGTTGTCTCATGTGCTCCCACAGGCCTATGGTGGGGCCACTGTGAGATACAAGAAGCTGGACTAGATGGGCCCTTGGCCTGATCCAGCAGGGCTCTTCTTATGTTCATATTAATATACCTAAATCTGGATTGGGTTTAAGGGTTGAATAGTCTTCTTTCATGCTTCCTTCCATGTCTAAAAAATAGCTAGCCATTTGTGCAATGGAGAAGAATATTGTGGTTTTTTGCTTTCTTTTGTTATCACCGTTTAGGATAAAGCAGGTAGTCCTTTGTAAAGTACATGCTAAGAACCAAGGTACTCCTCCCAAGTATAATCTTCAATATTGGCACTTTAGAGGGATCTCTGATACCAGGTGATGAGAAAAACCCTCCAGCTGAGCCCCTGGATACCTGCTGCCAGTCACAGCAGATACACTGGAATAAATGGGCAAATAATGGTATAAAGCAGGTTGTTAAACTCTTCCCCCCCCCAACAGTGAGATAGATGCAGATGTCCATGAAGTTGCAATCACTCTGAAATAATCCAGTTAAGGATTAAAGTTATATAGATACAATTCCACTTAATTCTTTTGAGGCCAACTCACATGGACATGGATTCAGGGATGCAGCACAAACATTAAAATAATGTTGTCTATCTGCTAAAATATCACTCAACACAAACCTACTATTTCTACAAACCTTCCTGCATTGTGCAGAATTGTGACCAAGGTTCAAACACAATTTGAGCAGACAAAATCATAACAGACAAAGCAGCTTTTAAAGAGCTTGGACTATGCTGGGTTTATATTTAGTAATCGTACATTATACTTTGTTGTATTCATGGTAGCTAAGCATTTCTGGCTTGGTCTTCATGGTAACCATGAGAAGTTCTGCAGTATCGCAGTTTCTTTTCCCTCCTCCTCCTCTCCAGAAATAGAGAAATACGCAAACTGAACCACTTGTTTCATGTACAGCACAGTGCTTGCAAGAGGCAACAAGTCAAAATACAGGTTCTTCCTCAATATGAAAGATGGAATCTAGGTACTTTACCCCTTAAAGATAAAACCTTGATAGTCTTTAAATGTAGACACAGTAATATCCATATTTCTTCCTAGGAGCTCAAGGCAGTGATGTTGTCATCCCATATGATCCTCACAATAAGCCTGTCAAGCATGTTAAGCTAAGCGACTGTAATGGCTCAAGTCATTTAGAGTCCTTGGTTAAGTGGGGATTGGAAGGTGGGGGGACCCCATCCTGGACTTGAGACCCTGGCTATTACCATGGCTCTTCTTTCTGATTTTTGTTTGAGAAACAGTACTTTAAAGTTTTTTTGGACTTGCTGTATATTCCTTTAGATTCTTGCTGCTTATTTACTCTGAGATTTGACATCAGTACAATTTTAAATGATCCACACAATCTAGACTAGAGAACTTTAATTTGCAAGGCGTGCATAAAACTGGATGTTTATTAATTATGGTTTCAAATAAAAGATTTTTAAATGAAAATCAAAATGGCCCTCATCTGCTTTACTGCAGCAAAATATGCTAATGTTCCACATTTATTGAATTTTCTTAAAACCACTTTCTTTACACCACATATTCCTGTGCTGCTCCTTTCCTTAGACTTGACAGAGTGGGCGCAAGCTAGTTCTGGGATATTCTCCTTCTCCTTTTTACTCAGACAAGCTCTCACATGTAAGAATGTAGGCTCATTCTCTGCCCCAGCAGTCCCACAACTCTTTAACCTGCATGTATTGTATTAATTGGCAAGGACTTTGTTGGGGTACAGATGTATTGGAATTCCAGCTCTTGTGGTATATATGGATGCAATATGACCTCAGGTTTTCTGACATAATCTAAAACCTCTACTAAGCTAGAGAACCATATTTTCTACAACTAAGGTTCATTTGAAAGCAAACGTCTTTAATAGCATAACCATCATGCTGGCGTCACTCATTTCACCAGTAGTGAATCAATACTAGTGTCTAAGGACCATAGCCTACTGAATCAGGCACAACTATAAAAGTAATTTTTCTCAGCAGGACCAAAGGGAACATACTGCTTGCCTGCAATTTATTTCCCTTCCCTTGTGGTTTTACATCATTCATGCAGTTTTGTTGGTTCTTACATCTACAGGAGACTGCTTACTGAGTTCCACATTTGCTCAATGCTACATGCCTGAATCACATGTAGTAGTTTGAAGCCAGCTACTTCAAACTATTCCTCCACCTCTCCACCGATGTATTCTGCTCAGGACTTCTAGGCACAGTATCACTCAGCATTCATTTTTGTTGAGAGAGAATAAATATAACAGCAATCTTTTGGCTTTCTTTTGCATGAGCCACTCATTGCCCAAGGGCACAATTGGTAGACAAATGGCAGCATTTCAGGCCACCATGAGCCCCAAAAGCAGTTGACATCCATGCTGCAACATCAGTGGTTACCTCCTGTTTTAATTGTGTGCATTGCAATGCCTATTTTGACTTGCATAGTTATTGACTCTTTGATGCCAGCAATGGCCCAAATCCTGTTGCTTAGAATAGTAAATTGCACTAGAGCACCAATGAGGATTTAGTGAGTCAACTTCATTAGTTTGATTAATTCAAATGGGTCTACTCTGTGATTTACTAAGTAAATTTGAATTAAATTTAATGGAGGTATGGACTCACCAAATCTTCATTCATTCAGTGGGCCTTCTCTAGTATGAGTTAGTAAGCTAAGTAATAGAATTTGATTCAATTGATGCAATACATAAACGCTTGGGCTTATGAGAAGGTTTGAAGGCAAATAACTGTAAGAAAGATTTGCCTGATACTAAGGAAAAATCCAGGTGGCTGCACTCCTTTGCAAAGAACAGGATGTCTCTACAGCAGGGGTGGACAAAGTATGGTCAGTGGACCAGCTATGTGTACACACACCCTGAGCCCAAATGCAGTGTTGCAGAACCCCTGGGCTCACACCTTTTAAAAAGTTATTTTTTTAAAAAAATTGCTTATGAGGAAGTAAGCAGCAATTTTGCCAGCTCCTCTGTAACTGTGTACACCTAAACAACTTTTTTAATAAGCTTATTTAAAAATATGTTCACAGCAACTAAAGGGGGGCAAGGATTTTTTTTCAATAAATAAAAAACCCCAGGTAACATGGAAGTGGGTGTGACCCTCCAAGGTCCAGGTGTGGCTACTTGCAGCCCTTGGGCCCCTGGAAGTTGCCCAGTCGTGCTCTGTAGCCTGCATAGCATGTTGGGGCTCCCCACTGTATGTAACAGGCTGTATGTACACCATGCATATAAAATGGCTAACACTGTAAAAAATGTCAATGCCTATGAACACAAAGTAGATACACTCATATAAGACTGGAGCATACGCAGCAAGGTGTACAGACTACATGTTTGTGCTCAAGGCAATTTACTGATGTTCAGACTTTCCTATAGCTTTTCTTTGCACTTCAGAATTTACACATGATGATGCAAGTATGGAGTTCTGCTAGCCTTGTGGCAAGCTTAGTTACTATCCTGCTCAGTTAGGATTCCATGATGAAGAATGAATTGACATATAAATTGAAGCCAATAGTAAATCTAGTGATAAACTGGAGTTTTCCTGACAGACCAGGAGTTTAATGGAATGCAAACTGAGTGAAATTTTCCCCTTAAATGTTTTTCACTAGACATCTTGCTTGCTACAGGTCATTTCCTATGAATAAATGATATTCTCTCACTATCTTGGGGCCATCAGTAAAAAGCATAATTGTGTAACTGTCATCAAATGAACAATATACATAATGCAGATGCTGAAATCATGCAAGGGTCATCGTCTGTAGAAGCTCAGTAACAAAAGCGGGGAAGTCTTTAGTGACTTTCTGTACCAGGTGGCAATATTATCCAGCAACAGAGGCTGATTCTGTTCTGTGTGTGGAAATATAAGATGGCTTTTTTTCTAGCTCAAGCCTCAAATATTCTTTGCTACTGTGATTTCTGTCTGGCCTAACTTCAGAGGAGAGCCACATCTTCAGCAGCAGTGCCTACAAAAGGGATAATCTTGAGTCAAGAAATCGTGTAAGCATCTGGTCTAACCCAACAAAATACATGGTGCAGTCAAAATAAGGGCTTTCTCTAATCTTGCTGAGCCGTAAGTTAGAGGATGCTTTACATCTAGGCCAGTAGTGGCCAACCTTAGGTAACCCAGGTGTTCCTGGACTGCAATTCCCAGAAGCCTTCACCATGAGCTATGCTGGCTGCAGTTTCGAGGAGTCAAAGCCCAAAAACACTTGGGTTACCCAAGGTTGTCAACCACTGATCTTGGCAATTTAGCACCGCAGAGAGGACAATACTATCTGTTCTGCTTGAGAACACTGAGGGCCCTTCTCAAATGAGAACAAAATGGGTACAGTGGTTACAAGTACTGGACTGGGTTAGTGACACTATCTCTGATTTACTTAATGGGATTGAAGTGAGGATAAAGTGGACAAAAGGAGAGCTGTATAGACCACCCTGTGCTCATTGGAATAAAGGCAGGCTATAAATATAAGTAACTATAAGATGGAGTACATAGAAATAAATGATTCCATGAAGGTCCCATATCACCACAGATTGCCTTTTAACCCATAATTTATGCATGCGTCCAACAACTTCATGTATCAAATATTTCAGTGGGTATAGCCATATTAGTTAGTTCGCAACAAAAAACGCTTGTGATGCATTAAAGATGAACTACTAGCTTCATCAGGTCCCTCAAAACATTAGCAGTTCATGAAAGCTTATGCCAAATAAAACTGCTAAGTCTTTACGGTACCATAAAACTATTATATTTTTTAAAGTTCCTTGTTCAAACTTAAGGAAACAGGCAGAGACCAGATCTTTTTCTCCACACAAGACTTCACCAAGCATTCAACAGAAGATCTGATGCCTGTGGAAACTTTCTTGGGTATTTGCTGATACAGCGTAGGTGCAAGGAAGTAGAGCAGACACAAATGGACCAGGTAGTTCAGATATTTGTAAAGTAACAGGCCAGTGCACTGGACTCTCTAGAGCAGCAGTCCCCAACCTTTTTAGCCCCATGGACCGGCTGGGAAAGGCCGGGTACCCCCTGTGCTCGTGCGCATGTGTGAAGGAGTGGGGCCGCTCCGGTGGGGGAGCACTCATGTGGGCACAGGCGTGCGCACAGGCACAAACGGGCTGTGGGGGGGATGTGTGCGGGGGTGGGAGGTCTGTCTCCACAGCCCCATCCAGCTCAAGCCATGGACCAGCACTGGGCTGCAGACTGGGAATTGGGGACCTCTGCTCTAGAGAACTAACTTGGGCTTCACAATAGATGTAGTGATGAGCCTGTCACAATAGTAGGGAAACATGTTGCTACCTGATTTCTATTATAGAAGGTTAGCAGCCAATTTGATGTAACTAGAAGCACTGGCTGTACCAACCTATGAGGCTGCACAGCTCTCTAACTAGAGAAGCACAGCATCATACATTACCAAGAGATGGATGCTGTTCTTCTGAAAAAGTCATACTGGGAAAGCTTTCATCCTAAGTTAAATAGACAGAAATAAAGTTTGCTTAATCATCTGAAATAGCACGAATTCTGGCCATTTCCAGGAATTAGCAAGAATTCAGCTTCCAGCTCCTGCTGAAAAAAGATGGGATACATAATGCCCAGTATTTAAAATACATTTTATACCAGACATCTTTTGAGTTATTGCCATTGGTAACACATAATTGGTTCCAGGGATTTTATTTTTGCCTCTGACAATTTCACTCTTCGAACATTTACAAATTTGCAAGTGAGGAATATCGGTTAAAAACCCCCACCAAGGCTGAAATCCTGTAGACCAGGCTTGTCCAACCTGCGGCCCGAGGGCCGCATGCGGCCCAGGTCGGCTTGTAATGCGGCCCAATGCAATTTTTTATTTTTAAAGAAATTCCAAAGTTTCAAGTTACACTGCTGGCGCTTGCGGCTGGGGCACGTCACAACGGTGGGGGGGGGGGGGGGGGAGAGGGAAGGAAGGAGCGGGAGGGGAGGGGAGGGGAGAAGGGGCCTGCGTGACTGCATTGCGCCGTCACCGTCAATAGGTGGACCCCCTCCTGGCCCCATAAAGCCGCCGAAGCTGGCAGCCTCTGCTGTCTGAGATCGCAGCTGCCGGCAAGCATGCTTGTAGCGGGGCTGCGGAGGGCGGCTATGGCTGCCCCCCCATGAGGCCCAAACCAAATTTATGTGCGGCCCAAACCAAATTTTCATCTTCTAATGTGGCCCAGGGAAGGTGAAAGGTTGGACACCCCTGCTGTAGACAATAATCTAGACTGCATAAGACTGTGGCTGAAATTCTGTTGCCATACTTTACACCATGAAAGGCTTATGAAAGCAGCAGCAGTATGATTTTTTTTTTCAGATGAAACATTTCTGACTACTGACCTGAAGCTCCCAAATAGTCTCTTTCATTATTAGGAAGCAATGGATTCTGTGGGGAAGTACTTAATTACTGAAAAGTCATCACAGCAGCCCTAGTTTTCAGCAATTAAAGGTTGCCCCCCATCCATCTTGCAGCCCCCATGACTTCCCAATGACAAAAGGGATCATAAGGGATCCTTTGAAGCCCCAGGATGCAAGTCAAAAGTGAAGTCAGCAGCCTTACAGTGTCAGTTATGCCAACAATATGCTTCAGCCCATGAGCTTTTTGTCAACAATATGCTTCAATCCATCAGTTTTAGCTGTTCTGCATGATGCACCCTTAGACAACTCACTGTATTAAAATGAAATCTCACTAAAGTGACAGTTATAGTTTACATCAGTGGTTCTTAACCTTTGTTACTCGGATGCTTTTGAACTGCAACTCCCAGAAACCCCAGTCAGGACAGCTGGTGGTGAAGGCTTCTGGGAGTTGCAGTCCAAAACTCCTGAGTAACCCAAGGTTAAGAACCAGTGGTTTACATTGTTGCTTATGTCACATAAAGTGAAATTCTTCTATATCCAACACTGCCTTGCAATTTTGTGCCTGCAGTATCCGCAGGAAAAAGAATGCCCAGGTTTACACAGCAAAGGCTAGCCTGACGTGTTAACTATTTTATTTTATTTATTTATTTGATTTATACCCCGCCTATCTGGACTACCAGACCACTCTAGGTGGCTACACCAGTGTTGCCAGTCAAGATGGTTTACAGAATCCCTTCTTGAGCTCACTATGATTCATAAACGAACACCAAGGAAAAGAAAAGCAGAGAACCTTATTCCCTTTTCATTAGTTAACCACACTTTGCTCAAATAGAAAGCAACTGTCATGGCTATTTCTTGATAAGTTCTCTAGGTATTTATTGACTTGGATTCCTGTAATAAGCAGGGGGTTGGACGCAATGTTATGGGCCCCTTCCAACTCAATTATTCTGTGACTATATCACTCTTTTTTGTATTTTAATTTTTTTTTAAGTACCAAGGCTTTTCAGTGCTTTTATGTGCATGTGTCTGTCATATAGTCAAGTCAATTATTTTTCCATCATTGACCTGAGACTAGAACATTGTCATGGTAAGTTTAGATTGTAAACTTTGAAATTTGGTACTTGTTGCTCCCTATGCATTTTTTTTCCTGTTCACCATCATGCAATTTTACTCTTATAGAAAGCATTCCTTCTCATATTATTACATGGGGAAATCATGGCTTTTAAGACTTCTGATCAGAGTCTTACTAAGTAAGCAGTAAAGAACAAAAAGAGTATGAAAATTAGCTCAGCTTCAGGTTCTTTAAGAACATAAAAATAGAAACAGGGAGCAAAAAGCTTTGTTCTTGTTAAGTTTATTGGCATGTTTCTTTACAGAAGAGTCCTGCCTACGTACTAGAATGTAGACCTCTGGGGGAAAAACAGTCGAAGTGCTCCATTTAAGAAAGCTACAAATGCAAGAACAAGGAAAATAGGGCAGAACAGAGTTGCCAAGTTTCCATTTCAGGAAATCCAGGCTAGTGACAGTAAGAAAGTGAAAGGAAAAGAGAGATGTTTACTATCAAGAATGAGTATTACAACCCAGATGGAGCTTGTGCTGCAAGAGTCAGCATGTTAGATTCTGCTTTATATTTGCAGAGTTAATCATGAAAGGGGCAAAAGGCAAACAAAGTGATCATTCTGAAAGCTGTATTTAATTGTTGAAATCCAATAATCCAGTGTGCAAGGTTATGCAAATCATCCTTTGAAAAAATTTAGCTACAAAGAAGCCAGACAATATTTTTTCCAGGAGATGAAGCTTTTTGGCTCTTAAATCAATAAAAATGTTTACATAATTCTTGCTTCTACTGTACAGAATACTGCCTCTATCTGGACCTGTGCTGCTAGCACACTGCATTCCACAAGTGTCCTGCTCACTGCCTAAACAACCTGTGTTTCAGTACTTAAACATGTAATTCAAGAATTTTACACTAATTTATACATTTTAATTGGTTGCATATATTAACATGTACTATAAGATTTTTCCTAAAGAAGCCATTACATAATACGTGGATACTGTAAAAAGATCTGATTAGTTAAAAGTAACAAGCATTAACAGATACATACAAAACTCAACCTAGTTTGACCAAGTGCTGAGCTTGCAATGAACTATGAATCAGCCTTTCCAGTCGCCGCCTTCACAGGGGGAACACAAGACAAAGGTAAATTGTTACAGATTAACTGTACACAGTTTCTTTCCATTGAACACCTGGAAGTAGCTTAAGTTCCGAACATAAAAGAGAGTTTCCTTTTCTTTTCTTTTTTTACATTAGAGGAGAAAGGTCTGCTACCATGAAATAATGCGATGGGATGTAGGGACATTGATGGAGTTGTGTAGAGGAATGAATGGGCTTACAAGTTGTTCATGGTAAATAGGTGATTTTGGCCGCTGAAAATGGGATCTTGTTTCTTTTTACACAGGAGAGGGGCCATGTGTATTTGAAGGCCTAGGTGTGATATCTGTTTGTGAAGGACTGTGCTAACCCCTCCAGCCCCACCTCAGCAGCTGCAGCTCTCAGCAGAGGCCTTTGCTCGGTCGTTCTTGTCTAATTTGATAGGTTCAGGAAATTCATTGTAAAGCTCCACTTCAGTTTCCTATCAAGAAAGAAAAGAAGAAGTAGTCACCAATCACAGTTCAGCCCTTTGCTTAAGTAAATGGACTTCCACTTGAGGCAGCCAGGAGTAGAGAGGGTATGGGGCAATTGCAACACTCCCAATTTGCAACAGCTGCCTCTCAATTTCAGATGCTTTGAAGAAGCAAGGCAGAGCCTTTCATAGTTTAGAGGGAACTAAATCAGGACTGTAGTTTGTTTTTAAAAGACATGTAAAGGCCATTTGACCATGCCATGGACTGGAGAACAAGTAGTTTTTTTCCAGAGGGAAAAGCGCTAGTGCCTGTGGGCAAGTGTATTCAACCCCCCACTTTGCCTTGGAAAACTAGCTTTCATAATGTTCCAATATCCTGCTTAACTGGAAAAATATCAGTTTGTGGAAAGGTATCAGTTCTGCAATCAACCATCACCAGGGTTAATCTTCCATGTGCAATTATGATTGGGCAACCACAAGAGGGCAGTAGGCCAAACTCATACCTGTTTAAGTGCATTTCGTGCAATTGTTTGGAAAGCTTGTTCCACATTAATGGCCTCCTTGGCACTGGTTTCAAAGTAAGGGATATTGTTTTTGCTGTAGCACCAGGCCTGTGCTCGTTTTGTAGTAACCTGAAACAGAAACAAGATCTATGTAACCATGTTCCATAAGAGTCAAGTGAGCTTAGCTTACATGTAAGCACCAAACCACTTTTTACTAACTGTCCAGAAGCAGAGCCATTATTATACCTCAAATCAACAACAAGACTCTTTGAATTGTAAAGCTGGAAGGACCCCGATGTATTATCAAGCCCAGCTGCTGTCAAGGAGGTGCAATGGGAAATTGAACTCCCAAACTCTGGTTCTGCAGACAGATGCCTAAACTACTGGGCTATCCAACAGTCACAGAGCTCCATAATTCTTAATTTCCAGGAATGTTTGTAGATGAGGCATTTGTTCCCAAGGAGATGCTGTGCCATTTCCATTCCCTAGAACAGCATATGGTTCTACAGATAATTCAATTTAATGTGCTTAAGAATCGCAGGCTAAAAATATTACTGTTGTAACTCAAACTCATCCGCTAATGAAGAATTCAGATTGGCTCATTTTTAAAGAGTTTCTATAGTTCAAAAGAATCTCCATACACTTACTTGTCTGTTTTCTAAATCAATCTTGTTTCCCAGCACAACAAAAGGAAAATTCTCCGGATCCCGTGGACTGGCTTGAATAAGGAACTCATCTCGCCAGCTGTCAAGGGTTTTAAATGTGTTGGGAGCTGTTACATCGAATACCAGCACACAGCAGTCTGCTCCTCTGTAGAAAGCAACTCCCAAGGACTGAAACCGCTCCTGCCCTGCTGTATCCCATATCTGCAGATAATACAGGGGAGCATAGTAATTCTAAGAGTGTTTTAAGCATTCAGAGCAAAAGAATACAGCTAACCTAACTTCCTCATTGCCATGAATCTACCACTGCAAGGATGCTCTAGGTCTAGGCAATGAATGCAGACGGAACCAGAGTTGTTGCCAAAAGTCACAGGCATACAACTCTCAAAGCAAGTGGCTGGCTTCAGGTGAGGCCTGAGAAGCAGATCTGTACTCCCACTGCCCAACTTCGGCAAAGCCTCATGCAGATATTTTCACGGTGAAGTGTGAGATAAGGCAGTACACAGATTCCCATACCTAAAAAGTGCCCTCTGTTTTTCCTTCTATCTTAAAGGCCACATGATGAGATGCTAAACAGCTCAGATAATGCTACCACTACTTCATTTGATCAAGAGCTCACAATGATTAAAGTAGTACTTGTAGCTCTGGCAACTTCATTTAATGTTGTCTGACTACAACTTGGAAAAGGATCTTTCTTTGACAAGGACGGTAGAAGAGGGAAGTCATGTTTTGGATGCGAGAAGGAGAACAAGCCTTTCCTTCTCCATGTGCACTTGGAATCAGGAGGAAGTTGTTGAAGACCTTCATGCTGCTTTTACTGAATCTAAATCCTAGCACAAGACATGTACACATCCTTTAGATCACTGGTTCTTAACCTTGGGTTACTCAGGAATTTTGGACTGCAACTCCCAGAAGCCTTCACCACCAACTGTGCTAGCTGGGGTTTCTGGGAGTTGCAGTTCAAAAACATCCAAGTAACAAAGGTTAAGAACCACTGCTTTAGATAAAGGATGGTAAAGTGTATGCCTCTTCAACTATTACTGGACTACATCTCCTTCGAGAATTAGTCAGTATAGCTGTATGACAGCCTTTCAAATATTTGAAAAGTGCTATTGTATTACCCCTCAGTCTTCTTTTCTCAAGGCTAAACATGCCCAATTCTTTCAGCCTTTCCTCATAGGCTTGGTTTCTAGCCCCCAACCATCCCTGTCGCCCTCCTCTGAACTTGTTCCAATTTGTTAGCATCCTTCTTGAAGTGTGATGTCCAGAACTGGACATAGTACTCAAGGTGAGGCCTAACCAGTGTTGAACAAAGGGGGACTAGCACCTTGCGGGATTTGGAAACTATACTTTGATTAATGCGGCCTAAAACAGCATTAGCCTTTTTTGTAGCCACATCACACTGTTGGCTCATATTTAGCTTGTGATCTACGACAAATGCAGGATCTATATAGTATCTTTCACCCACCCAGAGTAGCGCTGTGACACTAATGGGAGAGGGATACAAATTGAATAAATAAATAAATACAGAATGAATGAATGAATGAATGAATCTTACTATAGAAGACTCTTTTTTTCCTCCTTGGAGATGCCTCTAGCTACACATACAGTAAATGGGTGAAGCTTTTTCTATAATGCTGGTTTGCCTTCAATTGCTGCTGGAGGTAGCAGCAAACGGCCTCATCAAGAAGACATCACAATGAAATAAAAGGTGAATCTTAATACTTGAATAGTCTATTTTTTTACTAAAAAAGTGCCAGAAAGTGGCACTTGAGGACACTGGAGTAAAATTTAATGAAAATATAATTAAAACATGAGCACAGACTAAAACACATAAATCAAAGGAAACAACAGCTCCTTTCAACTATAACCCAAGTACTCTGAAGGAAAAATGAAGGCAGGTATAAATATCTAAGGCAAGAACAAAAGCGTGATTCTTTGTATGATGTACACAATTTTCTTACCTGCATGGTGACTAGCCTATCATCCACCATCACCTCTTTTGTCAGGAAGTCTGCTCCTATTGTAGCTTTATACTGGTTGCTGAATTTCTTGTTCACATACTGGTTCATAAGAGAGGTCTTCCCTACCCTAAGTAAAAAAAAGGAAGAACATAGGTCTTGAGAACAGCTAGACAAGTCAGACACTACATTTAGTCTAGGCCTATAGCTCCCTATGCAATGCACAGGCTTTTATGCATTAAATTCTGATGGCTTTTCAATCCCTACTGGTAAGTGAACATTTACACTATAAACAACATTCTTCCTTTCACCTCATGCTTTTGGGTTCACGCTGTTAGGAAAGGCCGAACTGATGACAGGGACAAGTTAACCCAGAGCAAGTCATATTGAAAAGTTATAAGAGTTCTCAAGTAAATCAAGAGCTCTGAGAGATGTATCTAAGAGATACATGGCTGAATACACAGTATTTCATTTTGAAAAGGTGAGGAATCCACAACCTCTGCAAAATATAAGATAGGCAACATGCCAACCTAGTTGCCCTTCACACATGTAGATTTAATATTTTGTAGTACAGCCTCTATAAAATTATTGGACTATAGTTGATATTGTCAGTCTATTTAGATACTGAAATAAGAGTCCATAATCCATGTGTAGCCCAAACATTTATTAAACTATACAACTGCTCTCTGCAATTTAATATTTTACAACCATGGAAGGAACTCAGCAACAGAATAGCTTTGGTGTCCACTTACATCCTTTGAGCTATGGGATCTTATGTCCATTACTCTTGGAAACAGAGCCTTATTTGTCATGCTATTCTGTCTCATTGTGGCTTCTGCCAGGGACACATGAAACTAATAGATTCAGGAAGGCTCAATGCCTCTTCATTCACAGATGAAGTGAGCCTAGTTTAAATGAACAAATATTGCTATTAGATACACCAATTCACAACTGTGATTTCTGCAGCAAATGTATTTTGCAGAGATGTACTACAAGACCACTAGATCACCACTCAAAAGCGTGGACTACATGACATCAGACTTCAATATGAGGAACAGAATTATGAGTAAGATTACATTCCAGGCAGCAGACAAATTACTATGCTTCCTATCAACTGCAGTTGTGAGTACAGTTGTGCTATAAGAAATTATTAAGATTGAGGCAGTTATTTTGCAACTTGAACAGCACAGCCTGTTCTACTGTTTTAATGCCCAAAGCATTAGCTTCAAGAACTGGGAAGTTTGGGTTAAACAACTTTTCTACTGTACATTTGCTCTGTCTCTCCCAAAAGCAACAATTTATTCACTCATTGCGCCATATGTACATGTAGCCATTCAGAACTGCCTAGTCAGCACATGACAGGCAGGATGTCTTGACAAGTTGGTCACTACAAAATGCTATAGATGAGGAACAGGTCATCTGAAATTTGTACGAGTTTTGGGATTTATTCTGCAGTTAAGAAACATAGGCTGAAATCCTGTTGCATAAGTTACGCCACATAAGGCTGACGTCAGCAGCAGTAGCAATTTTTCAGAAAGAAAACATTTTTTAATCCCCACACTCCCCCAGCCCAAATGTCCCATGGCTCCTGCATAATCACTTTCATTGATGTGAAGGCATGGGGGGGGCAACACTGGACATGAGACAAATGTCTTTGATTGCAGATAATCACTGTCACCAGTAAACTCATCCTGATAATAGCAATTTTTGGTAATTAAAGATTACCTATTCCCTGGCCTCCAACAGCTTCCCAGCAATGAAAGTGAACATACGGCAGCCTCAGGACCTTTGGAATTGGAAACATTTAATGCCTGAAATATCACTACTGTTGCAATCATTAGCTTTATTCTGCATAAAGTAGGGCAATGGGATTTTAATGATAGCCTTAGCATATCCCAACTGCTCTGCAATGTTTTAAAAAGTGTGCTCATACAATCTGTGTAACTGGAGGCCAGACATAATTCAGCACCTACAGGCCACCTCCCTCCATGGTGCAAGTGTTTGTGGTTTTTTTTAACATGGTGCTTGGATTTGTTTCAACCCCTCCACAAGTTTTAAACACAAGTAAAACAGGTAGGTCCCCTGTCCTCAAAAGGCCTACAACAACCCCATATGCAAGCATTGCAAGTAAAAAAACTACATAAGGACCATTAACCATCATTACTACTTGATACAGTGCAAACATCACTGTCTGCTGGCACTACTTACCCTGAGTCTCCAAGGATGATGACTTTGAGCAATACTTTCTTTCTAGAAGTCATTGTTCGGGATTTCGGATGAAAGGTTCAAGTGCACTTACTGGACAAAAGAGAAATTACAGTGTAAAAGCTAAATTTTGCACTTTGACTACTCAGACATTTCAGACAACAGAAAAGCTGATTATATAATATGACTGCAAATTAATGTAGCAGACACTGCCTTCTCAAAGTACATGCCTGTTCAATCCACAGAATGGACCCAGCCCTACAGACAGAAGTCTAGAGACCCCACTTGGCTAGGGTGGCTCTTCCAACTCCAGGTAATGTTCATCTCAAACCATAGGAAAACTATGAGAAAGAAAAAACTCTAACAATCATTATAAAGGGCAAGATCAGAGTCATTTTAGTATGAGAAACACTGCCAGCTTTAAAAAGGAATTCAGTGAGTATGAACTGCCTCTCTTATCGTCAGCCCTGCCTTTAGAAGCAGCTTTTCTCAGTTTCGTAGTAAACATTACCTGCCTAAAACCAAAGAAGAACCATAATCATTTGTGTGGTGCTAACCTATGCTATGACACTATAGAAGTAGTACTTATCAGTCTTCAGAGTAAATCATACTCCTCTTCCTATACATAAAGTATGCAATAACAGTAATGTGCTGTTCAGTTAATTTTGGCTTATAACTATCTTTTTCGGAGTTTCCTACGCAGAGCATACTCAAAAGCGGGTTACTATTCCCTTCTTCTGGGGGCATCCTGGGACTGTGCAGGTTGCTCAAGGTCACACAGGATAGCTCTTCTCTTGGGAGGCATAGTGGGGAATTGAACTCCCAACCTCTGGCTCTGCAGCTAGGGAGACAGCTAGGTCAATAAGCTATCCAGCCAGCTAAATGATGCATTACTGACCAGAATCTCTATTTGTCAGGTTTATATGTAACAAGGTCTTGTTTTCATTTAAAAGCCCTCATTAAGAGTTTTGGCACAAGTTTAGAATGAAGTCTGGGTGCTCCAATGGCTAGATTGAGGGGGAATAAAGCCCACCATAAATCAGATATATGTTACAGGCCACATTCGTAAGTATAGTAATGTATCAAGAGATTAAATGGCATTGTGCCCCACTGCTTTTTTTGAAAGCATTAATGCAATAACTTTGTAATAAAATAGTTCAAACATTTCAAGTGCTGAAGACTATACTAAGCAGCATGCCTCTTACTCACTATTCACAACAGCACTGCCTCTGAGCCAACTACCGGTAGCTTAGCAGAAGCTATACAAAGACAAGTGACATATAGGATCTTCTACTTATCTGAAATAGAGTGCTGTGAAAATGAATGCCTAAAAATGTACAGTATTTTGGGTTCTTTAAATAAAAGCATTTCCCATTAGGAAAAGAACAAAAAGCACTATGTGCTCTCCAGGAGTGAACACCGGTGAAGAAGGATCAGCTTTGTTATTGCCCCTTGTTCAAATCTTCTCCTTTCCTACAATACTATTTCAGACATAAGGCAGCTAAAGGCACAAACTCTGTGACAGAAGCTCATACCTGAACTGTTAGGAACATCTCACTTCAAATGTTTATATATAAAGAAAAGAGCTTCTGAGAAAGAGATGTGTTTAAAGAATAAATATTTCTCATGGTAACATCCTCTCACTGTACACCAAGCATACTAACATTACGGTTTATTCAACAGCTTTTTGATTGCATCACAGATGTTCATTTTAATGGCAGCTTCAGGTATTGCCCATTTCCCTTGCAACTGAGTTTAACATGGCCTTTGGATAAAAAGGTAAATGTATATATTAGCCAGCTGCTTATTACTGAATTTTAACAGCTGGTGTGGCTCACCCAAGGCAAGAATGAATGCTACCATTAGGCAATATTTCTGACACTAAGAGTCACTTGTGGTTATCCAACATACGCCTATGTGGAATAAACAGAATAGTCACCTGAGTAGAAGTATATGCCCTGTGCTACCCTGTTTCTCCTAAAATAAGACCTAACCTGAAAATAAGCCCTAGTATGATTTTTCAGGATGCTCGTAATATAAGCCCTACCCCAAAAATAGGCCCCAGTTAAGTGAAACCCTGCCCTCCACCACTGTGCAGCAACCAGAAGACGACGACAGGACTGCATTTGAATAATTGTATATTGTTGTGCATGAAAAAATAGAACATCCCCTGAAAATAAGCCCTAATGCTTTTTTTTGGGGGGGGGGGAGCAAAAAATAATATAAGACCCTGTCTTATTTTCAGGGAGACAGGGTATGTATAGCCTTGGCCACTGCTCTAATAATTCAAGTAATTCTACCACAGCATGACTAAGCATTCTTGAAAGCTCAAAGGGATCACATGTTTTGTAGACATCATCCACAGAGCAAAGGATTTCTTACTGACAAGCCAGGGCAGCTCTGAGTTCATTCTCTAGGTCATTTATACACAGCTTTCAACTACTAGAACCATAACATTTTGGGATCAAACATAACTATTTTAAGCATATTGCAATACTGTACATATTATATTACTATATACTGTATATTATATTACAATAAGCATAAATTACAGATAAAGCCAGATTTGTAAATTCTAGTCATAATTTACATTTAGGCCAACAAAGGTTTCAATTTCTAACACAGAACTGTTCAGAATTATCTCCACTGCAGCCTGTGATAGTACATGTAATAGTAATGACTCATCACAAAATTTTTTTACAGATAAACCAAGCACTTTAAGGGACATGTGTCTTTTGTAGCATTTAGGACACAGTACATTTAGGCTTTAAATTGTGCCTTCGGTATGTCTGCCACTCTTTGGTTTGCTGGCAGATACCACCACTGGAAGAGTGCTATAGACTTGCATCATGTTTATCACTTCAGTGGTTCAGCTCTCAGTACTAAGTGGAATGCCAGACATTTCCCTCTCAAATAAAGGATGGGTGGTCTGTGGCCCTCTAAGCACTAAAACTTCCATCATCCTTTATCACTGGTTATCTCAGCTGCGCTTAGTGAAAGGCCAACAGCTAGAGTATCATAGGATTCTCACAGAGCAATACTTTTCTCCTTAGGGTTTCACAAGGGGAGGGGTGCTCCACAGGAAGAGGAAACCATCTCTTCCTAGATATACATGTCATCAACAAAAATCACCCAGCTGGATCCTGGCCTGTATCTGCAACAGCAACATTTCACCATACTTTTCCAGAGGTTTTTTTTTTTTTTTTTGGTAAACTATCAATTACTATCGCTGTTTATTAGAGATAAAATAGGAAGAGCACCTTAAGGGTTTTTTAAAATGCTATTTTTGGTCTCTGATAGATACAACCTAAAATCTTTTCAGGCTGCACAGAAAGGAGCTGCTAGGTCCCACTTTATAACAAACCAACCTCATCACTTTGTAGAATAATAGCTTTGAAATCATCATGAATGCACAGATCACTGTCTATTCAGGACACCTGCTGCTACAACAACACCCTTGATGGGTGCCCATCAAGTTGCTACTTCAAACCTCTAATGAAAGAGAACTGATTACAGAGCTAGTCTCCTCACCAGACAACTTCCTTAAAGCTAATGTTAAAAATATAGGATCATTATTAGTATTTGTGAGTACCTGACACATACATTTTATCCAGAATATAATAGTACACTACCAAGTTTGGCAAAATCTGAACACGTAACTTGCAGTCTTTGAACCTCAGTTTAATATCCAGTCAGCCTTGTTACTATGTTATAAGTGCTAAAAACCTTGATGTACAAATGCATAAAAACAAACTACACCCCATAATAGTCTGCTATCGTATTTTGTTACTATGAATCTCACAATTTAAAGAAGATTCATGTCTGGCTGAATAAACCTTTCAAACTACATTCTGCCCTTTTTCTCACTTACCTGAAGAGAAGCCCAAGATCTGAGACAAAGTATGAAGGCACCTCACTAACAGTTAATGTGTTCATTATTCTAGAAGTGATTAGGAGCTAGTCAAATGATTAAGATCCCATAGAAAGTTATTCCCATTTTGAAGGAAAATATTTCTGAAAATATCTGTATCCTGCTCCATTTACTGGAAACCTCTATTTTGGACAGTACTGAGGGTTTATTCAGTATTATTGTAATACTGAATAAACCCTCACCCACAACCCTCCATTCCACTCAAAGACATAAAATAAAAACAGCCCCCCAAACCAATAAAACAAACAGGGTGACACAAAATAACAGTGACAGCCCTCATATGGCACAGGGTCGAAGAGTAAACTGAAAGGGAGGATATCCTTAAAGGTTTCCTTTAGAAATGTGATTTTTCAGCTGTTTTTTAAAACTCTGAAGGGAGGAAGTCTGCCGGACCTCCCAGAGGAAGCCATTCCAAAGTTTGGGGGCCACCACTAGTTGAGGCCTTCCTCATTTCTCTCAGCATAGCCACCTGCAACACAGGCTTGGAAAGATTGGGTAAAATGGGTAGCATTTATGTGGGAGAGGTGCTCCAACAGATAACAAGGTGCTAACCTGTTAAGGGCTTTGTATGTTAAAATTAGCACCTTGATCCTGGCCCGGGACACAACAGGCAACCAATGCAGGTGAGCCAGGACTAGGGATCTGCGACTGAAATTTCCCCACTCCAGTAATCAACCTGGCTACCACATTCTGCTGTAGACTCCAGGGCAGTTCCAAGGGAAGAGAGTAGTTAATCCTTGAGAGAGAATCAGCACATGAGCCAACACTGTCAGAGACACCACCACCCTCATCCAGGAAGGATTGCATAATGTGCCAGAGCTGACAAGATGCAGGCATAACCCTGATATTTCAGTGTGAGAGCTGGGTCTAGAGCAGTGGTTCTTAACCTTTGTTACTTGGATGCTTTTGAACTGCAACTCCCAAAAACCCCAGTCAGGACAGCTGGTGGTGAAGGCTTCTGGCAGTTGCAGTCCAAAACTCCTGAGTAACCCAAGGTTAAGAACCAGTGGTCTAGAGGATCACTTCCAAGTAGCATACATGGTCCCTATCACACAATCTATCTATTAGGCACATGGTAAGATGCAACCTGGACTTATAAAATAGCCAGATACTCATGTTCAGTTTAGTTTTCAAACGAAACTAGAAAGAACTTAACTGTATATGTATTACATAAACCATAAATTTTATACATTGGTCTTAGATACAAATGCCTGGGATGTGATATGAAGATGAGACAGCCCTAGAGAAATGAAAACTTCACATGTGCCATGCTAAGTTCACAGGAATACACAAAGTAAACTTTGTATCTTCAAAAGAAGGCTCATGCTGATGCAGCAATGAAAAACCAATTTACAGTGGTGCCTCGCAAGATGATGTTAATTCGTTCCATGAAAATCGCTGTCATACGAAAACATTGGCTTGCAAAATGTGGTTCCCCATTGGAATGCACTGAAATCTATTTAATGCGTTCCAATGGGGGGAAATCGTCGTCTTGTGAAAATCGCCCTTAGGAAATTCGTTTTGCGAAGCGCAGACCCAGCTATCAAAATCACTATCTTGCGAAAAACTGTCCCCCCCCCAAAAAAAACAAAAAACCATCTTGTGAAGCACAGACCAAAACATTGTCTAGCAAAAATCACCCATAGGGAAAACAGTTTTGCAAGGTAATTGTCTAGCAAGGCACCAATGTATTTCTTTTTTACAGTCGACCCTCGACTTACAGATGGCTCGACTTAGAGACTTTTCGAGTTACAGACTTCTCTGGCTGCAAAATTTAGGTTCGACTTGCAGCCAGAGAATTGAGCTACAAACCAGTAAAAAACCAAAATGGAACAAAAACGGCCAGTTACAGGATTAATCGGTTTTCAAAGCATTGTAGGTCAATGGAGACTCGACCTACAGACTTTTCGACCTGCAGCCACCGTTCCAATATGGATTAATTCTGTAAGTAGAGGGTCCACTGTAGTTGTAAGACACCACAAACAATTAAGCTGCATCTCATGATCATTGCTGCCTCAACTTACTAATGTCCCGACTTATGACCATTTCGAGTTGCGACCAGCTCTGGCCGCAAAATTTTGCTTCGACTTGTGGCTGGAGCTTTGCGTTGCGACAGGAAAAAGGCAGGAAAAAAAGGCATGGAATTCAAATTTGCTAACAGCTGGTCGGCGAAGAAGCTGCTTCTTTGTAGCTCTTTCTCCCCAAGGGTTAGAAGGGAGGCTTCGGACTGCCTGGTGCTGCTTTCTGCTCTTGAGTAAGTACATTACAGTGGACCCTTTACTTACGGAATTAATCTGCAGGTCGAAAAGTCTGTAGGTCGAGTCTCCATTGATCTACAATGCATTGAAAACTGATTAATCCGTAACCAGACATTTTTGTTCTGTTTTGGTTTTTTTCTGGTCTGTAAGTCGATTCTCCGGCTGCAAGTAGAACCTAAATTTTGCAGCTGGAGACGTCTGTAACTTGAAAAGTCTGTAAGTTGAGTTGTCTGTAAGTTGAGAGTCCACTGTAATTTGTTTTGCAGGGTGGGGTTGGGGGGGGTTATGTTTCTATGCTGTGATGTTTTTTGTGTTTTGGTTGTTTTTTTCCCGACTCCCATTGCGTTTGGGCTGGCTGTGTATGTGTCTGTTTCCCAGCCCCATGGCGTTCCACAGGGGCTGGCTGTGTGTGTGTGTGTGGGCTGTGTTCTTTCCCCCAGCCCCATCGTGTTCCACTAGGGTTGGCACTGTGTGTGTGATTTTTGAGTGTTTCTCCCCAGCCCCATGGTGTTCTGCTGGGGCTGGCTGTGTTTATTTTATTTTATTTTTTGGTAATTTTTATCCGCCAGAACGGATTATTACGGTTTCAATGTATTCTTATGGGAAATGGTGCTTCAACTTACAACCATTTCGAGTTACGCCCATCTTCTGGAATGGATAATGGTTGCAAGTCGAGGCATCACTGTGGTGCCCACATTAGAGCTGCCAGCTACAGAGCTAAGAAAACCATAATGGCTAAATACCTTGCCATCTGCACTGTGCAGCAATCAATTTTGTTAACACTGCAGTAGTGGCAGATGCTGCACCTATTTTATTGCTTTTCACTATATCTGCATGAGCAATTCTTTCAACAGGTGCTGTCCCTTTTAAAACTGAGGCCAGCTAACTGCCCAAATAGAGGAGTGCATGAAGTCCAGAACACCGTCCAGCTCCATTCTTGGCATATAGGTGCAGTAGCTCAGCCTACACTACACAAATATCTGCCACATGTTGCTAAGCCACAGCAATAAGTAAAGCCCTCTCCATAGAACCCTTGTGTATGTTGACTGACTTATGAGTTGGATAGTGTCAAATATATGAACCTAAAAAGCTTAAAGGTTTTGATTCTGCTGTGCAGATGGGATTAAATGGGCGCAGTGGTTAAAACGCTGTACTGCAGCTAAAACTGTGCTCACGACCTGGGGTTCAAATCCCAGGTAGCCGGCTCAAGGTTGACTCAGCCTTCCATCCTTCCGAGGTCGGTAAAATGAGTACCCAGCTTGCTTGGGGGGGGGGCAATGTGTAGCCTGTATAATTAAAAAAAATGTAAACCGCCCGGAGAGTGCTTGTAGCGCTATGGGGCGGTATCTAAGTCCAATTAATAATAATAATAACAACAACAAACAACAACAACAACAACAACAACTACTACTACTACTACTACTCTAGATGTTTAGAAACATGGTAATACTTGCCCTCTAGTTATTCTACAGAGGGAGCACTGCTCATAGACCTCCAATGTAGGTCTGATAGTTATCACAAAACCTAGTGCAGCACAGTAGACTTGTATTTTAGCTTGGACTGGAGACCAAAACCATCAAGGGATAAGGCAAGACAGTAGTGGTTTAAGGGCAATGAGGTTTTTTTTTTTTTTAACTTTTCTGAAATATTAAGCAAGTTCCTATTGCTGGTTTTTCGTTTCTTTCTGGCAGCATGTCTCCCCCTCCTCCTGGTTGTTCCATCTGGTGTCCATAGGAACAGTACTTGGCTCAAGGCTGAACAGTCAGATTACAGCATCATGTGTGGGCTCAGAGTGCTTAATCACTTGCCCTCCTTCACTGAGAAAAATGCTCCATGTCTGCTTTCTCCTGTCAGAATTAAAATAGCTTTGCTACAACTATCTTCAGAGATCTTATCACAGACTTCATGTAATTCATTGCTCCTTCTAGAAGCTAGTTCCAAGTCTAAACAAATAGCATTTCTATGTGTTGCTAATGCAACTAATTCTAAGCTTGAGTGGTAAGGATATCTTAGTTATGAACATATATTCCTCAAACAAAGCAGCAGAAAGCCCAGTAAAAGCTTCCCAACAACTGGGAATATTAATCAGCAGAGATGGGATGTTCATATTTGTCTCCCAGGGGAGACAAATACGAGTATCACCACCACAGGTGGCTGTGCCCTTTTAAAAAAAAATTTTTATTCCTTTCTAAACATACAAACTTAAAAACATTAACAATCTAACAGAAAATTAACCAAAAAACCCACAAACAAACAAAAACAACAACAGCTAAACATCAATCCTTCCCCTATGGATCAGAGATTTCACCGTTGTCTGGTGATTGGAATATCTTCAAGGGGATTCCGGTGAACACTGGTTTACTATAGACTAATTGGCCCCTTTGACCCTCCTTCCAGAACCAGTCGGGCTTTCACATAATTTGAGAAACATGAAGATCCCTCTTTCAATGGATTTCAGGTTTGATTACTAACAAATCCTTACCCACTTCTTTTTGGTGATGGGACTAAACTAAAGCTAGACAAAACTCTCACTAAGAGACCCTACTTTGCCACTTCATCCTTGTCTTCAGTGATTCCAGAACAACTACTGTACTGTACTAGATATGCTAAAGGTGTTGTCTACTGTTTGCTAACCTTTTGTCCTTTAGTATCAAGCTGGAATCACATCTCAACAAGAGAACATTGAGTGTTAACCAAGGTAGAAAAGCTTGCATAGGCACCATCCTGACCTTCAGCCGTCATGGAACCTTTACAACATTGCTACACAGAAGGACTAGAAAACAATACAGTGGTCCCTCGCAAGACGATTTTAATTCGTTCTGCGAAAATCATTGTCTTGTAAAAAAAATCACCTTGCAAGGTTCCCTATGCATTGGTCTCAAAAAAAAAAAAGTCTTCCGAAGCATCGGTCTCAAAAAATGTCTTGTGAAGCACGGTCATAGAAAAAAAGTCTTGCGAGACACCACTGTAAAGTAGTGCTAAATACAGGTACATATTATTTAATCATTGGAAGGCCTTCCTGCAAACTAGCAGTTCACCAGCTTAAGTCTGAATGAGTTTAACCATGACTATTAAGCAGTCTCACAAAGTTACCAAATAGTAGCTAGATTTTCATTTCATAAAAAGCCTTCCACTATAACTTTAGAAAAGACATAAACAGCACAACATCATCTGTGTAAAGCTAGAAACACCAGAGTTAGAGGAAGAACACCTCATTGTCCTTAAACAAGCCACCTTCAGTTTGGGAAGATGCCAATACAGTCCTTATATGATACAAGGGGGTGCTGACAGGTACTGAGCCTTTCCAGAAAAAAATGAGCTAGGAAGCTATAAATTGCAGGGTGTATTGGCCAATTTGTCTGTATTCAGTGGTGAAAAAATCAACTACAGTGATGCCTCGTTTGACGAGGATAATCCGTTCCAGCAAAATCGCTGTAGAACGAAATTGTCGTCAAGCGAAACCGAAAGTAAAAAACCCACTGGAATGCACTGAAAACCAGTTCAATGGGTTCCAATGGGCGAAATACCTCAGCGTCCAGCGAAGATCCTCCATAGGGTGGCCATTCTCTGGTGCCTGTAAAGCGAAAAAGCCTTCCTAAACACAGCGGGGAGCCATTTTGAAACAGCAGATGGCCATTTTGAAACCTGACAATCAGCTGTTTTGATCGTCGTTAAGTGAAAATCGGTTCCCAAGTCAGGGAACCAATATCATCGAGCGATTTTTTCCTATTAAAACATTGTTTTGCGATCGTTATAGCAATCGCAAAATACTCATCCCTAAGCAATTTCCTCATCTAATGAGGTAATCGTCAAGTGGGGAACCACTGTACCTATGATTTTAACTTATTTTTCAGGTCCAAAGTGAACATGGTAGCACCTCCAGAAAAGTTCAGTGTGGAAGAGCATAGGACCATAATCAAATTCCTGTTTCTCCAAGGGAAAGGTGCAAAGCAGATCCATGATGAAATGTCACAAGCTATGGGTGACATTGGCCCTTCATATGCAACAGTTAAATGTTGGGTTGTCAATTTTAAAATTGCCCATTTCGGTGTTGAAAGTGAGAAACCCAATGGAAGGCCTGCTTCTGTCTCTGTGCCTGCAAATGTGAAAGCCGTCCATGACATGATCATGGAAGACTGCCAAATATCAGCTAAAAATATTGCTATATATCTGAGAATATCACTTGATAGAGTTGGTGCCATTATCCACAACGACTTGGAAATGAGAAAGCTGGCAGCACAGTGGATCCCCAAACTTTTGACAACCGAACAAGAGAGGAAACATGTGGAGTCATCGGTGGCTGTTTTGGAACATTTTGCAAGAAATGAGTCAGATTTCCTGGGCAAACTGGTAACTGGTGATGAGACATGGATCTACTGTTATGATCCTGAGACAAAGGAACAGTCTAAGGAATGGCAGCACAGTGGTTTCCCCAGGCCAAATAAGTTCCGAGTGCAAAGGTTGGTTCAGAAGCAAACGGCAACAGTTTTTGGGGATAAGAAGGGAGTTCTGCTGGTGGTCTACCTCCAACAGGGTTCAATCATCAATGCAAAATATTACTGTGCTTTATTGACGAAGTTGAAGCAAAACATCAAGGAAAAACATTGAAGAAAGCTCTCCAAAGGTGTCATCCTGTTGCATGACAACGCCTCGTCACACACTGCAGGTGAAACAATGGCAAAACTGACGTCCTTGGGCTTTCAAGTGATGCCCCAATCCACCCTATTCTCCCGACCTGGCTCCTTATGACGAATATCTGTTCCCCAAACTCAAAAAACACCTAAAGGGACAAAGATTTGGGAGTGTTCTGGAGGCAATTAATGCTGCAAATGAGTGGTTACACCAGCAGCCGGAAGAATTTTATTTGCAGGGATTTAAAATGCTGCAGGACAGATGTTGCAAGTGCACTGACTTCCTGGGGGAATATGTAGAATAGTGTGGCAGTTACAGCTTCCTAGCTCAATGTTTTTCTGGGAAAGGCTCAATACTTATCAGCACCCCCTCGTACAAAAATGCTTGGCATGTCAACAAAAGGGACTTGGCTAGGCAAAGCTGGGGAGGAAGGAACCCAGCACCATTTCTACAACTCCAGCCTCCTTCCTTTCTGAAACTGTGGGTAGTTCTGCCACCACCCCCTTTCTATAAAAGGAACAAATGACCCCCATCCAAAAAAAAATCTCAGGTAGTTTTGACCAAGAGCGGTAAGACATGATAGACTTAGATTGAACCAAGTTAGCTCTGCATTTCCCAGAACAAGAGGACAGTTTTAAAAAGAGTAAACCTTATTAAAAACGGAAAGGAACAGAACATTGTCTAGGAAGATTGAAGAGTAAAATACCTCAGACTGTTCCCACCTCTTAGACAAGGCAAAAGCTTGGTGAAAGACTATCTGAAAACATCTATCTTTAATCCTACTACAGTGGTGCCTTGCTTTATGACTGCCCCGCATTACAACGAATCCGCTTAATGACGATCTTTTTCGATGGTCTAAATGGGGGAATTTCGCTTTGCGATGATCAGTTCCCTGCTTTGGGAACCGATTCTTCGCAAAACGACGTTTTTTTAACAGTTGATCGCCGGTTTCAAAATGGCCATCGGGTAATTAAAATGGCTCCCCACCAGATTACTCGCTATACAGGCAGCGAAAATGGCCGCTGTATGGAGGATCTTCGCTGGACAGTGAGTTTTTACCCCATTGGAACGCACTGAACGGGTTTCAATGCGTTTCAATGGGGTTTTTTATTTTGCTTTATGATGTTTTCGCTTAACAGTGATTTTCTTGGAACGGATTATCATTAAGTGTAGTTTCTAACTGCCTCAGGTCTAGCTGATCTCAGGTCTATCTTTACTTACTTAGATGCAAATTTCCTCTATGTTACATCTTCCCCATGTTTTCAAAAATAGGAAAGCAGCCCACTCCACCCCCTTTCTAGCTGCTGTCTTTCCTCCTCACGATTTGGCCAAGCAATACTTCAAAGAGGGCTTTTGTACGCAACAGGACAGATCTATCTGCATCGCAAGAGACAGGCATGCTGCCCCGACTTCCTTGCAGTAAAATGTGGTTTACAGTCCTTCTTAAAAGATATTTGAAATGTGTATTTGCCATTCGTTGGCCAACTTCTCCTCAACATGTGAATTTAATTATATTTTTGATGCTTCAGTTTCTATGGGGTCGTGGGGTTCCATCCCATCTATTTACAGACTTATTGTACAGTGGTGCCCCGTATAGCGAGGTTAATCCGTTCCGGATTAACCTTCGCTATACGAAAACATCGCTGTGCGGGGCAGGAAAACCTATTGGAACGCATTAAACTTAGTTTAATGCGTTCCAATAAGTGTGTAAGCTTACCCCCTCCAGCAATGTTTTCGCTCCGGCGGCCGCGGATGGCCCGAAATGCCCCCCCGCAGCGTTTTCGCGACCTCCCTAAGCAAGGGGAGGGCGCGAAAACGCTGATAGGGGCCATTTCGGGTCATGCGGCGGCCACTTTGGAGCCGCCGACCAGCTGTTCGGCGGCTCCAAAATGGCCGCCGGAGCCCCAATCGTCGCAAAGCGAGTGCGGCGATTGGGGCTGATCCGTATAGCGATCCCCAAAAGGGGATCGCTATACGGATTTTTCGTTAAACGGTGCACTCGTTAAGCGAGGCACCACTGTATTTCCGTTTAGACTTGCTTTATCTTGGCAGTGGGACTCAAGGTCTTCTTCCATTTTCAAGTATTTTTTGTTGTTTAGACTTTTAGTCGTGTCCGACTCTTCGTGACCCCATGGATCAGAGTACACCAGGCCCTCCTGTCTTCCACTGCCTCCCAGAGTTGGGTCAAATTCATGTTGGTCGCTTCGATGAAACTGTCCAACCATCTCATCCTCTGTCATCCCCTTCTCCTCTTTCCCTCACACTTTCCCAACATCAGGGCCTTTTTCAGCGAGTCCTCTACTCATGAGATGGCCAAAGTATTGAAGCCTTGACTTCAGGATCTGTCCTTCCAGTGAGCACTCAGGGTTGATTTCCTTTAGAATGGATAGGTTTCTTCTCCTTGCAGTCCATTGGACTCTCAAGAGTCTCCTCCAGCACCACATTTCAAAAGCATCCATTCTTCTGCGCTCAGCTTTCTTTATGGTCCAGCTCTCGCTTCCATAAATTACTACAGGAAAAACCATAGCTTTGACTATGCGGACTTTTGTTGGCAAGGTGATGTCTCTGCTTTTTAAGATGCTGTCGAAGTTTGTCATTACTTTCCTCCCAAGAAGCAGGTGTCTTTTAATTTCGTGGCTGCTGTCACCATCTGCAGTGATCATGGAGCCCAAGAAAGTAAAATCTGTCACTGCCTCCATATCTTCCCTTTTATTTGCCATGAGGTGATGGGACCAGTGGCCATGATCTTAGTTTTTTTATGTTGAGCTTCAGACTATTTTTTGTGCTCTCCTCTTTCACCCTCATTAAGAGGTTAATTCCTCCTCACTTTCTGCTATCAGCAATCCTCTGGCCACTGCCGGGTTTTCCGAACTTGCTGGCATATTGAGTGTAGCAACAACAATAATTTTAAATAGTTCAACTATTTCAAGTATTAGGTAAATCCAAATTAGTATTTTCTTCGGATAGTACAGTCAATCACTGCAGCAATACTGCCTGCCCCCTCACAGATTTCACAAAATTCAGCAATTTTTACATGTTCTTTGACATCATCTTACAGAAACCTCTAGAAAATTCTGTTAACAGAATTCTCTTGCAATGATTAATCTTCCTAGAAATAGGAGCTGTCTTTTGTCAATTAATTCCTAATCAGGTTGGTAGGCTTGATGAGATTTATTGCTACCACTCACAGCCATATATGCTCAATTATTATGGATAAGCCACTTTTACAAAGGAGAACCCTTAAACAGCAGCAGTGACATCATCCAGACCAGCCTAGTTCCGGGCAGATTGTTTCAAGCACAGCTGCTGCCTGCTCTACATCATCGTTGCTAAGAAAGCTCAGCAGCAGATGCGCTTACAGCACGATGTGCCCAGATAGATAACCACTAATAGGATGCTCCATTAAGTACCTGCCTGGGGGAGTTCATCATAGAACAAATCTGTTACTCTATGTAGTCAATTACTGACCACCACCTAACTAATGCATCAACCCAGTTTGGTTATAACAGTTTGCTTTTGCTTCTCCTTGCAACCTGCTCTGCAGTTTTACCAGTTAAAGCAGCAGTCTTTGAATCAATCCTCAACACACCAAATCTAGTCATAAAAACAAAACAAAAACAAACAGAGAAAAATTCCTGTTTAGGCATGTTGCCTGAATCCATGAAAGTCTAAACGGGTCTTAAGGGAAGAAGCATATATGTAAGCCCACTCCCCCAACATCTCCATCCCACCCAGTATAGACATCTCTCTGATCTTCCCATGATTAATGTGAAAGCCAAATACAGAGCCTATAAGTGTACTCAGCTTACTCTGTTTACAATGCTCCAGTGATTGGAGTGGGTCTCTGACAGACCAGTCTGAAGAAATGAACTTATCCACAAAAGCTCACATCAAAATACAGCACCTAGTTTTTAAGGTGCCACCACATTTTTGTCTTCTTTTTGTTTTTGCCTGACATGCAAGCAAAACTAACAGTTACCTCTTCTATGTTGTGAGCCGCCCAGAGCAGATGTGCAGGAGTGTTAGAGGAGAGTGTGCCGTCACCTGAAAAAAAGAGGGCTACAGATGCACCTGGAGGGGATCTGCGTGTGGTGGAAAGTAAAGAGGGAGAAAACACGGGAGTGAGAGTGCGAGCGCTAGAAGGCGGGAAGTTTGAAGTGAGTCTGGTGGAGGAGGGAGCGAATGTGATAGGTCAAGAGCAGGGGCTGTCAGTTTGGGAAGAAGATATAAGAGAAAGTGGGGAGCGACATTACGAGGTAGAGCTAGAGTTGTGGAAGAGAAAAAAGGAGCTGGAGAAATTTAGGCCATATGAAAGGGTTAAGACGCAAGAGCTGTTGAAAGATTTTCCCCACCTGCGTGTGGGAGGGTTGCCGCTGGAGTGGTTTGTGGTGGTGTTTCCGAAAAACCAAGGACGTGGACGAAAGGTGATCCGTCCAGACAAGAGACACAACACCCCACCCCTTGAAGGCGACTGGGCAAGGCACCCATGTTGTGGGACCATCTGTGCAGTGAAGAGTGCCTCCCTGAGGAGCCCGAACGACGCCGAGAGGTTTGGTCCTGCACCCCTCTAGTTTCCGTTGGCAAGAGAACCACCTCAGAAATGGACAGTTTCGGCTTGTTGCCAGAACTAAGTTTGTTGGAACCTTTTGTTGAGAATGTTGAACCGCTGGATTTTAATAAAACAGAAGCTGTTAAGAGTTAAGACGACGACTCCACTTCTCATTCCTGATTTAGAGGAAGGACCCTCACCCCCTGCCTGTGAACCCATTCACAGTAGACTATGTCTAGATGGGCGGCATATAAATGCAATAAATATATAAATAAATAAATTCTAAAAGTGATACAGTGGGGGGCTCCCCATCACAGGAGCAAACTCCCTTGCAGACGTTTACATTAAATACATGAAGGACTTGCTGACTCCTTCATGGGGCAGAGCTCCTACAGCTTACTTGTGAAAGAAACAGGCTGTAGAATCTCATGGTGAAAAAATACGTAAGTAAGGCTTACTTTCAAGTTTAATATGCCTCAAATTGCTCAGTGTAGCATTCTGACTTGAGGATGCAGTTGTGCACATACTTGAAGTAAATAGCACGGTATTACATCTGGGTAAACATACACAGGATACTTTTATATAAGCTATCTTAGGAAGATTTTTAGGCTAGAATGCATACAATTACGAGGGGTGACATACATCTGATCTGTACATTTTCATATGCAAGTTAGAAACTACATCTCACATTAAATGTGTTAAAATACATTTGCCTCAAAAATATTAGGTACATTTTATCTTATTTGAAAATCTTGATCACTCTTGCTTCTATATTTCTGGAAAATAAACATTACTACTTTAATGTTTTCTTTTCCACTTTTATACATCAGACATTTCGTACTGTTGTGTACAGTGCTCGCTTTAACATCCTGTGCTACAGTAAATCTAAAAACTCTTAGCAGTTTCAAAAAGTAAAGAGGAGATGTAAGTGTAAAAAGAGATTAGACAAATTTAGGGAGAATATAATACAGTATAAAACATGCTGAGTTATAAGGGCAGAAACGAAAAAAATGAAATGTACTCTAAACAGGACATTAACATCCTAGCTTGGTATGAAAGGGTTGTAAAAATGTTTGTAGGAAATACCAGTAGACACATAAAAGAAAACTCACTTAACCAGCCTAATTAACAAGCTTAGAATGCTCAAGCAAAACAAACAGGTTTTGACCTGCCACTGCACAAGTAAACCTCCACAAGAGAGACGTTCCATAAAGGCACCAAAGAGAAGGCTATATGAACAAACATACAGAGATGATCTTAAATTATCAAGAGGTTTGAGAGACATCCCTATAGATATTTTAATCCCAAACAGGATTTTAAAGATGAACACCATCATCTCAAACTGGTCTTGAAGCCAAATAGGCAGCCAGCACAAGTTTTAGAACAACTGTAATATGACTTAGCTTGGCTAAACTGGTTAAAGTCAAACTATGCAGATTGACCCAGTCCAGGAACAGTCACAACTGGTAAACTAGATGAAGCTTGTCCTTGTCAAGGCCCGAGTATCTCAAATGACAGAAATGAATATGAATACCGTCAAACTATATACTGTACCTGCAGGTCAAGGTGAATGCAAGCCTGCTAGAACAAGTTGGACATTCATCTCATTCACAGGAATGACTATCCACAGTGCTCCCATCATGCCATAATTTAAATTCATTTTTCTGTCTCTCAGCTGGACTCTAGTCCAGCACCTCCACAACCTCATTCAAAACAAAGGAAGGCTAAGCATTATCAGGTCAGGTTATCCTACTATACATCATAATTTAGTAAACAGGGACTGCTGGTAAAGCTTATTTGCATGTGTTTCTTTCTAGCAATTGAGGTCAATTATTTCTATCAATCTTTTTAGAACCCTCAAACACTGATCCCTGAACTGTGCTCTGCTAATTTGATATTAATTTGGAGTAATTCTGCAGTAGTCAGCTTTGTTAATAATGATGTTCAACTCTATTACAGGCAGGCCACCAGCAAAAACATTCCAGCATTCAAGTTCAGGACATAAGTTTAGTCCTAAGGTTAGACAGTCATAAGGCCTCCCACATATTAAATTAATATTCATATTAAATTGTTGATTTTGAAGCTACTAGAAACTGTAGCTCTGATATTCTTCCAGAATGACACAAGAGCAGCCACACTCATGGACAAGATTACGGCAGTGGCTGGGAAATGGATAATGGGGCAAAATTCATATAGGATCCGTTTGTAGATATAATTAACCCTAGATAAACAGGGCTTAGCTGTGAAGCTAACAGAAAAATGATACAGCTTTATGATTGTCAGATTTGAAACTGGTGTCCAATTTTGAGATGCATAGTAATAATAATAATCATGTGCCATCAAGTCAATTCTAGCTTATGGTGACCCTTGATGCATAAAGGAAAAGACTGATGAAAGTACTGATTTG
The DNA here is from genome assembly GCF_051106095.1 of Pogona vitticeps. Taxonomy (NCBI): domain Eukaryota; kingdom Metazoa; phylum Chordata; class Lepidosauria; order Squamata; family Agamidae; genus Pogona; species Pogona vitticeps. Next base: position 63,891,773 of record NC_135784.1, on the reverse strand, counting down.
TATTGTGGAAGAAATAGTAGATATTCCAGGAAAGAATACAGAAGGCTAGGACGCAGTTGGTGGTGCCATATAACATACATGTGGAGAAACTGTCTTATGGAGCCTGAAAAATGACATATCATTACAACTTAAGACACGTGTGTATATTTCTTTAAATACATTCAAATAAGTGCTTGGAACATTACTTTTTAGAAGAACAAATATAACTGTGTGCATGAGATTCGGGGTATCATCCAACTATTGCCCAGTTAAATGTCCCCAAGCATGTTATTGTATTAATTCTTCTTACATACAACATTTTATATCATGACATAAATATAGTCACTGTAATGGAGACTTCTGTTTCTACTGTTTTGCATGGAAGAAGCCAGAGCATGTTTTGTATAGCATTCTCACTTAAAATGTTTGCATTCTGATTAGAAGTCAAGTTTAGCAAGACTCTTTAGCTACTTAACAATAAAGGAGGGTATAAGACAAGCAAATGAATAGCAGTGAATGGACAGAGTATCATAAAAAAAGGAAAGTGGGTCATGTAAAGAGCAGATACGGCACTTTCAACTACATACATAGTTGTCAGCTTTTACTTTGCCTGTCACTGACCTGTTGCCCACAATCTAACTTTAAAAGCCAACACATAAGACTTCAATGTAGAACAACGCATGCTATTCTACTGACACTTTTGTTCAGCATACCAACCCGGAAAGATGAAGTGGGTTTGTTGCATTTTTCCTCTTTCTTCCTTCTTTTGAGGAAGACAAGATGGAACATTCATAAATATTATAAGCAAGGATGACCTAAAACACCTTTCTACTCCTGAGACCCTAAATATAGGCATTCACTACGGGATTTATATTATTAATAACACTGCAAACTATATAGAAACAAATTTATTTAGGGTACAGGTTGCATTCTATTACTGTACGTCTTCACAAACATGCTTATGAGCACCATAACCAGGTATGTAACAAATGTTTCTCAGAGAAAGCAACTGCTACAGAATCCACACATTTCTGAACACAGCACTACTTCTGTAGTGAAAGTGAGAGGTTGTATTGCTAATTCCCTCTAGATATATTTGGTCCTGTCACCTACAAAAATCATAGTTAACCATCCATGAACGAAATCATGTGCCTAATCAGCTGCTGCAATCACAAGGAAAGACAGCATGCTACTTTTTCCCAACAGAGGGCACAACTTAGAACAGAAAGCATATCTAGACTCCACCTACTGCAAGTCAAGTTCTGCTCACTAACAGCTGGAGCAGAAATAAATGCACACATTTTGAGAATCTATACACCCTGCAGGAGACATACAGAACATTTGAGGAATAGCCTGCATGCAGAAAAGCCTGACCACTGAAATGAACTAAGCTAACCACATTTTACATTTGCTTTCCTACATAATTAAAATTTCCTTACCCTCTTCCACAAGCTATTTGGTTGCCACTTATCAAAAATTCAGGTACTGTATAATCAGCCCATTTTTCATCCTGTCATGTTGATTTGCAGTAATCAATATGCTTCCATGTTATTATACTATGCTTAAATACTAGTATACTGGAATAGAAAAAACCTCAATTGTTTTCTCACTCACTCAACATAAGGTATAATCAGTTCTCTCCAAGGACATCAATGAGTCATGGCTTAAAGGCCACTAGTAGCCTTGGAACTGTCTGCAGTTTGATCAGTCTAACAAGTTCCAGGAAAAGTCCTTGTAGACAACACTTTAGGAGGGGATCACAATTGTTTGCCATCTGCAATTTAATCAGCGACCTCATGCTTATCCAGCAAGATAATATAAAGTTGAGTACCTACTGGTTTACTAGTCATGTCTCCTTTCAGAACACGGCAACTCTTACCCACCCTTGTACATGGTGAAATAATTCCACACAGCCTACTCACCACCATAAGCATTGTCCAGCAATACACTCCTTAATAACTTACTTGAAGCAATTCCTATTTACTTACTCAGATGTCCTCCAGCTTTGTCCAGTGGCGCAACTCCCTAACTATTGAGTTTAGGATTACAGCATCAAGCCACTAAGAAAAACATTGCCCACTACTGTACATTCATCTTTCCTGCAACTATTTACACAAGGAGGGGGCAAAATAAGAGAGAAGATCCTCAGTAGGTGGTTCAAATTCAGACTACAGAAATAAATATAACACAAAGACAACGCATTCTAATACTAAGGCTAGCAAAGCACATAACCAAGAACTCTAGGACTAGAGGCGTCCTGGTGTCTTTCAGGAACGGGTCAGCTACAGGAACGGCACAGGAGTTATTGTTCCGCCAGCAAAAGCGGAGAAGAAAGACTTAAGGGAGGCTCGCACTCATCTGCTCCCCAACTTTCCCCTCTTTCACAGATTCAGCAGGGAAAACACCAAGTGCTATAAAACGACTCACAAAATACGCGAACCCGCAGGCGCTAGGCTTCATATCCCACATTTCTTTGTTCCGAAAAGCCAAGGCGGGGGCGGGGGAGGAAAGAGGAAGAAGGCCAAGGACTGCTGTCGACCGTTTGACACACAGCAATCCCCAACCCCTAACCCCCCCGCCCGGGAAGCCATCCTTCAGCAGCCATCTCGCTTCCAAGGCGGCCCCGCAGGGAACTACCCCTCCCGCCGGCCTCGAAGAAACACCAGAGCAGGGCGGGGCCCGGCCGGGCCCTCTCTCCTTCCTCAGCCAAGACGGCTGCCGAGAAAAGGCAAGACCAGGAAGGGAAACGGTCTCTTAGACGGCGTTAACCGAGCCGCGCCCTCCTCGCCCGCCGTTCCTGCTTTCCCTGGGCCTCAAAACCGACGCCGGGCCTGGTGACTTACGAGCCCCTAGGTACCCACTCCTCAAAAACACGGCCAACCGCAACTCGCCTACCTCACTCACCGTATCCAAGAAGGCCCGCCCTCGGCTGCTATGTTGACTCTTTCCCGACTCGGCCAGCACCTCCTCTCCTCTCCCTTCGGCTCCGCTTTAATGGGGCCAAACACCCTCCCCGTTTACACTTCCGCCTCTTGTTCGCCCCCTTCCGATCACGAGACCCGCCCGGCGTGTTGACGCGCCGACGGGAGGGGCTTCAAGCCGGACGAGGTTTTTGGTTACGCTCTAGCTGCAAGTGGCATCTCTATGGTCCTTGTCTGGCCTGTTTGTCCGTCGTTGCCTCGTTGTCTCACATGACTCTCAGATGTGGTCGGGGCAAAGCCACCGGGCTGATTGGTGTGGTGGCTAGCTCGTCCTCCTATGGAAAGCTCAATGGGAGCAAGTCGTCCCGCCCTCCATTCCCGGATAGGTTGCAGCGCAAACAACAAAGAGCGTTGTCTGTGTCGGCAAAAGCCTCGCGAGGATTGTTGCGGACGCGTGAGTTACTCGCGGGGCTTCAGGTCAGTTAAAATCAAAGTCGCAGGATCGCTACCGCGCGCGCAGCTGATTCAACTGATTACTAAGCCTCTTCGAAGAGAGTGAACTGGCTTCCGTGTAAACGGGCAAAGTTATTCAAGATCCCCGCACCCTGATCCGGAACGAGACCCACCGATTTCAACGGGGCTTCTGTCCAAGCAGTGTGCCCCAGATTACAAGTTGCTGCTTCCAGGGCCGTTGCATCGCCCCAAGAGCCACTTCTCTGCCAGTGGGGCCAGACCTCTGTTGCTCAGCAACAACCCTTCAGTATGCGGGACGCGAGAGGGAGCGGGACGAGGGCGAGAAAGGCCGTGAGGGAGTTCCTCTGAACAAAGGCAGCGTTACTTGGCAGGGTTCCCTTCTCCCTCGAGAGAGAGAGAAAGCATCGGAAAGTGCCCTTGCAGCAGGTGCCTCAGGTTATGAGTAATGTGAAGTTGCCCTATGTGTGTGTGTGGGGACCCCAATTAGTTTATCCTGATGCTGAAAACATCTGACTAGGTTAAACTTTTATGTAGTGTGAAAATGAATCGAGGGAAAGACGCATCTGGTGCAATCAATCTGCAACGACCTGTCAAGTTATGATGACCTGTGCACTGAAATCGACGAGACTTCTGAGTAAATAGGGCTGAGATGGCCCTGTGAGGTGCGCACAACTGGAGTGATAGAACCAGGGCAAAAATCAATACACAGGGTCTGAGGAAGTGGACTTGTTCATGGAAGCTCACATTAAGCTTACATTAAAATATAGCAGTTAGTCTTTAAGGTGTCTTTTGTTTTTGGCCAGATGGACTTACACATACAGAGTAGTCCCAGAGCCAGTTTCTGTGTGTTCTAAAAACCAGGGAAGCACTTTTACGGGCAGCTCCCTTTGCAGATAAAGGAAGAACAAAGAATTACCTATTTCATGGAGGGGATGTAAATGGCTTCAGGAAGGGACCTATGAGAATTCCTAAGCACATTTGGCAGTGGTTGTTCTGTCACCCTCATCCACAGTTATTCTAAATATAGTATTGCTGCGCTTATTTTAGCAATACCAGTTTTTTTCCTTTTACTTTACCATGAGTATCTTGAGTGATCACTACCAGCCTGCTCCACTCTAACATAATTCACACAAATTCCTTCATAGTTGTCCTGTTATGTTAGATAATAGCTCTCATGACCGCTTGTCACGGGCTGTACCTGAAGGGCTGATTGGTATTCAGTCTTCAGGGTCAAAGACTCCCAATCCCTATCCTAAAACAATAGTCTCTCATCCATGTTTGTTCTCCTTTGCTATGTGTAAGCTTCCATCCTATATGTCTACTTTGTGGCAAGCTGCACTGCAATAAACATAGAATGAAATCCTGTTCCTTAGCATAATGAATCACACCTAGTGTAGGCCTATTAGATCAATTGAACTTAGAGAAGTTGACTCACCAAATTTCTACTGAATCAGCGGGTCTGCTCTAGTTGTGATGTACTATGGTGAGCAACTTAATTTCAGACAGAATTGTAATGCTACTCATGTATTCTGATAAATGGTTATTATTATAGTTTCAGCAACTCTTTATTTTTCCATCTCAAAGTAACAAATTATACTCACCTGTGGTACAAAATATACTGTACCTATGTAGCCTACAATAGTATTAAAATAGGCACAGAATACGGTACTTTATATATATATAATTAATAAGAAAATGGCGTAGTATTTCCAGAGCCACTCCACAGCAATAATGCCCCAAAACAATGCATCAAAACATTTGTAAGCTTGAAAAATGATGCTTAACATGTTTCTTTTAAATATAGTCCCGTTTGTCACAGAAGAACCAATTACTCAAAAAGTTGTTCTTAAGTAAAAATACACAGGATTGCACTTTGCACACAATCCTAAGAGAAGGATTTTTTTAAACCTGTACATTTCATTAAAAAGCTGTACAGAAAAGCAAACAAAGTATTTCCAAAATAATCTCTTTTTCATACCTACGGTATTGAAAAGAATCAGTGAAAACAGCCAAGTACAAAAATCCAGTTTACGTATTTCTACTGAGGTCTAGACCACTTAGGAGTATGCACAGACAGTAAATTCTGAGAATATCCAAAATAGTGACCTCAGCTATGTAGTTCCAATAATAATGATGATATTAATAATCTACACAAAAACATTCTGTTGCAAACACAGTTTCTCTTGCTACAACCCTGCGTTCAAGGAGGTGGGGATGCAAGTCAAATGGTTAATGTAATGAGGGCCAGGTGGGAAGGTTTTCGCCAACACATAAAAACACTAGAACATTCTTACTGTTCTAGCAACAGGTGATGTTGCATAGAGAAGGAAAGTCAGTCAAATAGCTAATATTGTAAATGCATCCCATACCCATAAAAAAAACCCTGAAGTTACACACACAACATAAACAGTATAATTACTGCCTGTTAAATTAGACTAACAATCTAGCTTATTGTGAAATAAAGGAATTAATTGAAAGCAATTAGTTTGTACCTAGTTACTTTCAAGTTCTAATGAAACTTACTTGTTAGCTTCTACAGCTACAAAATGAGAATGAGCTCATTTGTATTACCAAGATCCCGTGGACTTCATTTCAATTAGCCATTCTGTGACTCTTAGATATAAATCACTTATCTGTCTTAAGTATCTCAAAACTTATTTATTAGCAATTCTATGCCTATTTACTCAGAAGTAAGTCAGACTTTTTTTTGCACTTCAGAAGACTTTTGACCAAACACTCCTGAACTAAGGAAATTAAAGTGTTTCTTGTCATGGTAGCTCTATTATACATGAAGAGAAGCTGAAATCCTGTTGCTTAGCTTAGTAAGTTACAGTAGAGTTGGTTCATTTGAATTACAGTAGTGGAGATTTGGTGAGTCCATTCCTCTGTCAATTCCAAATGGGCCTACTCTAGTTGCAGGTTACAGTGCTAAAGGAAGTAATAACTAGAGTAGAGCCATTTGAATCAATGGAGCTTATCTGATTCAATGGGCCTACTCTACTGCAACTTACAACACTAAGCAACAAGATTTCTGACACTTTATAGTTGCATATTTTGCTAGGAAGTTTACCTTCTAGTCTGTCTTTGCATCTGAAGAAATAGGCTGTAAACCCACAAAAGCTTATGCCAAATAAGACTTATGACTCTTTTAGGTATCACAGGATTCTTTGCTGTATAGGTTTGATCAAAGACAGATTTCCATGTTCTCTCTCCCATAGAAAAGAATGATAGAGACTTTGACACCCTCCTCCACTTGACAACCTTTTTGTGTGTGGCTGCTACAGATTGATACTGCAATTATACCTTTCAGTCCTGTGACCCACTGAAAGCTTGATATCCCTACTTGCACCTTTTGTAAATGTTTGCCATATATGTCCATAGATTAAATATTTCCTTATTTTATTATAATAATTTTTACCATTAGCAACACCAATTATTCAATTTAGACTATATTATTACTACTATTATTAAATTAAATATTATTTCATAGTTTTCCCCAAAAATACAGACTAATTTACAGATTAACTCAAATCAATTAAAGATTACATTTAATTCACTAGAGTAAATTTAAATCAGCTCTGAGAATCATACACTTTAAATTTGTTTACTATGGAAGAAGGAACTACAAGAGATATGTAACAATTTTTAAAGCTTTTTAAAGAGCAGAAGTGATTGATTAGCAAAGAAGAGAAACCTGGAGAAAACCCTTGCAACTGAAAATAAAGATTTTGTCCTCCTATTCACAATGAAAACACTTTCAATAAACAGTGTTTTTCCTTCTAAAATGAGCTTGTTTCCCCAATGAAGTAAATAGGTAATTTAGGGGTTTAGTGTTTGTTTTTTTAATAAACATTCAGGGGAGTACTGAAAGTCACATGTGACCATAGACTGCATTTTAATCTGTTATTTTTGTGTGTGTGTTATCAAATCACTTCCAACTCATGGTGATCCTATGAATGAGTAATCTCCAAAATGTCCGGTATTCAACAGCAATGAGGGGCAGGAGGGGCAGGATAGAAATCCAATCAATCAATCAATCAATCAATCCTTGTAGATAAGCATGTGAGTTCCTTTCGAGAGTCAGTTCATCTCATCTTTTATCTTCCTGTTTTCCTGCTGCCTTCAACCTTTCTGAGCATTGTTATTTCCAGAGAATCCTGCCTTTTCACAATGTGTCCAAAGTAAGTCAGCTTTAATTCATTTTTTTTCCTTCAGAGACAACTCAGGCTTAAAACACTGGTTCTTCAAACAGTCCCACGTCTTCTTTCTTACCATGTTCAGAAAGGAGATATTTTAAAAAGTCAGATGCTCCTGTGGCTTCTTTGTTGTTAAGCACTGTGAAAGAAAAATCAGTTCAAGTATTATTTTGACTAAGAGGGGTTGGGGCATTGGTGGCCTTCTAGATGTTTTTGGGCACTCACTCCCTTCTGCCAAGTACTAGCTTGACCATCAATCACATGCTGTGAGCTGTAAGCCAACAATATAAGGAGGGTCACAAGTTCAACACTTCAGTAATGCTGGGAGCTGTAGAGCTTCATGCAGTCAATCTTCTATGAATGAACTTCAGTCATAGTGGCCCAAGGGCATGAGCATTACTGCTCTTTGCTTATCACCTCTAACAATATTGAACTGATTGGCTGAGTCCAGGCTGCAATTAATGGCTCCTCCTGAGAGGGAAGGATCCTGGCTGCTTTGAAACAAACACATCTGAGAGCAAGATGTTCCTATAGAAAACCTTTGTGGATTCAGAAAGCTGGAACAAGGATTGGCAGCTCATTACAATCCTCCTTTAATGATATGAATTACTTTGAATTTATTGTAAACTTTCCTTTGAATTCCTTGCCTGAAAGGCAGTATATATACTGTAATTGTAAAATATATAAATTAAATTTGTCTTGTGCCCTGGGATTAGTAAGAGAGTATAGTGTGAGGGCAGGCCATCTATTCCCACCCCACAGCTCTGAACTCTCAGGGAAGCTGGAAGGAGGGAAGCCCAGGTGTCTCTAGGGAACCAGGGAGTGAGACGCACCTGGCAGGATGGGAGGAGGGTCTGGCAGCAGGGTTAAAGAAGTGGAAGGTGAAGATCCTGTATTATCTCTGCAAAACCAGGCCAGGAACATATATATGATGGAAGAGACCATGAACTGTTAACATCAAAGGCAGAACAGTAAAACAGTCATAGTACCAATATGTAATGTAAGTAACATTAATGAAGAGTTTAAAGTCCATGTCACAAATAGATTACCATTACTAAATTCAAATGATAATGAACCAGAAGAATTGAGAGACAGAGATATTGTCAGTCAAAAAGACTATTCCAGAAGCCAAAAGAAAAAAAAAGCCCTGATAGCTGAAACTCTTAAATGTACTAATGGCAGATAAGAGCAAAAGTACAAGTTAATAAGAGGAGGGCACAATCCCAAATGCAATTTTTCAGCAGCAACAGAGCTACTATTAATCATTCCAAGAAACAGAAGAGAACAAAACAAATGAAAGAATAAAAAGTGATATTTAAACCTGGATTATTGATCAATGGGAGAATACTTTTTTGATCACGATAAGCAAAACACTGAAGAAATGCAAGTATAACAAATTCCTTTTAAGAAGAGCCATTTAATGAAGAACCTATAGTTTTAAAAACTAAAGTGAATGCTGTTTTTAAAGCAATAGGAAGGAACAAATTACCAGGAATAGATAGGATAGTAATAGAGCTACTTCAAGCTACAGAGATTGAATGTGTCAAAGTCCTAACAGGAATATGCCAGCAAAAAGGGAAAACAAAACTAGTATCCACACAGAAAATGTTCAATATACATACTAGTCCCAAATAAATAAAATGGAAAAGATTGCAGTACCTGTTAGGAGCATTGTATTATTTTCCCATGCAAGCGAAGTGATATTCAAGGTTTTGCAAGACTTTCACAATATATGCTGCTAAAAATGTCAGATGTCCAGGCTGGATTCAGAAAAGGATCATATGGCAAATACTGTATAGGTTGGCCTAGAGCACAGTAAAGAATTTCAGAAGAATATCAGTTTGTCTTTTGTAGATTACAGCAAGACCTTTGACTGTGTGACTCATGAAAAAAACTGGATCATGCAAAAAGTGTTCTACGACATCTGATTGTCCCAGTGCACAAATCTGTCAGTGTTCCTGAGTGGAGAAGAGAGGACCTGTGTGTCATCTTCCATCATTTAGCAGGGTAAGGAAGTGGGTGGACCAGGGGAACATTTGCTGTGGTGTCCTTTCACTTCCCCTGCAGGTCTTGATGGCAACCTCACTGGGTTGAAGGTGCTGTTGCTAAATGCCCTGTCAGTGAAAAGTAAGACAGCTAAAATCCAGGATTTGACTCTGGATAAACATGCTGGCCTGGAGACCTGGTTGCATGACATTGAAGGAGTTAGTCTTTCTCAGCTTTGTCCACTTGGATTCTCTGAGAGGCAGCAGGCCAGCCCTGGGGGACAGGGAAGCAGGAGTCGTAATAGTCTATCGAGACACCTTTACCAGGTGCCCTGTCCTATGGACTGCAGGCTGAGTGCATGGTACCTGAGAGTGGGCATCAGATGTACCAACAGGGATTCTGTTGGTACACTGCCCATCCAGCAGCACAACAGCCTCCCTGCCTGAGCTGGTCTCAGGTGTGGTGCTGCTGTCACCCCAGCTTGTGTTGGGGGACATCGACATCTATTTTTAGAGGTTTTTGAAGAAATGGTTCCTGGTATAAAGGCAAGAAGGAAAATTGGACAAGTGAGGGTGGAGAAGCTAGAAGAACAACATTTATTTATTTTATTTACTTATTTGATTTTTCATCCTGTCTTTCTCCCTTGATGTGGAAATAAAGAAGTATGCTCTAAAATTAAATATTTTTAAACATTATTTAATAACTATAATTTGAAAATGGAATAAATAAATCTCAGTTGCCTGCTGGCTCTCCAAAAGTCTTTCTAAAGAGGCGTGATTTCAACTGCCACCAGAAAGGCAAGAAGGGAAGGGGCCACTCACATCTCCTAAGGGAGGTTGCTCTGTAATCTGAAGGCAACCACAGAAAAAGCCCTCTATCAGGTCCTCACCATATGTGCTTGTGAGTGTGGCAAGACCAACAGAAGGCAATCCCCTGAGGATCTTAATACACACGAGGGCTCATAACTGGGAGATGCAGTCCTTCATAGAATAGAATCATAGAATTGTCATAGGATTGGAAGGGACCTTGGAGTTCTTCTGGTCCAAACCCCTGCCCAAGACAGGAGACCTTATACCATCCTGGATAGATGGCTGTCCAATCTTTTCTTGAAAACCTCCAGCAATGGGGCACCCACAATATCGGGAGGCAAGCTGTTCCACTGCTTAGTGGTTCTCACTGTTGGGAAATTCCTCCTATTTCTAGTTCGGATCTCCCTCTGACGACTTTCCACCCAGTGTCTCTTATCCTACTCTCAGGCGCAATGGAGAATAAATCAATGTCCTCTTCCCTGTGGCAGCCCTTCAGTTATTGGAAGACTGCTATCATGTCTTCCCTCAGTCTTATCTTCGTTAAGTTCTTCATAGGATTTAGCCTCCGGTCCCCTTAGCATCTTTGTTACTCTTCTCTGCACCCCCTTCCAGGGCCTCAGTGGCTTTTTTGTATTGTGACCAGAACTGGACACAGCATTCCAAGTGCAGCCTCACCAGTGTGGTATAGAGCGGTACTATCACTTCCTGTGATCTTGATGCTATCCCCGGAGCTATTTTGTAATGGGCTTTAAAGCTCATGACCAGCAAAAGTGACAGGAAGGATTTATTAGGATGCAAGCACAAAGTGATGGGAGGGACAGGGCCTTGAAGGTCTTTAAACAGAGATGGGCACGAATCTCGTATTGAAGGTCCGGCACATATCTAGCTTTAAAGGGAAGGATAAAATTTGTAAGGAATCTGAGAGTGAAGAATAAAGCAGTGGAAGGAGTTGTGTCACATGCTCAGAATAGTAGGAGGTGAATAACTTTAGCAGCAACCCCTCACAATGGTGAAGCAGTGGAAAATCAGGAAGAAGCAACTCTACTTATTTATTTTATTTATTTATTTATTTAATTTATATGCCGCCCACACTACCCAAAGGTCTCTGGGCGGCTTACAGCATTTAAAATACAATAAAGTTATGTAGCAATTAAAATACAATTAAAATATATATAAAATTGCCATCGGACCCACAGCTAATATTATTTCAGTTAAAAGCCTTCTGGAACAGGAAGGTTTTGACCTGGCGCCGAAATGTCATCAGTGTCGGCGCCAGACGAATCTCAGTCGGGAGGGCATTCCATAGTCTGGGGGCAGCTGCCGAAAAGGCCCTTTGTCTACAAGCCGTCCCTCTTACCTCCTTGAGGGACGGCTCTTTCAAAAGGCTAGATCTTAACTGCCGGGTAGGCTCATATGGAAGGAGGCGGTCCTTCAGGTATCCAGGGCCCAAGCCGTTTAGGGCTTTATATGTCAAAACAAGCACTTTGAATTGGGCCCAGGCAGCAACTGGTAGCCAATGTAACTTATACAGAATCGGCTTGATATGTTCCCTGGCGGCCACACCACTCACCAGCCGCGCCGCTTGATTCTGGACCAGCTGCAGTCGCCGGACCGTCTTCAAAGGCAGCCCCACGTAAAGCGCATTGCAGTAATCTATACGGGATGTTACCAGTGCATGTGTAACTGTCATGAGACTCCGCTCGTCCAGGTAGGGCCGTAGCTGGTATAGTTTCCGCAGCTGGAGGAAGGCGCCCCTGGCCACCGAGTCCACCTGGGCTTCCAGTGTTAGACTGGGGTCCAGGAGCACCCCCAAGCTGCGGACCCTGTCCCTTAGGGGGAGTGTACTTGATTATGCCATTATATTAATGTCATGATCATCCTTAGAAGCTTCCGCTCCTGCCTGTCAAACAGGAGAGGAGGAGGAAGCCTCACTTTTTCCCAACAGTTCATGTCAAGTTTCCCACTACAAGGACAAAGTCCTCCCGCTACAATGTCCAAAAATGAAGGTATAAGTCTCTTATGAAAGGGAATGGTATAAATGTGCCTCTAAATTGTATAGCAACTCTTACACTATATTTAGATACACATTACTGTACAGACTATGCAAATTATGAGTTTGTTTCACTTATAATCAGCCTTCCTCCACCTAAGATGGCTCATAGATAGAAATAAGAACAGTGGCACCAAGCCTTGGAAGGGAGGGAGGGTGGGTGGGAGAAAAGAATTTTTGTACTTCTGTCTGTGTTCTGTGCTGTTAAGTTGAAATCAACAGACAGTGGGGAGTTGGACCCTGTTCTCCAGAGTCCTAGTCTGTCATTCTATCCACTATACCACACTGGTGCCATTGTTTTTGTTTTTATTTGTAATGCAGATGACACCATCTTACTGGCAGAAAGCAGCAATGATTTGAAATGAATCTCAGGGAAAGTGAAGGAATAGAGTCCCAGAGTAGAACTTCAGCTAGACATTAAGAAGACTACACAACTTTTACATTCACAATGAAGAAATTAAAATAGAGGTTTTATATCCCTCAATGCAGTCCTCAATACAAATAGGGACTGCAGCCAAGAAATCAGAAGACTGAGATTCGGAAGAGCAGCAATGAAGGAATTTAAAAAGATTAAGTGTAAGGATAGGGCCTGGCATGCTTTGGTCCATGGGGTCATGAAGAGTCTGACACAATGACTAAACAACCACAAAAATGTGTAAGGATATGTGACTGGAGACCAAGATCATCTACACACTCTTGTATTTCTGATCACCATGTATGGGTGTGAGAGCCAGACAGTTAAGAAAGCTGAAAGGAAAAAAAAGTTCATTAAAAGCACCAAACAATACCTGTCCTAACATTACATCTGAAAAGTCTGTGATCTTTGTAGACCACAGACTAAGGATGAGTCAACAGTGTGTTGTTGTTTAGTTGTTAAGTCGTCTCCGACTCTTCATGACGCCATGGATCAGAGCACGCCAGGCCCTCCTGTCTTCCACTGCCTCCCAAAGTTGGGTCAAATTCATGTTGATAGCTTCAATGACACTGTCCAACCATCTCATCCTCTGTCGTCCCCTTCTCTACTTGCCTTCACACTGTACCAACATCGGGGTCTTTTCCAGGGAGTCTCCTCTTCTCATGAGATGGCCAAAGTATTAGAGCCTCAGCTTCAGGATCTGTCCTTCCAGTGAGCACTCAGGGTTGATTTCCTTCAAAATGGATAGGTTTGTTCTCCTTGCAGTTCAGGGGACTCTCCAGAGTTTCTTCCAGCACCACAGCTCAAAAGCATTACTTCTTCCGCGGTCAGCTTTCTTTATGGTCTAGCTCTCACTTCCATCCATCTGAAATACAGTCCTGTAATTATGTGCTTCTCCAGAAGGCATTGCCTTCTATAATCCTATAGCAAGGAACAGCCATTTGTTTTCTCTAGCACAGGGATAAGTCCTCGTATTGCGTTTGCTATCACCACCATATTTTCCACTCTGGTGCAGTGAACAGAGTGAGGGACTAGGACTCTGAGTAACAGGACTTGAATCCCCCATTCAGCCATGGAAATTCACAGTTGGAGCGCACTGGTAAAACCACTCCTTAAATATTTATTCCCGTGAAAGCCCTATTAGAGTCGCTGCAAGTCGATTCCCACTTGAGGGCACAGAACCCGCACCCGCACAGATCACCACTGTGCAGTTGTGCGCCATGTACTGATCTACAGGCATCGTAAATACCCATGCTGCACAGAAGAAATATTACGAATACAAATGCCCTGCCCTTTCTTCTTTTTTGCCTGGTGCCCAAACCCGTCCCCTTTGAATCCCGAATGAAGTAGCACAGCAAACTTTACGGACGATGGAAAAGAAATCCTCTCCGTACAATTTACTGAGTCAGCCCATCTATTGCAAATCTAGTTTCATGTTCTGTACCACAGCAGTATATACCCTGCCCCTTTTTAGTTTTGAATTCCTAATACGCAATTATTTCAGGACTTGAAAGGAGCGCATTTCGCAACGGCCATCTCTCAGTCTGTTCCACGGCACATTTCTCCGCCGCCCCCCCCCCCCGAATCCACGGGCGAGTCCTCCTACAGCCGCAAATCCAACGCAGCCTATCAACTGTCAAGTTATCAAAAAAAGGCAACCGGGCGGGCGGGGACTGCTTTGATCACGTGAAGGGAACGGGCTAGGAAAGGCAGTTCCCTGAGAGACGTGCGCTGCCATCTTGAGCGCCGGCTGTTTCTGGGTGTCGCCATCTTGTCTTTCCGTCAGCGTGGGGGGCGCCATCTTGTGCCCTCTTGATGAATGAACGGCGCCGTGAAGGAGTGAGTGCATCCGGTTTGGTCGGCTGCCTCCCCTCTCCCCGTGGCTAACCATGGAGACCCGCCGCCTCGTGTGCCTTCTCCTTCTCGCCCTCCTGGGGAGCGCCCTGGCGGCCCCAGAGCTGGTTAATGAAGACGTCAAGCGAACGGTGGACCTCAGCACCCACCTGGCCAAAGTGACGACCGAGCTGACTCTGGCCAATCCTCCGGGCGGCTCTGGTTCCACCACGTCCTTCCTTCTGGCTTTGGAGCCCGGCCTGGAGAGCCACCTGGCCTACCTGGGGGTGCAGGTAAGGAGCTGGTCACACTCCAAGGCCCTGGCTTGCTTCCCGAGGCCCTCGTGGCAGCCCGCAACCCTGAGCGGGCATCGGGAGGAGGGTACCTCCTTCGGGCGCTTCCCGCGGTTTCTTGCCTGTTGCTTCTCCTGAGAGCTGCAAGCGACACTCTTTGAACCCTCCTCTTGTGCTTTGCTTAATGCCTCTCTGGGGCTGAGGCCCTCGCTCCTCTTCCTCCACTTCTCGCACTTTTATTGGGGCATGGCGTTTTCTTTTCCCCAAGTTATTTTCATGTTGAACACTGCGTCCCAGATTTTGTTTCTTTTCCAGATTCGAGCAGTAAACCCCCCCCCCCCTTGTTACTGAGGGTTATCGTTTGAGTAGGGATTATTGGAAAGCTTCCCCCCCCCCTGCCGCCGCCGCCGCCGCCGCCGCGCAACTCCCTCCGCCGCGCCTTGGATCCTTGACATCGTTTCTGACTGTAGTGGTTGTGATCTATTGGACTCGGTTGTTAGATCTAAATGAGGAGGTTGCGCTTCTAATCTGAAGCTTCTGGGTGCAGCTGCAGCAGCGCTTGCCACCCATTTCTCTCTCTCTCTTCTTGACCGTTAATCTCCTTCGCTCAGTTTTGTGCGTGTAGTAACAGCCTGACAAATACTGACACGTAAGCATAAAGTGCTTCAGTCAGAGAGAGCAACCGGTAGGACCCGAGAGGAAAGGAGGCGTGGATCCCAAGGCAGCCCCTGTGGAACAGGACGGGCATGCCTCGTTGCAAGGCCTGTGACTGGTTGCAAATGTCATAAAAAAAAGTTTAAGTGGCTTTTAAGTGTTCATTACTGTCTGTGTTTCCTGGCCAAGGAGTTCTGGATAATGTGGTGTTTTAATTCCTTCAAGCAATTTGTTTCATTTTTAGTGGTCCAATAAAAGGTATCACCCACTCTTGCATTTGTGTAACCTTGGGGACTATATGGCCTTCTCTTTGTGCTTGGTGGTTTTAGGGTGTTAGATTGCCTTTACAAGGGGTATACTTTTATGACTTCTGACATGATGGTTCATTCTTAATACAGTACTGCGTTTATGGATGCTTCATCCTGAATAGCTGTAAATACTATATTAGAAGGTAAACTATTGTCAGAAAATGAGTGCACTCAGATATTTGCAAATTATCTGCTTTGCAAGATTGCTTGATCTTAAGTAATGAAGGAGCATCAGGGAAGCCTAGGGAAGCCAGGTCAGCTGGTTATTGCAGCAAAGCAACAGCAAAATTATGCCAGCAAAATTCATCCAGTTGATGTCTAGTCAACAAGCTGCTTCAAAAGATTGCCATTAGGGCAAGCTTTGGAAATGAGCCCAGACTCCATTACCTACATTTCTCCCCCGCCGCTTATTGTGGACCTGGCATACAGGCAAGCTCCCAGAACTTCATATGCTTGCTTGTGGTCAGTAATATCCCTGCACTCCACTCCAGTTTGTTAAGCTGTTGTGCAATTCTGACTAAAGTCTTGCTTGGAGGGTAGGGTGAAGGATGAAAGGAGAGGTGTTCTCCTGCAAGATGGCTTTTATAGAAAGCACCAGCAGTGACTTTTGCTGTTTTCCATGTAAAGTTCTGGTGAAAGGGAAAAAAACTACCTGTTCTTTCCTCCACGGAGAACTTGATAGAAGAAGGAAGGATTTTTCCCACTCAGATTTTATGACAGCCAGTTGTGAAGTGCTTTTTGCACTTTTTGGAAAAACCAACACAGGCATACATGCCTCCATTCTCCCAAATTCTTTTCATACACTACACTGCAGGATGAGAGCAGTGGGTGGCAAATATGTGTTTTGCTTGTAACCTAAGGGAAAAGAATTGTGCATGCTGTGTAAGAATGTCAGAGGTTTCATATATCTTTGTCACTTGCTGATATATAACACAGAATGTCCTAAAATCTTTGCTGCTGTGGTCTTGGTAGGTAGGGAACAGGGATTATGTCTTACTTTTGACAATTTAGCTCATCTTAAATGGGAAAATAGTAACACTGACTAGACTATTGTTTACTGGAACAGGTAAAAAGCGAGGAAGAGGAGGACAATACTTTGGAAGTGAAAGATGCAAAAGGAAAGGGAATAAGGTAAGTGTTGCCATGGGAAATGAAGATTTATTTCATGGCCAGATTTGCTCTCTAATCTCTACTCACCAAGCAGCTGCACTTTGTCCTAATGAACGTGTCTCTCTGATGCATCTTTTGACTGCAAGCACACTTTACATTGTTGGGCATGTGCTTTAAAAATGAAATTTGTGAGCTGGTTCTTTACTGGGAGTCAGAGGGTTGTTAATTTTGCCCAGCTTCATGCATATGAAGATTGATACTTCAGTTGCTGTTTTCATTATTAGTGTCTATTTTGGCTCTTAGAGTTCTTTTTAAAAAATAAAACCAAGTTTGTAAATTGAAGTGAAATTGTCTCCTGAAACTGAATCACAGTAATTCATCTACCTGTACAATCATTGTCTACTATTTAAAAGTCAACCTTTTCTAATAGAAACAGAAAATAATTGTTTCTAAGAATTATTGTATTGGCTTTTAAATATTTGTGTGGTATTAAGTCATATGAATGAACTGTGTTCATTACAGATCTGGAACTCTTTAAAATAACAAGAGTATCTCAGAGGCCAAACATATACTGTTGATAGCAGTAGGCCCTTTGAATTAACTTAGGCTGCATTGGCCAAAATCCTGTTGCTGAGTGTAGTAAATTGCATTAGAGTATGTCCATTGAATCAAAGAGGATTTAATAAGTGAACTCCTCTGTAAGTCTGGTTGATTCAAATAGGCCTACTCTAACTAACTTATGTTAAAGTATGTTGCTATTAGAGTAGGCCTATTTGGATTAATAAAAATAGTGGAGTCAATTCACTAAATCCTTGCTGATTCCGTGGGATTACTCTCATACAATTTATTAGTCTGAGCAACAGGATTTTGCCCGTTGTCTGAAGTTGTAATACAGAAGGTGGTTTTGGGCATCCATAATAGCACGTTCAAAACTTCACTGAGGAAGAGCAATGGGAAAAAATATCCTACTTAGTTTGGATTTTTGTGGAACTTCTAGCCATGCTTATGTTTTCCAAGCCAATGGAATCTAACTGATTTTCTCTTCTTTTCTGTTACAGTGGCAAATTCTTCACTGTGAAATTGCCATCTCCTTTGGCTCCAGGTGCAAAGATTCGCTTATCTATTGAAATGGTTTTTACTCATGTCCTACAACCATACCCTACGCACATCACCCAGGCAGAAAAACAGTTTGTTGTTTTTGAAGGTAATCATTACTTTTACTCTCCTTATGCAACAAAGACCCAAACTACTCGCGTGAAATTGGCCGCAAGAAATGTGGAAAGCTACACCAAATTAGGCAATCCCAGCCGGTCAGAGGACATGATTGAATATGGACCCTTCAAGGATGTACCGCCATACAGTGAGGTAAGCACTTGAACTCTGGAGTTAATTTTAAGTTATAGAAAATGAACAGTAGCTAAAGGTCATCTGTTATTCACGTAGAATTGAAATTCATACATGCTGTACTGCTTTCTGTGATATAAACACAAATTAGTTTTTAACAGAAATATAAGGAATTTAAAACTAAAGCACTTTAACATCTCAACTGATCAGTGAGTAAATCCAAGAGTGCTTATGCAGGCAAATTAATATCCTGATGGAGAGGGGATGGAGTGTTTAACCTCCTGACAGTCTGCTTGATAAAAAGCAGAGTTAGGGGGTTTTTTTCCCCCTTTTTCATAGACAGATACATGCTTCTCTGCAGCTAGTATGTGATCTAACTTCTTAGCAGGCTAGCAAAACAACAGCAGTTGTTGCATTTTAATGAATTTAGTGTCCTTTGACTAAGCTTTCCAATGAGCCAACAAACCAGTCCTTCACTTTTTCAAAACAGATAAGACTGTCTGGGGTGACTAATGTAAAATTATTAGCTTGGACATTCAGAACTTAGATCAGTTGTTTCCAACCTTGGGTCCCCAAATATAGTGGTGCCTCGATTTATGGACTTAATTGGTTCCGGAACACCAGTCGTAACTCGAAATGGTCTTAAGTCGAATCACAATTTCCCATAGGAATGTACTGAAATGAAATTAATCCATTCCGGCTGAAGAAAAAATCACATGCACAAACACACCGCAAGACCCATCGGAAACGCAATTTATCTGTTCTGGCCAAAGGGGGGAAAAGCAAACTGTGCAAGGCCCTTCAGAAATGCCAAAAAAAAAAAAAAAAAGCAAACCAAAAAGCAAACAACCCATGCAAGACCCATCGGAAACGCAGTTAATATGTCCTGGCTTAGGGGGGGAGAAAAGCAAACAAACCGTGCTTTGGAAATGCAAAAAAAGCAAAGAGCAAACAAACCCTGCCAAGACCCATTGGAAATGGGAAAAACATAAAAAAGCAAACAAACCCCTTAAGACCCATAGGAAACGAGAAAAACTCCCAAAAAAGACCTATCACAGCACAGAAACATAACCCCTCCCCCCCTGCAGCCTCTGAAGCCACCTCTGATCACACACTCTCTAACTGCTGGGGTGAAAGAGCTACAAAGAAGCAGCTGCTTCGCCACCAATGGTTAGCAATTTGAATTCCCACCCTTTCCCCCTGCCTTTTTTTGTTCATAACTCGAAGCTCTGGTCCCAAGTAGAAGCAAAATTTTGCTGCCGGAGCTGGTTGTAACTCGAAATGGTCATATGTCTGGACATTCGTAAGTCGCACAACTATATTCTTGGATTAAAACTTGCAGAAGCTTTCATCACTAGCTGTGCTGGCCAGGATTTCAGGGAGTTGTAGTCCAAGAATATCTGGGGCCCCAAGGTTGGAATTACTGGCTTAGATGTTTTGAGTGGAACATTCATACTGAAAACTTGTACACCTCTAACTTCCAGATGCTTGGGACAAATAGGCCTCAAATATTGGGATTTCTTTTCGCAGTGGTGATGCCTTGTCTCCTGCCTTCTCTGTGTTTAAGACCATGGATTTTAAAATTAAAATTATTCATATCAAGAACCTAAAGCTAGCTTTCTTTTTAGATCATTTACACAGTGCATTATTTTCATGGGGAAAACTTTTGTATGTGTATTAAGAGTCCTTACTCAGGATTTAAGATGCTTTTAAAAAATATATTAGGGTGCCTCTACCTGATTTTATATATCGTATTTGCCGGCGTACAAGACGACTATTTTGGCCAAGAAACATGCCTCCAAGTGGGGGGGTCATCTTGTACGCCGGGTGCACTTCATTTGGGCCAGAAAGGAGCCGCCACCGCCGTTGAGTGAGTGATGCGGGGCCGCACTGGCCGGGGAGGAAGGCAGGCGAGCAGGCAGGCAGGCAGTCCAGATGGAAGGAGGGAAGCAGAGCTGGCCATGCCTGAGTGGTCAGAGCCCGCCGCCGGGCTGCCCGCCGCCCTGCGCCGCTGAAGCCAGCTGTGTGCTCGCTCACCCGCCCCCCGCCCGCTTCCCCTCTTCCTCCTCCTCCCGCCGCCCACCCAGCCTCTTCCCCTCTTCCTCGCCCTCCTCCCCACCGGCCATGAACTTCCAGGGCGGGCCTGGGCAGCCGGCGCCAGCGCCACAGCAGAGCCGTCCACTCTATATTTTGAGTGGAAAGGTTGGGGTCATCTTATTCAGCCAGTCGCCTTGTACGTCGGCAAATATGGGTAGTTACATTCTAAGCAGTGTAAATTCTCAGCAATAAATATCCCATGTGGATGCTGGAGGAATCTTGGTCTACACTAAGAAAAGGAGGGTGGGATAACACAGGAGAAATGCAAACTATTTTTTTCTTATGCATGTTTTTGGTATGCAAAAAAAGTGGGTAAGTGTTATTTTTCTCAGTGTAGAAGAGTTTTGAAATGGAAACTGGATATTGTGTTGACATTCAAGAAGGATGTATAATGCTCTGTCCTTGGAGGTTAAATGGTGAAACGGATTTTTTGACTTTTGGGCATGACGTGAGTAGTTGCATGGTGAAATTAGCATTAATCTCTAGAATGAAGAAACAGTGTGACTTGTTAGTAGAATGTACTGTAGATGAAATAGGGGTTTCCTGCTCCCTAGAAATAAGTAAGGGAAATATTTAAAATAATTCAATTTCTTCACTGTATTTTTTCCTTCTCAGGATATTCTTAAAGTGCACTATGAAAATAATAACCCATTCCTAACTATCACTAGCATGACACGTGTCATTGAAGTTTCTCACTGGGGGAATATTGCAGTAGAAGAGACTGTTGACTTAAAGCATACAGGAGCCGTCCTCAAAGGGCCTTTCTCCAGATATGACTACCAAAGGCAACCAGATAGTGGAATATCGTCTGTGAAATCTTTTAAGGTCAGCCTTTTTTGTCTTCTCTGTAATAAAGTAACCTGGTTTTGTTGTTCCAATTTCTTTTAGATATTTCGGAGAGTTAGGGAGCATAGCTACTTGGCTGCTTTGCAATTGTCAGGGACTTTCTTCCCCCGAGCTATCTGCATGAATGCTTCTTCCACATTGCTTCCTGTTGCTCATATGGAAGGTAATGACTTAAATAAGGACCTTGCCTTCTCTTTCTAGCAGAAAGTTTCAGGAGGAGAGGCCTTGCCAGTCAGAAATTTTAGTAATTCTGTAAGTCAGGTATCTTAAAATAATGCAATCTCATTAGTACTCATTATTGTGTTTGCTGCTCAATTTATACAGCCAGTGTATAGGAGCTCTTATTTTTTGATATTTAATTAGTTTTGCAAAATCTGAAGCCATGCAGCATTAAGACTTACTGCCTGGCCCTAAGTATGTTTACTTGCAAGTAAAGCACAATGAGTTCAAGTGTGCTTAGAACTGCACTCTTCATAGCATCTTCAAATGAGGAGAAAGGTGAAGGCAAGGATAAATAATGAATTATTAGTATACTGATGGCATGCATCTTAAAACCTGAAGGAGCAGTCCCCTCATTGTCACAGTTGCCATTGTGCTGAGCAGTAGGCTTGACAAAGAGATTGGTTTAAATCTCTTCTTTCACGGTATTGCCTCCCTTCCTCATTTGCTGTTGTTCAGCTGATAGAAGCATTAGTACTCTTTTGAGGGCTACTTCTCCAGGCTCCTTGTGGTGGGAGCTCCTGATGGAAATGGTGTGGAAAGTCTTCAAGAAACAGTGTTTCATATGCTTCAGTTGTCCTGAGGTGAGGGGGTGACTCCCAACAGTTTTCTACTTTCATATTTTACTGATAGGGCAGAGCTGCAAAGAGAGTTTGGAGTCATGGTGAACCAGATTGCGGGGAAGGTGGGCTTGCAAGTCAGAAATGGCCCACAGTCCTGCCTCAGAAAGCTTAGAGCCAAGTTACATGAATAAGCTTCTCTTGTATGTACTATTCAGAATCTCTTCAGAAATCTTGCATCCTGTGCCTCTACCAATTAAAGCGAAGGAGACAGGCTTCTCAGCAACAATCTCTCCAGAGAGGCTTATATGACACCCCTTGTAATGCTGTTTTTAGTGCCAAGTGAGGGCCTTTTTGTTCACCCAGTCCTCTTATATATTCAGACATCTCACTGTTTACAGTATTTTTTAAATGTGAACTGCTAATTGTTTGATGCTGTCTGTGAGTTTTTAATACTACATTCTTGTTTGTTTTGTAATTACTACATATGTTGAATAAAATTCAGCATTCTGTTAGTGGAAAGGACCCCTACCCCAGAGGCATTCTTTGTACTGTATTACCTTAAAACCTATTCTAGTGGGTTTCTTAACCTTCCAGATCAGATTTTAAGGACATGCAAAGGGGAAGTCCACTTCCTGGTTCTACTTATGGAAGCCATTATGTCAGCAGCAGAACAGAATTGGATTCTTACTAAATCAAAACTCTTTAAACTGTGGCAATTGCTCTGTGGAAATGGTTCATAGTGTGAATTTATTTCACTGACAGTGATCATTAGTTCATTTCTGCCTGACTTGCTTTTAGTTAAAACTCACTAAATAGTCATTATCCTTATTTTGTAGACTATTCTTCCTGCGGCTGCCCAAGATGTATATTACAGAGATGAAATAGGCAACATATCTACCAGTCATCTTCTTGTTTTGGATGACTCTGTAGAAATGGAGATTCGCCCTCGATTCCCACTGTTTGGTGGCTGGAAGACACACTACATCATTGGTTACAACTTACCTAGTTATGAATATCTATTTAATCTTGGTAGGTATCCATGTAACAGTACAGGTTCTAGAACTTATTGTGCATCTAACTATAGTGTGAACCTTCAGAGTGTATGGCTGTATTTCTGTGGAGAATGGCATACTTGGCATTCCTCAGGATCTTAGTTTGTATACAATCAAAAATTAAGTGTTATACTGCTTAAATTTTTTTTTTTAATCTTCAGTTGATTAAATAATTGAAATCAGGAATCAGGGATATAGTGTATCCAGGGATATAGTGTTTTTATTTGTGAGGTTGTAGTGTTCTTGATTTAATGTTTTGCATAGTTTATATTGGTTACGTTTTTTTTATTATTGGGTAGATGATGTCTTCTGAGTTGTCTTGACTGTTGAAATTGACCTGCACATTGTTTAATAAATCAGTTCAAGGAAACTATGTCTTCTCTGAAAGTCTCTGTAAAATCCTGGTTCTTTATTCATCATGGCTTCCATTGTAAAAATGCCAAGGCCTAAAGGTTTGATGATAACCTGCTGTCATTAATTCCCAGGTGATCAGTATGCACTGAAGATGAGATTTGTTGATCATGTATTTGATGAGCAAGTGATAGACTCCCTAACTGTAAAGATAATTCTTCCAGAAGGTGCCAAGTAAGTAATAATACACAATGTGGTCAATCAGATGTGTATGGGGTTGATCTGGCAATCATAAAATGTAATTGTGTTGATCTGAGTATACAACATTTTCCAAGAAGCAACCATTATTGGATATTAACTTTTATAAAATAACACAGTATATAGAATAAGTTCCTAGTGTATGTATCAAGATTTATGTGGAACAGGTATTGATTTGTGTCGAAATGTCTGTAGGAACATCCATGTGGATAGTCCATATGAAATCAGCAGGGCTTCCGATGAGCTTCACTACACCTATTTGGACACCTTTGGCCGCCCAGTCATTGTGGCACACAAGAACAATCTAGTTGAACAACACATCCAGGATATTGTGGTAAATGGAACTCTTTCACTTATATAGCTTTAGAAGTAGCACTCTCCTCTTAAATGAGCAAATTGCTTTCTATCTTTGACACCCTAATTAACGTACAGTATGATGTGTTTACAGTAGCAATAGCCCATGATTAACTGGCAAGTCAGTGAAAAAACTGAGTCTCATGGTTGAAGATGCAAGTAACTACTGTTGTATTTAGGAACATAACGTATCTTTCCCCCATCTCACTACTTGCTGATTTTTTTCTAGGTACACTATACCTTTAACAAGGTCCTGATGTTGCAAGAACCTCTTCTGGTAGTTGGAGCCTTCTATATCCTATTCTTTACAGTGATTCTGTATGTGAGGCTGGACTTCTCTATCACTAAGGTATTACAGTACAGAGGGAGGACTAGTGAATGGGGGCAAGAAAGTTGATTTCACTGTTTTAATGATCTTATACTGATGGTGTTGGAGTATTTGATTTCCCCCCCTGTATTTATGTGAGGCATTCCTTGTAAGATATGATCAGCTTGGGAGAGCAGGTTGCTACAGTATTTTCATGTAAATGGTATTCTGAGGTTTAATTGTGTTGTGCTAGACAGAAATAATACATTTTAAACAAATTATCTGAATCAATGAATATTTTGTTCTGTTACATAGGACTATTCTAAATCCGCTAAAGATATTTATCTTTAATGTTGTTGTTTTAACAGAAGAATCCTAGCTTTTTTTCAAACTATAACCCAAGCTTGCTCAGTAGATATCTTGATTTATTCTTAATCTTTATTTTATCATGTTGCTTCTGACAACTCTGTTGGTAAAATCTACGTGGAGGAAGAACTTAGCTTTATTTTCCCAGGGTAGGAGAATAATGCTAACGTATCTTACAGAACTGTAGTAAGGACTATCAAAAGAGTACTGTACATGAAGCACTCTGGATGCTTAACTATTCTGTATACATTCTTGCTGTCATTAAGTCTTTACCCCTTGGAACTGTTTGTGCTTTTGTAGGATCCAGCTGCAGAAGCTAGAATGAAAGTTGCTTGTATTACAGAGCAGGTTCTCACCGCAGTGAATAAAAGGCTATGTCTGTACCGTCTTTTTGATGAAGCTGTGAATAAGTACAAGCAGACCCGGGACATTTCTGCTTTGAACAGTGGCAAAAAATCTCTGGAGACTGAACACAAGACCTTAACCAGTGAAATAGCCTCATTGCAATCTAAGCTGAAGACAGAAGGCTCTGACCTGTGTGACAAAGTAAGAGTCTGTTGTTTGGCTTAGTTTTAGCTCTTGTTTGTCTTAAACCCCTCTGCTTTCCAAACTGTAGACTTTTATTTCATACCACTCTGAAAGCATATCTCTGCCCACCAGCAAAGTGTTGCAGAATATTCTAATCTCATATGCAGATCTCAGGGGGGGAAGTCACAAAACTGAACAATGGAGATTCCTGTTTTCCTGGTGTTACAGCATAAAAAGCCCAACATTTATCTTTAAGGCATTCATGTCAAAAGGAGAAGCTTCCAAATTCTTATTGTGCCATTATTTTACATGTATTCTCAGGTATAAAATAGGTGAACCAGCAGTGTCAGACACCCTAACCAGTTAGGACACATTGGCTTAGATTCACCACACCATCCTCCCAAGCTCTTTTCTGAATGATGGGAAACAGTTCTTGCTTAAAATGTTGCTTTACATGGGACCTTCTAGCACTAGTTTGTCTAGCGTGGCCATGGGCATTGTTTTGAAATGTTTCTTATACAAGCCACTAACAATTGATCACTGGAGCTTTTTAGGCATCCCAGTCTTTTGATTTTTAAGGTGTCCTGAAACTCTGAAATTGATGTGGTCCATCAGTGCATGGAAATTTTGGTTTATTGGATTACAACTCTCAAAATCCCACAGCCTGGCAATAGCATGTTGTTTGGGGAATTTAATCTCAAAAAGTAACCTGTCCAAGTTCTGTTCTGTATGTTCTTCAGTTGGCCTGCACTGTCTGCTATGTTTTGAAGGAGAACCTTCATCTGTGATGAGGCAGTCAATGAACCTTCCTTTCATGATAGTAACTTGGTTATCGTGACTAGTGGTCCCATTTGTGGGTAGCATAACATGGAACTTGAGAATTCTTGTAAACTCTGGTTGTTAAACACTTAACAGCTCTTAGCTGAGGAAGTCTTTAGTGGAAGGCTTTCTGGATGATTGAGGAACAGCTGATCTATGTGGTTTGCTTTCCATATTGAAGCTGCTACATATTTACAAATTGATCTGCTTTCCTGTAAAGCAGACAGATTTCAGAGTACAGTTATCTTATATCTCAAAAACAGAATGTGCCTGCTATACAGCGTAATATCCTAGTATAATTGTTGCTCTGAAAGTCACATCAGGCCTGATCCTATTTTTATTGCAATTAGTGTTCATATTCAGAGCAATTAATTGGTGCTGCTATAGAAGCAGTTTCTAACACTACTTCAACATACTTTGGAGTCATAATCTTCCTTTTGGTTTTGCCATTGTATGTGCTTGGTATGTAACTGCAAATGTGCTACTGCCAGAGAGAGTCATTTAAAAAGATTATTTCATGCTATGGAATAATCTGAAAACTGCAGTGTAAATGTCACTCCATTATGATTAATTTAAGTTATAATTGTTTATAAGGTTGTGGCTGCATCCAGAGTTCTAACATCTTGTCCTAAATTTCTTAAAGGTCAGTGAAATTCAAAAACTTGACAGCCAAGTCAAGGAGCTGGTTCTAAAATCTTCTGTGGAGGCAGAACGCCTGGTTGTTGGCAAGCTTAAGAAGGATACATATATAGAGAATGAGAAGATCCATTCCAGCAAGCGTCAGGAATTGATCACCAAAATCGACAACATCTTGGATGCCTTATAAGTTAGAATTAAAATGATGGGAGCATATGTGACTGAGTGGACACACTGAGCCACAATAAACTGGGAAGTGTGGGTGCAGGGGATGTGTCAGGGCTATAAAATTTTTGTGAGGTTTTTGTTTTGTTTTCTTTGGAAGCTGTCTTCAAAATTTAGGATTACTTGTAAGGTCTATTGCTTTTTGAGAAACTTACTATTTGGAAAAGGCTTGTTATAACATACCTTGGACTTGTTATAACTACAGTCATTCCACGAAGTTCAAAGAATTAGCCAGTGATTTCAAAATCAGTTGAAAGGTGCCAATTTCCAGAAAAGAGGCATGCATATAGGCCTGCTGTTGTCACTGGATGTCATGATCTGAGAGAATAAATATAAGTGGTTATGTACAAATGTCAATGGCAACTCTTTTATCCTCCACCTTTGAATTTATACTTACAAATTTTGGAGATAGGGATGTGGACAAGTAACATGAACAAAGGTTTTGTGTTTTGTTTTTTTTACTATTTGTCTCAGATTGATATTCTTCTTCACTTGAACTTTTTGAGCCTCATGAAATTACAGCAGCAGGTAGAGTCCAGTGAAAGTGGAGGGGGTAGTTGAGATTCACTTGCTTATAGCCTGTACTTTTTCTCAGATGGATTCTCAGAAAAATGTTGAAAACATCAAAGTGAAATAAAGACTTCTGGATGTTCTTTTCCTAGTTTTTTATTTGTTTGAATTCACTAACATTTTGGATGCATAAACAGTAAATTTACAAGCAGTAAATGAGGTGTGTTATGTGTCATTCTGTCTCATGTTACCACATAAAAGAATTATTAATCTCTGAGCTGTTAAGTTTTTAAAATAATAATTCCAACTTAATAAAATACTGATAGAGTTTTATAATTAAATCTTCCCAAGGATGCATAGATAGCATTTAGGTGACATACAGGTTCCTCTTGGCCTCTTAATAAATCCCTACTTTGTACTGGGAGGCAAATTGATTAGCCACCTCATGCAAAAATAGCAGGTAACTGTAGTGGCTTTTTGATCCTTGGGCATTATTCAGGATAAGCTGTTTCTGGTAAATGTTAGTACAGTTATGCCCTGGTTCCTTTGCCTTCCATTCGAACTGAAGAGATGTGACTTTCAGTGGTCTCTGTATGAGTTTTTGTCCTGGTATCCTTCATGGAATCTTGAAATGTTTGAACTTCCTTAAAAATACAGTCTATAACTGTTGGGGCCAATATGTTAAAATATATATATATTAACATTTCGCATGTAACTCTACATGATCTGGTTATAATTATCTGACAGAAGCAGGGAACCTTCTTTCCATTTTTAATGCATTTACATCTTCTAGGTGTCCCGAGATAACTTACATAATAATAATTGTACTAATAATCATGGACTGTCAAATAAATTATGATACAAAGTGACTCTCTTCAGGGTTTTCCAGGCAGAGAGTACTCAAAAGTGGTTTACCATTCCCTTTTTCTGGGGCACTCTGGAACTGTGCAACTTGCCCAAGGCCACACAGACTGCCTCTACTTGCAGGAGGCACAGTGAGGAATCAGACTCTCAACCTCTGAGCCATCCCAACCCACTGAGCCATCCAGCCAGCTCACTGAGAGAACTTCACCTTTACAATGGATGCTATGAGTAAAGGAAAGCTAGCTCTTTACTGAGAGCCTCTTGTAAAGAGCTAACTCCTTTAGAATCCACTGTCAGATGGTAACTTACAATTTGGTTTGAAGCCCAATTTGTACACCAGAAGGCCCCAACTTTGTGTTTGTACAGAAAAATGGGCTGAAATTTAATTGCTTAGTGTAGTGAGTTGCACTAGAGTAGGTTCATTGAATCAGTGGAGCGTGCCAACTCTTTATGTTCCATTGGTTCAAGTGGGCCTCTTCTAGTTGCTACTTTAGCAGAATAAGCTGGAGTAGGCCAATTTGAATCAATGGAACCTATGGAGAGGTTGATCCACCAAATCCCACCGGTTCAGTGAACCTACTCTAATGTGATCCACTATGCTAAGCAATAAAATTTCAGCCATAATATTCTGTTACCTTCATGAAGAATCAATTTTACATTTTAGATTATAAAATATGTACAGTAAAGATTCTTTCAATCTCAGCTTGTAGACACAGCTTCCCAGTGTACAAGAATGGATTGCAAATGCTCTGAACTGTTTAATGTTTCAGTTTAATTATTTTAATGTGTTCTCTACCTTAAGTCCTTGTATATAGAGAAGCTAATCTTATCAGTGTGTAGCCTCTGGGTAAATTTAAATATCCGTCAGTTTGATTTATATCAAGATATTATCTAAATTTCTCATACAGTGTATCTAAAATTTCAGATTGTACACGAGCTTTACAAGAGTATTTCTGAGATGAGAAATGTGAAAATAAAGCAGAGAAATCATTGTGTAATATTTTAGGAAAGAGCAATGCGCTTACTGGTTATCATGCTGCAAAATAGATGAGGCACCTCTTATGAGCATCACTGTCCACTGAAAATCAGTCAGTTCTAGATGTGATGCAATAAAGAAAAGAAAGCATCCCTGCATTTCCTCTTTGCTTTAATTGTTCTTGATATCTTTGTTCTAGTAGGGACTCCATGTTACCACTGCTTCAAGTTCAGTGATTTTCTGACTGAATTGACCCTGGCTGTGGATTGGCAGTGCTAAATGGATAAGCTTGTATTGTCTTCAAAAGTAGAGAACATGGAAGACATTAATGCCTATTTTCCCTTCAAGGCAGACCTACAGTACCACTTCCTATTCACTTCTTTTTTTTCCATTCTCCCTTCTGCCCTGTTCAAATACCGTTGGTGTTTATCAGCAGTGATTATATAGCCATCTCTGAGAGAGTGGTCCCACACTAAGGAATAGTCATGTATAAACTCCAGTATTCAAGACTTTAAAAGTAGCCAAGAGAAGAAAGGCAAACATTCCATTGTAGTTGATGCATTTGAAATACCAAATCTCAGTTTGGTTTTCAGCTTCAGTCAAATAAAAAAGTGAACTGCGATTTGGGGGCAGGAGTGTGAATCAGTGTAGCTTTGGATTCCAGACAGCTGATACCTCTACTGGATGTTCTCCCAAACCTGGGATTAAAGCTTATTTGAATGTCCATCTCAGGATGGACACTTCCTGCTACCAGTCTCCCTCCACTCATCATGCTTCCTAGCTGCAGGCTTTTCTTAAAAGCTGGCAGGTCTGGTTTTCATTTCTACTTTCTTGAAGGAGTACTTCTGATTGGTCCTTTTGTCAATCAAAATGTACCATGTTCCCCAGTAGATACCACTAGTCACTCCGCTGTAGCGTCCCTGGTGGTATTTCCCATTGAGGTTAGCTGCCAGGCAAGAGTCAAACCACCAGCCAGCCCCGTAGTATGCACCACAGTTGCCCATGGCATAGTTATCATTGTCACTGTCCCAGGTTGTGAAGCATTTATGGTCATGGTTATAATTGCGGCTGTAGCTCAAAGCATTGCCCGCATTGCCCTGATATTCCCGTACCGTCAGGCGATACTTGTTGGCCTCGCTGGCCACTTTAAATTTATGATATACAGCGTGCCTCTTGACACCATGCCAGTCTTCTAGCTCTACACGCAGCATGTGCTGACCTAGGCGGGTTAAGCTATGAATGTGCTCATTACCCAGCCAATGTTCCCCCTGGAGGCTACCAAATCCCTGTTTATATTCCTGCCATGTACGGTTGAAATCCACAGTACCATCCTTTCGGCGCTGTATAATTGTCCATCCACCACCATCTGTCACCATGTCACAGTATGCCTGTTGAGAAACAAAATAAGGGTCAGCAAAGGAGAGTGGGAGCCTCTAAAGCAGTGATGGGGAACCTGTGGCCCTCCAGAAGCAGCTGAACTGCATCTCCAGTTATCTCCACTATTGGTCAGGCTGGGGTAGGGTTGCTGTGACTTGTAGTCCGACATCTGGAGAGGTCTATGTTCTCTACTGCTCTACCGCCCTCAGAAGAATCGTTTCTCTGGTTATTCCAGATGTCCTGCAATGATGACATTATCATCATCATCATCATCATCTTAGAATTGCAGAGCTCGAAGGGACCCTATGGATCATTAAGTCCAGCCCCTGTCAAAAGGCCCTGTGGGGAATCAAACTGGAGACCTAAACTACTGAGCTATCCAGCAGCTCATAATCTTTTAGAACTGCAGAGCTGGAAGGGCTCCCATGGATCAGCAAGTGTAGCCCCTGTCAAGGAGGCACAGTTGCAGAATCAAACTCCCAACCTCTGTCTCTACAGTCAGATACCTAAATTGAAGTACGTTAAAGTAACTGTCTCCTACCAGTATTCTTTTCGAAAAAAAAAAAATTTCTGGACACAACCTTTGTGCTACACTGGGGTTAAAAGTAATGCCCTGTCCTGAGGTACTCTGGGATCTGTGTTCTTAGGGATGTTATAAACTATTGCTACATAATTTTCACTGCTCTCTCCAAATCAGTTTCTGCAAAACATATTTAAATGTTTTTAATTTTGTGGAGCTGCATTCTTAGGATCAAGGGAGAAATAGAATATGAACACATCTTACTATTATTAATCACTTAAATAATGGCTGAAGTTCTATTGCACAGCTCCACAGTGCAACAGGAATGGTGTAAACAGCAGCGGCAAAACGGCTGATTCAAGCCTTCCTTTGGCGATTTTTGGAGTGCATGCAGCTTTATCACTTTGTGTAGTGGTCTCAAGGAAAGCCTTTATTCAGCAGTGATTTGCCACTGACAATCGCATTTCCATTGTGCAAATGGAGCTCTACAATAGGATTTCAACCATCAAATATGTAAACACCATGTTTAGTGCTGTTCAAAAGTCTTCAGAGATTGCATTTCTTATGCTGAAGAACAAACCTAGCAAGATTTTTTATAAAAATCCTCAGTAGCAGTAATGCTATTTCCACACAGCAGAGCTGTCTCTGCCACAGATCTGTCTCTTTATTTGCCTTGTACAGACATGCTGTGATTGTATTGCTATGGAAAAAGGAGTTTGCAGAAAAATGCACAGAAACTACCATGAAACTGAGCATGCTTGGATCCTGGTGGCAATTTTAGAGCATTGTATTTTTAAGTGTATTTTCATTTTTTTATCTTTTTATTGTACAGTATTCATATTGTTGTAAGCTGCCCAGAGATCTTTGGGTAGTGTCGGTGGTATATAAGTTAAATAAATAAACTAAATAAACTCAATAATAAGGGGAAAGGCCATAAATTCTCATTTAACATTTTCTAAATGCGTTGGATCTTCCCATAATATACACTTCTCTCTTGAATTGCAGTTTGAGCAGCATCATTTTAGTTATACTGTATATGGATTTTTAAAAAATAAATAAATATTCAGTAATTAAATGTTCAATAAATACTGTGCCCCTGGCTACATAGAACCTGATGAATTCAACACTGAAAGTATCAAAATGGTCTATTTCCTCCAAACACAACATCTCTAATTCAGCCTCTAGATCAGGGGGTCATAAGGATCTTTAAGCTTCGTTACACACCATATTATACAGAAATGATTGTCAATGCTATGGAAGAGAACCCCAATAGAGAGAATTGCATTTTACCTCACTTTGCCATTCAATACATGTTTACAGATCACAGTATAGACCAAACTGTATTATGGGTTTCAAAGGATTTTTACTCCATATTACTTAAGACAAAATATACTTCCGGCTGCATTTTCTTGTCAAGTCTAGTGATAGGAATATATATACTGTATATATATTAGCCATTTTTTAAAAAGGAAAAAACAACTTACAAGCTGTTCAGAGTGTGAGTCAGGAGAAACATTTTTCTCGTCTCCCTTTTAGCAAGCAGTTGGTCAGTGAGATTTAAAAACAAATACTGGGGGGGAGGCTGGAGAGATCACATTTATACTGCCCTAATATTTTACATGTGCTTTGTTACATTGGGGCCATGATTGTGATTGTGTGGCAGATGTTCAAAGGTCTGAGAGGCTAAAAGAGGCCAAGATCCTGTTGTGCAACTCTCCCCACACTACAGGAAAGATGTCATTGTCTTTATTTATAGATTTGTTTGGGTTGTTGTTTATTTGTTTGTTTGGGTTGTTGTTTTTTTAAAATTTTGGGGTCCATACAGCTTTTGCATGCAATGAGGCATTCTGAAATTTTAAATGGACATCTTTAATCGGAGGCACACTATTTTTAATAAATGTACTATGCTTGTTATTTTGATGATTTCTACTTCTGAAAAAGCATTAATAATTTTACTCTGTACTTTAAAAAAATCCTTCAGCCTGCTTAGCCCAATGACAACTCAAAGCTGTGATAACATGGTTATTTAGAAAAATGAGGTGGGAGAAGTAGACCTTTGACAAATTAGAACAGGAAATGAATTTTGGGTGGAAGTTGGGTGGAAAACTTTCAGGATGAACTCAAGGAAGAATTACAATCTATACAATTTCAAGATGCTATGAGCAAAATAAAATGAACAATTGAAGAAGGAGAATTCTGACACATGGAAAAAGGCATTTTTGTTCTTTGATCTTGAGCTGGGGCAAAAGGAATGAGAAAGAGAACAACAAAATTAAGGCTGCCAACCCAGCCAAGCCATATAAACTTACTGGAAAACAAGTAGCATGAAAAATACTGTGGGGCCTCTAAATAAACATGCATAGCATTGTCCCATATAATTCTACTAACTGCATGATATAGAGGATAATTAATTGCGACTTTTCTATCAGTACAAATCCTGTACATGCGTCACCAAGTGTGATTTAAACATGGTCATAACTGTATATATTAAGCAGCTGGAATATGTGTTCCCTTTGTGCAATCTTCGCCCAAATGAAGATCCACTGGTGTGATTTTTGTAACTCCAAATGAATGAAAATCTCCATCTTTGAATGGATTAAAATACCGCTTAGAGTGCACTGGTTCAATTACACCCAAATGTCCTCAGCTGTCAGAGTTAAATGTGTCTTTACCTCATCTGAGGAAAACTGTAACTTTTGGGACTACTACCCTGCCTGCAACTACAGTGACCACCCCAAGACTGTAAGGGGTACTTTGCCCCATTTCATGAGGACACGACACCCTCTAATTTTGCTGTTCACAGTATTCCTCTGGCTTCAAGCTATATGACGCCAGAGCAAACCTATGCAGCAATTAGATAATTTTTCTACCTAGTGACTGAGGTTGGTGCCACAAGCTTTCGATACATTTATATTAATATATTTTAACCCCACCCCAGGTGCACACTCTGGGCCACTCTTTATTAAGTACACAATGTTTCTACTGTCTAAGTTTCATGGACTTGGAATGATAGGTCTAGCACACAGACATTATCTTTCATTGGCAGAGCTTACAAAAGTTTTATGTTTCTGCACTACAAAAGCTAGAATCGCCAAGCAAGCATGGGTGCCACATGCTGGCTGACAGATTCTGTAATCTGTAATCCAAAATGTTTCCAAACTCTGATTATAGATAAATGTACACGTATCTCCCAATCTACCTTCCTTACCTCAAAAGGTTGCCGGAGAGGAATGGGCTGGATAGTATAAATCCCATTGTCTCGGATGCCCTGTTTGTGGATCTCAGCACAATCTCGAGGATATCTGTGTTCAGATTTTTCAGGGTGGTCTACTGAAAGTAAACAGTGACAACTGCTGTAATACAGGACGGCAGTCTAGCAGTGGAACCATGAGATTCTGGATATATCACCTAGTTTGCTAGGAACTTGATATGATACTGAAATGTAGTGAAGAGGAACTCTTAACTTTATTACACTTATACATAATGGGTTAAAGAACTCGCCTGCTGACAGGCAGGTAGGTGTAAAACATACTTATCCTAAAAGGACAGAGAAGCCTCCTCATGACAGGAAGGTAAGTGGAAAATTCACTCTATGCACTTGCACAATGCATATGGTTAGATGGCGTTCTCTTCTACTCCTAGAAAGGGCACTGCCTAAAGTGGCTATCACAAACTTTCCCACCAGCACCCTCCAGATGTTATGGGCTACAACTTCAATCATCTATGAGTAGGACAGTTACAGCTCACCACAGTGGGATACCACTGATTTTGAGAAGTGTGGATATAATAATCAAGGAGGTCAGCAAGAACTGAGCATGCAATATTTGGAATCTTTTCGGGTGCTAAAGGAATAATAGGGCATCATATTTCAGGTTGATATGATAGAGCATTTGCTATGACTATTATTTCCTCATAAGCTCCACATGCCTTGCAGACTACATGAGAAACATTGTAAATTTATACTAACCCAAAGGCGCTGGTGTCTCCTCGCTCCTGTGCTCTTTCCCTAAACCTGAGAAAACATTTGGAGTCAGTAAGGTAGAACACTTCTTACAACAAGTCACAATTTTTATTTTCATCAGTATTCCGGTTTTGAATTCTTACACAGCTTTCCTAAATGTTTGGAACATATTACTCCAGACCTTTATGTTGTAGAATCTCACTAGAACACTTTGGCACCTTCACAGTTATGGACCAAGGAGCATTTGTGCAATTCAGTGGTGAGTTCTCCTCTCCCCACCATTGCTTTAACGGAAGTCCTAATGGGAAAATAGTCAACAAATGGAGTGATCCTCTGCAGAAAAATAGAGAGTTGCACCTTTTAATTTAGATTTGCCCCAGTCAAGTAGGGACTCTGTGTTTGTAGGTCCAGCTTGAAAAGGAAGAAAGCAGAGCTTGGAAAAATCAACATTAGCTATGTTGGCTGGGAAATTCTGGGATTGTGATCCACAAAGTGAGCTGTGGAGAGCACACCTGGAGGGAGAGGAATAACCAGATCCCTCTTTTCCAGTTCTCTTCACAGACCCTTCTCTCTCAGCTGAGTTCACTATTGGTTTCAGAGCACAACGGAGAAAAATATATCAAAGTACAGCAAATGAGAAGCAAAAAAGTTTTCAATGTTTGCCTACCCCCATCCCCTGACTGATCAATTTTAGGCTCTATTAAGGTCCTCCTCTCATGTCCCTCCCTTTATCATACTCCTTGCGATACCCAAAGTCTGTACAAAATACACATGTGTGGAAGTACATGCAGAGTGCACATGGATGCTTGCAGTTCTTTTAAACAAGATGGGTATTTATGTATTGCCTAAAAAGGAGGGGCAAAATAGGACAGACATTTGTATACAGCATACATATGGGTGTGTGTGTGTGTGTGTGTGTGTGTGTGTGTGTATAAGCGCAAACTTGGAAATCATTAGTAACATTATCATAGAAATAAAATACTTTTCACCAGATGATAACCTATGTGGTCACAATTGACTAGATAGGCGGGGTATAAATAAATAAATAAATAAATAAATAAATAAATAAATAAATAAATAAATAAAAATGTGCCTGCTCAGTTTGCTGTGGATGTACTAACTGTTAAAAGACAAAGCCTTCTTTGATTGCTCCTAGGTTTTTAAAGTGTACTTGGACAAGACAAACCTTATAAAAGAATCATAGAATAAGTTCCCTTCACACAGAGTTCTGTACTCTGGAGGTGCTTCAAACAGAAAGTTCCTCTATATTAAGTATGATGCATGGCTGCTCTACGTTTTAAACCTGGGATGCTGAACATTGGACCTTCCAGTTGTGTTGGCCCGTTTATTTTATTTATTTATTATTGTACTTTTATTTACTGTTGGGGATGTGAAAGGTGTTTGTGAGGTCTTCTGACTCATGTGCCAAAATATGTGGCTGCATAGAATAATATAGAGCCTGACTTGCTGTTGCCAGGGGTGGATGGGATACCATTTGCAGCTCTGCCCCCAGAAGAAAACGGTCCTGGGCCAAACTGGCATTGTTGTTCTTCTTTCCATCACTGCATTTTTGTCCCTCTTTTATCATGGCACGATCAGAAAGGAGGAAGTTGGGCAGGACAAGGCAGTCTCTTAAAGGCTGAATCTAAGAAAACAGCGAACAGTGCAAGGACTGTTTTCAGCAAAGAGAATTGTTCCCTTTACATCACCAGGCAGCTTGATATGACTGCTCTTCAATACAGCATCAAGTTATCTGGAATTCCTGCCAGGTTGTCAGACATCAAAAAGGAAAAGCAGGGAACACATCAAGCAGAAGGAGAGAAAAAGAAAATTAAGGAAATTAAGGGAAGGTGAGGAAAAGACAGAGACTGAGGCTGCAATCAACCTGCAAAATGTTTCCAAATTACTCCTTGTGAACTTTGACTCTTTTTTTGGGGAGGGTTCAGATTATGTACAGCCCTATTGATTCTTTTGTTCTCACTACATGCTATCTCCATATCAAATCCAGCCAACCGGGGAAGCTACTGATATTTTTGTTCAGTGTTTCATGGCACAGTACTACCTGCATCCCATGGAGTGTAAATCAATTTCTTTCCTATACATCTGGTGTGTGCATCCGTGTCTCCCAACAGCTGCCATTCGACTTTTTTCTTTTTTCTTTTAACAATTTTCAAAGTGGAATATCAGGGAGTTGGTATGCTTCTGTCAAGCTGGGCTTGACTTGAGGACTGTAAAGGGTATTATTGTTTATGTCTTTTTAGCCACCCATAGTAGCCTAGCTGCTAGTTGGCCTAGAGAGAGAGAGGGAGGGCAGGGCAATGAATGATTGGGAAGGATAGGCACACAGGTAAGATTATGTACCCTTACATCTGTTGAGACTACAGAATGCTTCAGCTGTATGTCAACAAGCATCATGTAAGCCTGCATGATGCAGCAATTAAGACTGTTAGACTGGGATTTGGGCTGACTTTTAGTCTTCACTGAGCCATGAAACTCACAGGGCGACCTTAGTCCAATCATCGTCTCTCAGCCTGGCCTGTGCTGTAGGATAGTTGTTGTGAGGACACTTTCCTGTCTTCTACTACAAGACCAAACCGGGAGTAGCACTGGCATCACTCCAATGGTCACAATCTCTCTCCTCTACATAGTGCAGTTAAGGAATATCAATGGATTAAAAATAATAAATCACAACAGGGAATACAGATGACCTTCTGCAAACCCAACTCTTAATTGCTTACAATCTTAACAAACACTCCTAACAAAGGTGCCTGCTTATTTATTTCATGTATGCCCTGCTTTTTCCCCCCTTCCTATCATGGAACTGAAGAATTTATAAGATTATCCTTAAGTCTCCCCCTCAAAGTATTCACTTCTTCCAGACTTACTAAGCTTCGTTAAAGGTGCTGCCATCATGTACTTAGTGTCCCGATTGTACTCTAGCACCTGTTCCATACATTCAAGAGGTGAATCTAGCTGTTCATGACTGAATTGGTAGAGAACAGGCAATAGAGAGCCCCACTGTACTCACCAAAAATGGATGTTTTCAGGACTGATTCACTGCAAGGCAGCTGGCAGCCAGACAAGATCCCTAACAAGAGGGCCACTAAGGAGTTAAATTGGTCTTCCAGGCGATTCAGATTAAGTCTGCTCTCCTCCTGCAATTTCAGCAAGCTTGATGCCATGCTTGCCACTCTGGTCTCCACCAAGGTGAGTCGGTCCACTAGTGTCCTAGTTCTGGATGAGGTTTGTTTATTGAGATCTCCAGCATGCTTAAGAATTTGTTTGAACTCCATTTGTTGCTCCTCAGAAGGAGCATCTTGAACTTCCTCCAGTATAGTTGGCCCTTCAGGCATGAGGACACGGAGTTTGCAGCTTCCTAATCCATCACATCCACCTTCTGGTGATGGGCGAAGCATGGCCACAAGAGAGCCCAGACATGTAGGGTCATCCTCCCTTAGGCATTCAGGGCCACTGGAATTCAGGCCTTGGGACTCTTGCAGAAAAACCATAATGAGGAAGCTTAAGCAAAAACATTTGGTGATGGGAGGGGAAAAAATCATTTCTTCTGTCTGCTGCCACCACAAAAAACACACAACTCTGCAAGAAAGGGAGACCTTCTGTGCACACGCTGCAACAGGTTTTCTTCCGTCTCTCTCCGCAAATTTGCTTCTACGGGCTGTGAATTTCACTCACAGGCCGAGCCAGAGTAAACTGCTCATATAAGTGGTGGAGATTGAGGAGCTGAGAGAAAAAGGAGGAGGGGAAAAGAGAGAGAAGTAGATAAAGGAGTGTTTGAGACTGTCCAGCAGATTGGCATGTCATAGGCAATTAAAGCCAGGCCTTTGTGGGAGCCAGTCAGCGATTAGGGTCCTGCTTGTACAAGCTCTGCTCTGAGAGGGCTTGACTTGAAAGGCTTAATTTGCCTCAACATTAAAGGCACAAGGAAATTGCGTGAATAGAAGCATGAAAGCAGAGTGAAAGGAACTGCAGTCTCTTCCAGCAATTGCTGGCCTTTAACATAGTGTAGGCCATCCTCTCAAGACACTGCACAAAGCATATGGTCAGAGGCCTCCTCACATACCAAGGCCAAAGGCCTCAGAAGAGGCCGGCACACAAGACTTGCACAGCACTTTCAGTGACTGGCTGACACGATTCCTTCACAAATCCCGTAATTTCTACAGCTGCACTGGCCAACAATCTCTCCTTTGGGACAATGACCTTCCCCTCCCCTGGTGTTTACCATATTCTGTCAGGCTATACTGCTGTTGTGCAACTTATGCTTCAAACCGACACGTCAAACTGAGTCGGCTGTTTGGAGAGTTGCCACCGCCCTTGGATTTGGCCACACACATGAGCTAAACTTTTCTTGTCTTTTGTTGCACCAGAAAATAATGTGGCTTACAAGAACACCAAGGTATGCAATTTGTGGCACACCATGGCATTTCCTTAATTTTTATCTATACATATATATTGCTTTTCTAATCGACTGGTCAAGATATTTTGCAATTTAAAATATTTTTGGAGATATAATAAAAAAGGAAAGGAAAAAAGGAGGAAAGGGTAAAGTTAAAAAAAAAGAGAAGGAAAAAGTAAAAGAGAAATTTAGTATCATTTTGTGACTTAAAATATGGGGGTTGGCAATGAGAAAGCCACATTTTTAAATTACCCATAAGCACAAAGCATTATAACTGCATGATAGCAAAGAGCAGCCTGAATGTTACAGCAATGGCAGCAGTCAAGATGGTCTACAGTGTACCTTCTTGTGCTCACTACCATTTGCACTTACTTTAAAACAGCACTGACAATGAATTTTTCAAAGTCCTGTCGAATGCTTAGGCCACAAAGAGTTTTGTTTCTTAACTCTTCTTTTTAGTACCTTGTTTTGTAGATGTCATGGCAGTCACAGGTTGCTGTTGGTTATTTATTTATTTATTTATTTATTTATTTTATTTCTATCCCGCCTATCTGGACATATTAGCCCACTCTAGGCGGCTTACAATAAAAGAAACAATATAATTTTAAAACATTGCACCTAGACTAAGATAGAAATCAAAGAAAGATATAAGAAAAGAAAAATCGTCAGGAGTTTTCTGTTGGGAAAGCCTGCCTATACATCAATGTTTTTAGTTGTTTCTTAAAAATGTCCAGCGAGGGAGCCACGCGAATCTCAGGAGGTAAGTTGTTCCAGAGACGAGGAGCCACCGCCGAGAAGGCCCGATTTCTGGTCTTCTCCTTCCGGGCCTCTCTCGGCGTTAGGCTCCTCAGCCTCACCTCCTGGCTCGCACGAGTGACACGGGTAGATCTTGGTGGGAGAAGGCGTTCCACCAAGTATCGAGGTCCTAAACCGTTTAGGGCTTTATAGGTAAGCATCAACACTTTGAAGTCGATGCGGAATCGGATGGGCAGCCAATGCAGTGCGGCCAGAGTGGGCGAGATATGCTGGAATCTTCTCACTCCACTAAGTAATCTGGCCGCAGCATTCTGCACCACCTGTAGTTTCCGCAGCAACCTCAAAGGTAGCCCCACGTAGAGCGCATTACAGTGGTCTAATCTTGAGATTACGAGCGCATGCACCAAGGTAGTAAGCGCCCCCACATCAAGGTAGGGTCGCAGCTGGGCTATCCGCCTAAGATGGAAAAAAGCGGTACGGACCACAGACGCCACCTGAGATTCCATAGTGAGCGCCGGGTCCAGATGGATCCCCAAGCTGCGGACCCCATCCCTCGCGGGCAGAGTCACACCCCCAAAAGTGAGGGAGTTTCCCAAGTCCCCAACTGTGGGACCGCCCACCCTTAGTACCTCCGTCTTGTCCGGGTTCAGCCTCAGCCCGTTCTCCTGCATCCATTCCAATACGGTCCCCAGGCAACGCTGAAGGGACAGAACGGCATCTCCTGCAGTTGGAAAAAAGGAGATGTAGAGCTGCGTGTCATCCGCATATTGATGGCACATCGCTCCACACCCCCTTTGCTTATGGAATAAAAGCTCGTACAGGATGAATAAGGATCTAGACCAGAGGTAGGGACTGTTAGGAAACCTTAGAAAGAAATTAACTGGAAGCAAACTTACCTTCACTTCCTCAAACAAATTCTGCAAGGCAAATGAATTCACCTTGGGCCTTGTGAAATTTTACCTAATGGCTTGTGAAAAATTTACTTCATAGTATTTATGTTGGTCAGGAGGAGAACTCAGAAGGGACAAGATGTATTTCCCAAACTGGGATTTTAACTCTGATGTGAGCCTTAACCTGTTCAACTTGATGCTTCCTCTAGGTTGTTACACTTTGCTCATAGTGAATTCAATTCACATTCCGTTATTCACCTTTAGAAATCTTGTAAACATGCATGAGAGGGTGAAGGTCTTCAAGCTGAAGTTCTAGGTAGGAATTCTGAGGAGATAGTGTTTATTTCTTAAAACCCCTGGATTTAGACTCAATTTCAGTAGATGTATTTTAGTCACTGATCAGAAAATCTCAAGTCTGCACTTATATTGCCACAAGTATATTTTCTTGCCCCACTCCCTAGCCCTCTCCTTCTGAATATGGCCTCTCCCAGCTGTGGTACACCCAACAGTTCTACAAGCCTGAGCTATACACATTTGCCCTGTCAGTGGTTTCCAACGTATTCTTACACTAAATAGAGTAATCAACTTGGCAGTGACCTCCAATATATTTACAAAGGTAAAGGTTCCCCTTGACATTTAGTCCAGTTGTGTCCGACTCTAGGGCATGGTGCTTATCCCCGTTTCCAAGCCGTAGAGTCAGCATTTTGTTTTTAGACAGTTTCCATGGTCACATGGACTAGACACAGAACACCATTTACCTTCCCACCGTGGTGGTACCTATTTATCTACTCGTATTTGCTTGCTTTTTAACTGCTAGGTTCGCAGGAGCTGGGACAAGCGATGGGAGCTCAGTCCATTGCGTGGATTCGATCTTACGACTGCTGGTCTTCTGACCTTGCAGCACAAAGGCTTCTGTGGTTTAACCGACAGCACCACCACATCCCTAATATATTTAACTACTTACTTTTATTCATTTATATCACCCCTCCCCCCAAAAAAGAACACAAGGTGACATATAACAATTAAAAGCATATGTATAAAATTACAATGAATTAAGACATTATTACTAGAATGGAATGAAACAACAAAAATTTTAAAACACCATTAGTTCCCAACCTTTTTGAGTTGTGACACCCTTTTAAAATAGGCAAGTAACCTATGACCCACTGGCCTGGGCCATGTTCCATGTGACCTTGGGGAGTCTATTCAGTTTTCAATCTCTGCCATAGATTAGGTCTAAAACATCATAGCCAAAATATCGGGCTCATTTATTGTTGTTGTTGTTGTTGTTGTTGCAACTGCTGCTGCTGTTTGTATTTTATTTTGGACTTCCCTTTGCATTTTGTACTACCTAATCAAATCATGAATTCTGGAGAACTCTAACGCTTCCTGAGAGCTTCAAAATACAAATACAAAGTCATACAAAACAACTTCTGGGATAGGGAGTAAAGAAGAGAGGCTCTCTATTATCACCCTATAGCTTCTCAAACAGCTCTCCCTTTCCAATTAAGAAAGAGCTGCAGGAGGAACCATAAAATAGCAAATGGTGAGTCTTTTGTCCACCATCTTCCCCAGAGATCCTGCTACAGGTCATTAGCATCAGTGGGGAAAGGTTAATTTATTTTAAATTCAGGGGAGGCTCTCATGGGGGTGCACACGAATCCTCAGAGATGAACATTATGTATTCCTGTGCAAAAACATTGTCTTTCTCTGTGTTTGCCTTCATTTCTACATTCATCCCAAATGTATATAATTGCATGGTGAGAATGTGAATGGCAACATTATTTTAAAAATGACTATTTCAACATATAGTCACATGCTGAGCGCTTTTTACTGACAGCTGGCAAGAGGTACAGGGAATGTAACCAATATAACTGTGGCAAGTGATAACTGAGTCATCAGTTTGAGCCCTCCAAAATATGTTTTTTGCACTTCCGGAAGTATGATTGTTGTCCTGCTTAGTGGGTTAACTAGAGAGAGTGGATGGCTAAGGTAAACTAGCAAACCGTTCATGGGTGGTGGTTGAGAAATGAGTCTGTGTCCGCTTAGTGTGAATGAAGTATCCCAGCAAAAAGTTTTCTTCCAGGTACTCCTTTTAAAAATCTGCTTGTAGGTTTCACAAAACATCCTATTGGGCATCCTAAAATATACCTTTGTGTTTTGGATACGAAAGGGCTGCTTTAGTACCATAAACTTCTGCAATGAAGTGGTAACTTCTGAAAACCAAAAAGTGCAAAAAGCAGAAGAGCTTTCCTCCAACAAAACATCAGGTGAAGTATTCTAACAGTTTGGACACTGAAATAGGCAGCAGGGAAGGGTCACCAGTAACCACAAGTTACAACGACTCTGAAGAAGATATGAAATTGGAGGCATGACACCATCATCAGAAATGGAAGATGAAAGGCAGCTTCATCCACCACTTTGTCAGCAGCTTGTGCTTAGGAAAGGAAAACTCCGACTTCAAACCCCCACTGAGACACCACCATCGGCCTCCATGCCATGAGTGAGCAGGCTGGGTAGGTGGGACTTGCTAGCCTGGGAAGGCAGCCCATCTAGGAGAAGGAAAACTCTGACTTCAAACTTCCACTGCCTTGTGGCTATATCCACTAATGGAAAAGGCTTCAGGAGTTAACCTTGAGGCAAAATCCAGAGCTGGAGTCCTGGAGGCAGTTTGTGTCATTCCATCAACTCCTGCAACGTTGCTGAAACCAGTTGTATTGGCTCTTGCCTTTCCATTGGACTATTTCAGTGACGTGGAGAGGGGGGATTTGCTGGTTGGGTAGCAGCCTATCCTCCATATTATTTTACCCAGGCTTCGTGCCCTGGAGAGGACACTCCAGCTTCGCGTACAGTGTCAA
Organism: Pogona vitticeps; assembly: GCF_051106095.1. Lineage (NCBI taxonomy): Eukaryota > Metazoa > Chordata > Lepidosauria > Squamata > Agamidae > Pogona > Pogona vitticeps. The sequence continues at coordinate 63,847,654 of NC_135784.1, read as the reverse complement.
AACACTAGAAGCTGTTCCGAGTCCTCCATACAGAGCAAGTTAGTATAGTCTCTCAAGACTGAAGTATGCTTATGAATGGATGAAAATACCCTGTAAAATTTCTTACCCCATACTCATTTACCATTTCACCAACAGTTTTGAAATTCATTATTTTCATCATTATATCCCAGTGTTGTTAATTTTTTGAGTAATGACTGATGCTTGACTGCTTTTAAAAACAAACTTTTGGTGGATAATTGAGGGAGATTGGTCGTCTTGAAAGTTTTAAACGTTTTTGAAACCATATCAATCTAACCTAGTAAATCAATTTAAGATTTTTTTGTCTTGTTTTCATGTCAACCAATAAATTCTCTTGAATGAGTGACTGTCAGCCTAGTTTCATACACAGTAATGTTTCCAAGCTTGTATTCTGTGACATTCTTCAGATTTTGGAGGATTTTTTTCCGCTCAAGAAACCACTGGAATGTTTATTAAAGAACAGTAGTTCTGCACCATCTAGAGGTAAGAACATCATACTGTTCACTTAGTTTACATTGAACAATTAATTAATTGTACTGAGATCTGGCAAAAAGAATTTACTTAGGTAAAGGTAAAGGTAAAGGTTCCCCTTGACATTTTTAGTCCAGACGTGTCCGACTCTAGGGGGCGGTGCTCATCCCGTTTTCAAGCTGTAGAGCCAGCGCTTGTCCAAAGACAGTTTCCATTGTCACGTGGCCAGCGTGACTAGGGAACGCCATTTTACCTTCCCACCGAGGTGGTACCTATTTATCTGCTCGCATTTACATGCTTTCGAACTGCTAGGTTGGCGAGGAGCTGGGACAAAATGATGGGAGCTCACTCTGTCACGTGGATTCAATCTTATGACTTCTGGTCTTCTGACCCTGCAGCACAGGCTTCTGCGCTTTAGTCTGCAGCACCACCACGTCCCTCTTAGGTAATTACCAATTAGGTAATGTGAAACCACTTCTCAGGACCTATTACCTAGAAAACCCTCTAAGTCAGAACCGACTTGACAACACACAATTATTGTTAATGATGATTGATAACAACCCCTGTTTTACTCTTTGGCTTTCATGAGTGAATATAATTTGATACTTTTGCTGGCATTTGTTACAAAATGTAAAACATGTTCAGGACCATTTCATATGTCCATTTTACCTGGAATGTACATGTAATCTGAACAAGTTAGTTGCAGAGGACAAGCCAGTAGCAATATCTTGAAAAGTAGTGGAAGAACCTAGCCATCTCATTCCAAGAAGAATCATGTAGCACAGTAAATGAGTGCAGACAGCAACAGAGAGTATTTGGAGATGAGCATTGGGGCAAGGTGTGGGTAAACATCACTCATTATTACGCCGTTATAACTACCACATGTGAAATGTGGGAATCAGTGGCATTTCAGTCTGGGACTAAGCCCTTCCATCCTAGTTAACCAACAAGTATCAGGAGAGGAATCCTAATTCTTTGGTTTACTTTCATCCTCAAACTCTATCCAAAGTTTGACTTTAAAGCTATTCTTGCCCTCCACTCCGCTCATCCTCACCCAACTATTTTTGTAGTTTGTGTAGAACTCTGGCACTTCCAGAGGTGGACTTTAGTATCCACTGACTAGCTATGTACATTTGCTTACTGGCTAAAAGACAGAACTGAGTTGTCCTGTATGACCAAGTTATAATTTGCTAGTGTTGGCAAGCTTAGACTCAACTTTGTGAGTTGCAGGATTTTAGCTACTGAAGTTGAAGGTATGGAAAAGGGTATCTAATGCTACCAAATGACTTACTTTCTAAAGAAAGGAGAAACAAATCCTTCCAAGTACGTTTTGCTTCATACGCACATTTTAAAAAGTTTCCTTCCTGATATCTTATCAGCAGCCACCCATGTATGTCGGGTGACATGCCTCAGGTGGAGATTCAGCTAAATTTTTGATACAGTGATATAGCACAGCCAACTGAAAGAAAATATTCCAAACCCTTTGGGGTCATTCTCCGTCTCTGTGTCAACACAGATCTTCAAGGAATATAAATGAGTACAATTAAGGATCAGACTCTTAAAGGAAAGGGAAAACGGTAAGTAATGGGAAACTGTAACTAAGCCTGTTTTATGTATCATGGTCTGGCTTCTTAATTTTGGATTTGCAATTTAATTGCATTACATTGTTTTTGGATAACCAAAAGCTTCTGTACTATTTAGTCCAAACAGGCGTGGCAGTGAAACAGCCGGTAATATAGTCTGGCGATAGTCCATTATCCTGTTAAGGGCAGGACCCCTATTAGAATAGAAATTACAGTGAGGTCTATGCAGTTATATTACCTAACACTGCATTTCCAGTTACAAGCAATTAACCAGAAATTTCACTAAAGAAGAGAGTGTGCATATGGGCAGCATTGAGGGCTGGATGGACAGCATATCCACTTATTAGATCCAAGAAGGATGCAAACCGAAGTCCTGTCTTCTTGTTTTCCACTCAAGAAATGGGTTGTGATCCAGGCATTTTACTGGAGACTAAAATACATGTTGTTCCCCCTCACTTTGTCTGCTGTACAGAGGTCATGTTTTGCTAGACGTTCTGTGGTAGCTAGAATTGTAGTGGCTCTTGTCTTGCCACTAGGGGGACAAACAAATGGTGCAATATAGCCGTACCATGTTGGGAATATTTCTCTAGCCCCCTCCTAGTCAGGTTGATCAGATTTCTCCCAAATTTCAGTGCTTAGCAGAAATCCACTTGGGGGACTCATTGCTTCTTTTCTGCACATTCAAAAGAAAAACAAGAGTGAATAATAGGCAGTGACAAGGCAGGACATCTTTCTCCCCCCAACCCCACCCTCCCCATCCAATTTGTCTTCAATTCTGACATCGGAGAAAACCCCAAATTGTCGCTTGTGCCTTGCACAGTTTTACCACAGTATCCTGAAAAGCATATGGTGTAGAGCTGATAGCACTGTGGGGGGTTCAGGCTGGAGCCCCGGCCGGAAGCCTAATAGTTAGCAGCGGTTGGGGACCCATTGCTTCTGTCAGGACGTCAGACAGGAAACCTTGTGATGACTCTGATGTGAAGGCTGTCTGGATCTCTGCCACTGTCTGTGCAGAGAAACACAGATCAACTGATCTCCCTCTCGGGAAAAAAGCAGAAGCCAACTAGAACCAGCGCTGGGGCCATTTTGTATGCTTCAGTAAGTGAACTGTTGGTGCAATATGAAGACACTTCAAATGGCCGAAATCATGTTTATCTTTCCTATCCTACCTATGAGCTTTTGTCGTATATTCACAGTGACAGCCCTAAGCAAGAAGGGTATGAACATTGTGCAACCTGTCCTCCACATGGGCATGGTGTTCATGCCCGTGATGCAAGTCAAGCATATGCAATCCCATGAGAGATTTTTTAATAATCTTATTGTTGACATCTGTCCAGGGAAAATGTTAAAGAAATAGATCTTATGAGATAAATCACATTCATCCACCTTGAATTGCTTCTCCATTTCATAAACTGTAAGACAAACTCTAGCCCTTGGCATCTAGAAAGGTTAATGGCTATGTGCCAGAGCATTAAATGGTAACACTGAATTTGTACTAGAGCTTTGTGGTGCATCCCTGTATTGCTCACGTATCTATGGAGAGGAGGAAAAATCATGCCCCCCTCCCAAAAAGAGGCTTGACAATGAATGGTCTGTGCTTTCTAAACAGTGTTATGGTTATGAAGAATTTTTTAAAACTCATAACAACAGAGCACTGCAGTGATTGTTGAAGTCATTGCAATGGTTATTCTACACTTATATTAAAGCAGTTCTTCACGTTGTAATCTTATGAATGTGATGGAGCAGTGGCTGAAACACAGACTATCTGTTTCAAATGCTGTCTGAATGCAAATATCTCACTATAATTTTGGATTAAAGCAAACATCTGGAATAAATGAATATTTGTAGTATGTCATACAGGATTCTTATGCTGATGACCATTGTAGTAGCAACAATCAGTAAATGAACATTACTAGGCTGACTAGTCTAATGTTGATGAGTTAGTGAGTGCTATCGTATTTCCTGGAGGGTCTTCTGTGTTTCAGTCTATTAGTTTTTTCTTACCACGAAAACCTGTTCCCCTACTACTGAAGAGTTGGGCCTTACAGAAAATGCCATCATTGAAAAGGTTTTCAGCTAGGAACATTTCTCTGCCTCTTAACTCTACCAGAGTAGGCACTAGTGATACAATACTGAGACACTATATACATATGATGTAATCAATCATACTGATTTTATATTGATGGTCCTAGAGCTGGAATCTGGATGCAATCTGCCTCATTGTGCAAGATATATTTTATATTCAGCAATCCAAGGTACACAAAAAATGAACATTTATATGTTGTCCTGGAGAAGACACAGCATATCTAAAACCCCTAATTTGCTTATATGCATTAATATAAAGCACAGATCTGATCATTTATAGCTTTCTGGCACAAAATACTGGTTGCAGTGGATTATACAGTGGATTATACCTATGCTGCTGTTATATAGTGCCAGGCATTTTTATTGTAATTCCACATAATACTGCTTATAGGACACATAGAGACATTGCTGTGCTGCACTTTGTGGCTCCAAGGGTTCAGAAAGTCACACACGATCGTACAATAAGGCCATTGAGTCCAATCCCCTTAACTCAGTGCAGGAATCCTCAGTGCAGGGTGCTGTGTTTGTATGATGGGAATGAATAGGATTCAAAAGTGGGGCCATCTCCTAGAAGTCACCATCAGGGGTGGGCTATTATAGACGCCTTACAACACATCTTCTGAACTCTTGCTTCAGAGATCTGGTTCATGGAGTTGATATCTAGATGCAGAACTACATCTGCCCGTTTTTCTGGGCTTCCTCAACAAGAGAGAGGCTGCAGGTCAACCACAAAACATGTATTTATTATACATGTAGAATGCCCTAGTTTCAATCTCTGATATCTGCTTGTAAGACTGTGAAAAACCCTTAGAAAACAGCTGTCTGGTGTAAATGTCACACAATACTCTAAGTAGTTGCAGATCTCAGAAATCACACCATCAGAGCTACAAAAAATGGCAATGCTAGGAAGAGCATACATACTGCACTGATATTTAACAGATACTTAGATTTTTGGTTAAAATCTGTATCTGTTATATAATACCAGTCATTATTTTTATAATTTTAACTGTGCCTGGTGTCTTTGAATATTACTACTACTACTACTACTACTACTACTACTACTACTACTACTAATACTAATAATAATAATAACAACAACAGCAACAACAACAACAATGATGACGATGACGATGATGATGATGATGATGATGCCCACTGTGAAGTGATAACCTAGGACTCAGGAGGCCTGGGTTCAGTTCTCTGGTTTTGCCATGGAAATTCACTGTACTGTATGTGAATTTCTATGGCAGTTTTTTCCATGGCAGATATTTAAGGAGAGGTAAAATCTCTCTTTAAATACCTAATTTATCGTGATAGGGTCACTATAAGTCGTTTCTGACTTGATGGCACATAATAACAACCGGTGTCTATCACTATATTTTGAAGAAATGATGAATTTGTTAGTTTGTGTGCTGCATAGGTACTTCCTTTTCTCGGTCTTTTCCCACCATCCAGTTTCTTTTGGTGACTCTGAGTTCCGGAATTATTATTTTTTCTAATATTTTTTATTTTTTAAAACAGAAAACAAATATAACAACAAAAATACAAAAATACGAATAATAGTGCTTGCTATACACTAAGTTCTACTGTGTACCCCATACCCACGAGACCCCACTGAATAATTTTTTATTACAAACTTCTTTTCCAAAATTGTATAGATTGTTGTTTAGAGGCTTTCCCCTTTCCTTTCACTAATACAAATTCAACAAATCTATCCCAAATAGCATAGAAAATATTGGAACTTATTTCCCCTCTTTTCATCTTGAGTTCAATAGTCAATTTATCATTTAATGCAATGTCCCATACTTCACCATACCAATCTTCTAATTTAATATCAATTTTGTCTTTCCAAAACCTAGCTATTAATATTCTAGCACTTGTCACAAAGTTAGTAATCAATTCCTTTGAATAATAATCTAGATCTATCTTATCAAATTGACAACAGAGCAATTTTAGAGTTAAATTCAATATCTTTACCCAATATATCACATATTTCCTTAAAAATCAGTTTCCATAATTTCTTGCCCAATTTACAATCCCACCACATATGATAATTTTTGCCAATTTCTTCATCACATTTCCAACAAGCTTTAGAGTAATCTGCATTTATTATATTCAACTTCACAGGAGTCAAATACCACCTTAAACAGATTTTTTTTTTAATTCTGCAATTATGAGACAAAGAGAAAATCCCTCTTTTCACTTTTTCTGCACCATAGCCAAAATCCTGGTGCTTCGTCTAATAAATCACATTTTGACATGACAATAAGTAGCTTTTTACTTTGGCCGCATCATCTCTAACAAAATTTCCAGTTTTCACCTTTTAAAAACATCAGTGATGTTTATGGTAACTAGCACAAATCATTCTGTCAGCTCTGAAATTACCTGTTCACTGATGTTCCAAAAGTTGAGAAAAGCTTTAATCTTCAAACAAACTTGCTACTTTTCTATGTTGAAAAAAAAAGTATGAACCATAGCACATTGGTAAAACTATTGCTTGACAGGTTTTATATTGTCCAAAGCTTTTACAATAACCAGATGGAGAAAGTAGATGTTATGGTGAACATATGGGACTTTTCTTTGAAGCTTCCGTTGCATTAGGGCTTGGCGTAGTCTTCCTATTTTGCTACTCCTGGTGCTTTTTCCAGCATAACATTGCTGAACTTGGATGGGTCCATTTTTTTTTCTTCATACATCATTAATATGAGCTCTGTAAAGGATACAGCATCAAAAGCAGTACTGGTTACAATATATTTTTTAAAAATTTCACATACCAGCTTCCTTAAGCAACATTTTCACAATTGCTTTTGTCTCTAATAAAATATTCTGGGAGTTTATACAATAAGACATCCAATGTGCAGTATTTATGTTTAGCATGGTATCATCTTAATCACTAACACAATTAAACTGTGGCTGTCACAATTTGGATATATTATGGGAAGATAAGACTCACTGGAAAATATAATAATGGTGGGGAAAGTGGAAGCTTGTAGAAAATGAGTAAGATGTTACATGGGATGGATTAATGAAGAAAAAAACCCAGGAAGAAGTGAACAGTGCTGGTTCACAGGGTCACTGTAAGTCAGAAGCAACATCATGGCACAGAACAACAACGTCGTCTCTAACAATTTCTGCCATAGTGTCTACAATTTCATTCTGCATTTCAGGAGATAGAGAACTTGCATTTCTTGGAATGTATCTTTTTAATTTTTGCCAGTTTTCAAATTCATCCCAAAACAAGCTATGCTTTCATTTCTCTTCAGTATTACATGTTCGTCAAATAAATAGCTCATCAATGACTAAAACCTGGATGATGTCAACATCTGCCTTTACCTTCAAGATCTGTAGCAGTCACTAAATAAGCACAGAGTTGCAGCTGAAAGTCTTTTGTTTTCATGTAACCTTTGAAAACCAGGTAGGATCTCTGTAAGTCAGATATGACTTCACAGCACAACACACAGCTCTCTACCTCCTTGCTTGCCATCTTATTGTAGCCGGCCACCATCATGGCATGGCTCCACCTATCTCTCAATGTGTGCATTAGTTGTTCTCTGTTGAGGCACAACCAGTCTGTGGCATTACTCATCCAAGAGACTCGTCTGCTACCTCTTCCAGTTTTTACCTTTAATCTTCCCTTCAATTATGTATTGTGGTTGATTATATTTGTCATGACAAATTATGTCTCCAAGATACAAGAGCTCGTGTTTTTTAAATAATCAACTGGGTTTTGTTGTTTTCTTAGCTAAGTACTTTACTTCTCTATTCATTATAACAACTGAAACTGAAAGGACAATGAAGGAAAACTCAATGGGTAAAATCTAACTTTAGTCCATAGGACAAAGTTCTAATATTTGACTCTTCAGTGATGATCTTACTATTTAGAAGACTGCCCCGACATTAACTAAAGAGGGTCCTTTCAAACTCTGCAGTTTTAAGATGATAGTGATGATGATTTAGGATGATTATAATCATGAATAATCCAATCTTGGTCAAGTAAAGTCTAGAATGACCAAAATTTTGGGGTGCTTCCAGATAAGCTTTTTGTTGCAAATTTGCCCTGCTTTATTCACTGAATTTTTCAGAGGATACTATTCTTAAATTGCCTGTTCTTATAATAAACTGTCAAAGTTTAAATGGAGGGTGTCAGTGTCTGCCATGTCATAATTTTAAAAGAGAATTTCCCCAAAATGTCAGAGGGGTGTGGCTGAATTGCAGTTTGGGTGGGGAATGTACCCATTTGCCCCACTCTGGCTACAGAATTGAGTCATGGCAACTGGACTTCTTGTTAGGTTGAAATGTTTTGCTACTCATCCAAGCAGCTTCTTCAGTCTGAGGATCGTTGGTAGGAGATCCCTGATATATTCTTCACGTTGGTTTCACTTTTCCCTGGTCTGAATAGGCTCCTTAGAAGGACAAAGGACTGGGGGTGAGGGATAATCCCACTTCTGCAGTCCTTCTCCAGCCATTGTCATTGGTTGTTAATGGTGGTCTTTCTGGTGAGTGTGGTCCTAATCTTTCTGGGGAGGGATGAAAGGGCAGCATGATAAATAGAAGGCAGATTGTATCTAAGGCCTCCACCTCTGTTGAGTGAGGAATTTTCTGTATGCACATGTATGGCCTCCCTGACCCCTCTCTCAAACCACCTATCTTCTCTGTTCAAAATGAGTACATCTTGGTCATCAAATTAGTGTCCTTTGTCCTTCAAATTAAGGAACATTGTTGATTGTGGTCCTGAGCCATTGCCCCTCCTGTGCTGGGCTATTCTCCTGTTTAGTGGCTGTTTGGTTTCTCCAATGTAGAGCTCTGAACACTCCTCTTTGCATTGGACCACATATACTATATTGTTCTTGTCATGTTTTTGTATCCATATTTTTGGGTGGATCATGCTGCCATTTCATCCGTCCCCAGAAAGATTAGGACCACACACACCAGAAAGACCACTTTGTCCTTCTGAAGAGTCTAACGAGTCTATTCAGACCAGGAAAAGTGAAACCAGCATGGAGGATATATCAGGGATCTCTTACCAACTTCCAGATAACCAGATGACTGAGAAGCTTCACAGATATCTGGCTACAGAGCTCCATGCAGGCCTGTATCACTAGAATACAGCCTGTGTGTAAAGGACAAATGTGTGTGTAGCATATTTTGGTGCTGGCAATTTGTCAAATTAAATTGTAAGAAGAGACATGCTGGATCAATCCAAGATCTATTTTGTCCAACATTATCTTCATACATTGACCAACTAGCTGCCTATAGAAAGCCCCAACAGCAAGAGAAGAGGCCAACACCTTCTCTCTTGTGTTCCTCAGAAAGGGATATATATAGCATCTGACTGACTCTGATGCAGGATATGGTCACTAACTATTCTGACTAGTAGCCACAGATGGCCCTCCACAAATATATTAAACCCATCAGAATTTCCAGAATGTCCATCAGACTATCTAGTACAACCCCAAGAAGTTTCTTGATTAGTCACTGCCAGTTCACATTACATCAATGAAGCTGGGGGGGGGGGGGTTTGCTCTGTAAAAAATGTTTTTTGTATCTCTTTACACTTGCTTACACTGGATCTCCTTTCTCTCCACCACCACCCCATTCCTCCAATTTGGAGAGATTCTTATGGACTCCTTACCAATCTGTTTTTGTTCTCACTGCCCTAAATAATTTGTCATCTTATTTATTCATAAGTATGCTGTTATTTTTCTCCCCACCTTTTCGAAACAAGTTTGTTATATATACATAATTCCCTAAAATATACATTTGATATATACCTTTTCCTTACACACTTTTTGTATGCAGCTTTCCCTAACATGCATTTTTCTGTGCACAATTCTCAGAGAAGTGTGGAATCCAAAGGATAACTGTGTTCTACTCTTATTAAGTACATGAATTTGAATTGACCCAACATGAATTTGATACCAAAACACAACATTCATGACCAAACATGTATGTGACCCAACTCCGGGAGGCAGTGGAAGACAGGAGGGCCTGGAGTGCTATGGTCCATGGGGTCACGAAGAGTCAGACACGACTTAACAATTAAACAACAATAACACTCTTATTAATCCAAGAATTGTGAATTGTCAGTTCCCTGTTAATCCCTATGCATACCCAGAAAAATTGTCTAACACCCTCATCTTTAGCCAAAGATATGGGGATGTGCACTGCTGTATGAAGTTTCTGTTCATAGTTTTGCCTTTACCCCCACTGCCATCCTGTTTTTGTGATTCCAGGTTAGGTTTTGCAATGTGGCCTGGCAGCCACTAGATGTTCCCCTAAGACAGGTGGAAACAATTCAGCATTGCATAGGGCTGTCCGTTTTCTGGACATCATGGGATAACAGCTGAGGACAATTCTATAGTGCAAGCAATATCAGCATAATACAGGATCCTGGACCACCAATCAAATGGATTAACAGTACATTGAGGGCCAAAGGAAAATATAAGGCAATATTAATAAGTCCTTGTGTCTATCTGCAGTTAACTGATATGGTGTTGAAATAAGTGTGTAAATAATTGTGGTGGCGATAGGGAGAAGTAACCTGATAATAGTTCCATGATATGTAGTATAATATATATTGACAGTGTGTTAAAGTTTGTATTTTGGACAATTAGTAATAAAAATATAAGGTGCAAAGACTTTTCAACATATTCTTGTAATTCTTCACACACCATAACTTTTGTAACTTGCTACCACAAGATGTGATGGCCAACCTAACCCTCACTGGAGACACAATGCTAGGCTAGATGGACCCTCAGGCAAATGACTTTTATTTAATCAAACCCACGGTCCTTCTGGCCTAGTACTGTTGACACTGACTGGCAGAGGCTCTTGATTGTTTCAGGCAGAAGGTTTTCTACCTCTATATGAAGATATTGGGATTTGAATTGAAATCCCAGAAACTGTGCAAAAACTGACCCATGGGACCTCCTTTAACTTATTTCTCCTTTGGTGTCTCCTTCCTTTGGTTTGTCTTGTTATGGTTGTTTATCCTAACCCCCTCAAAGGAGACTATAGTTATAGTTTAAAACCACTGAAACTGTTGAAGGAGCCAAAATAATAAACTCAGCAATACAACAGTTAAACAACAAGATCATGCAAAGGAAAACTCTTCCCAGTGACCTCCTAAACTATAGGGTTTTATATTGTATTTTGAAAAAACAATATACAGCTCAGGGCTTCTTTGGAAATGGCAAGGCTGGTAAGGTTGGCATTATGAAGGCATTGCTTCATTCTTTCATAAACTTTAGCTTTGTAGTTTGGAGGACTCCCCCCCACACCAAAAAAAACCCAAACCAGTGAAGCATTTCCATATGGTAATCTGGTCAAATGGTGTTGAGTTGAGTTAGGCACTTTGTTGTCAGCCAGTGGTGAATTTTATTTCTCAGTAACTCTCCACAGCATCTGTTTGCTACTGTAATTCCTATTTAATATGTAGCCTTCACTAGAGAGAAGGAAGGAGGGAAAAATTGTTTCAAGAGATCTGGCTGAGCATGTGCCAGAAAACTGAATGCAGAGATATATTGTATGAGCAGTAATTTTTAAAGGGAAGATAAGTAAAAGTTGCCAGTTAATCCAGATTAACTCTGCATGTGTGTATATGGGTGCAAGGTGCACCTTTAGAATATGGAAATAAGTTTATGCAAATATACTAGGATTGATACAAATGTGGGGAGATGCTAATGTATTTGGATTCTTTCTACCAAACCCAGATGTGAACACTTTGAGGATATAACTTGGTTATATGTTTAACATTGTGCTAGAACTGAGACAGGCCTCCTCTGATTTTTTGGTTGAGGTGATGTTAGAAAGCACCTCTCTTTAGCCATGAAATTCTGTCTACTTGTGTGGAAAGATTTATTTTTGTTTTAGTGCTTAACATTAATTCACCAGACCGTTCCTCCTTTTTTCTTTTTTGCTTTTCATATACAGTACTACTGTTCATTACTGCCCAGATACAAAGTCTTTTAGGAAAATGGAGATAGCCAGAACAAAAGGGTATTAACCAGCTCAAAACAAAGTATAGGATCAGATTTGCTGTGTCAGGGAACGTCCAGATGAGTATATAGCTTACTGTTTGGATTGCTTTTGGTGCTGTTCGGTTTGAATCAAATTTCGGTGTCCACACGTGTCTTCACTTAGAATTATCCATCCTGCCTCTTTTTAGACATGTCCAGCTCCTTTTTGACACAGCACCTGGGCTACAATTCTTCTGACACCATTCAGAGGCTTCTTAATCATCCCATTCTGTGGCTTGTGCGGATGGTAAAGTCACACCCAAATAGATTATTGCATGGAGTAAATAAACACTGTTGAATCTGGCCACCTTGGGTGTTTTTTTCCGTAATACCTTCAAGATGCTGCTGCTGACGTTTTGTTGTTTAGTCGTATCTGATTCTTTGTGACTCCGTGAACCAGAGCATGCCAGGCCCTCCTGTCTTCCACTGCCTCCCAGAGTTGGGTCAAATTCATGTTGGTAGCTTCGATGACACTGTCCAACTATCTTGTCCTGTGACGTCCCCTTCTCCTCTTGCCCTCACACTTTCCCAACATCAGGGTCTTTTCCAGGGAGTCTTCTCTTCTCATGAGATGGCCAAAGTATTGAAGCTTCGGCTTCAGGATCTGTCCTTCCAGTGAGCACTCAGGGTTGATTTCCTTCAAAATGGATAGGTTTGTTCTCCTTGCAGTCCAGGGAACTCCAGCACCACAATTCAAAAGCATCAATTCTTCGGCGGTCAGCCTTCTTTATGGTCCAGCTCTTACTTCCATACGTTACTACAGGAAAAACCATAGCTTTGGCTATGTGGACCTTTGTCAGCAAGGTGATGTCTCTGCTTTTTAAGATGCTGTCTATGTTTGTCATTGCTTTTCTCCCAAGAAGCAGGCGTCTATTAATTTATTGGCTGCTGTCTCCATCTGCAATGATCATGGAGCCCAAGAAACTAAAATCTGCCGCTACCTTCATATCTTCCCCTTCTATTTGCCAGGAGGTGATGGGACCAGTGGCCATGATCTTCATTTTTTGATGTTGAGCTTCAGACCATTTTTGGCGCTCTCTTCTTTCACCCTCATTAAGAGGTTCTTTAATTCCTCCTCACTTTCTGCCATCAGAGTGGTATCATCTGCTTATCGGAGGTTGTTGATATTCTTCCGGCAATCTTAATTCCGCTTTGGTATTCATCCAGTCCAACCTTTCACATGATGTATTCTGCATGTCCAGCTCTCTGGCTTTCTCCATAATCCAGCAATTTGGTCTCTAGTTCCTCTGCCCCTTCAAAACCGAGCTTGTACTTCTGGGAGTTCTCGGTCCACATACTGCTGAAGCCTGTCTTGTAGGATTTTGAGCATAACCTTGCTAGCGTGTGAAATGAGTGCAATTGTCCGGTAGTTGGAGCATTCTTTGGCACTGCCCTTCTTTGGAATTGGTATGTAGACTGATCTTTTCCAAATCTCTGGCCACTGCTGAGTTTTCCAAACTTGCTGGCATATTGAGTGGTGTCTATTTTCATCTACTCTACCATTTTAATTTTTGAAATATATTTTCCTATTGATGCAGTGATGTTACAGATAAATGAGATACCATGGTGTATTGTGTATACCATGCTAGGTAGATGCATTGCTGTTTCACTCTATCACTTACTTTAATTAACAACAGAAAAAAAGGAAAATCATTGTGGCCCATTGAATGACAGCCACAGGCTGTGGAATAATCTCCCACTGGAAATCCGTCTGGCTCCTTCACTGGGCATTTTTAAAAGCCATTTAAAAACTTGGCTCTTTAGGCAGGCCTTCCCTCCAGTCAATTAACTATTTCTTTATTTCTTTATTTTTTAACTATCCCATCTTGATAACGTATATATGCATCAGTTAGTAGGTCTTTATTATTATTTATATTATTTTATTGTATTTTATTGTATTATTGTATTTTATTACTCATGTAACCTGCCCCGAGTAGACTTTTTCTAGAGGGGCGGTGTATAAGTTCAATAAAGTAAGTATGAAAAGGAATGGGAGGGGGCGGAAAGGAAAATAATGAAAAGTTGTACAAATTGGAGTGATCCAAAGACCTGTCTGGACCTTTCTAATGGGAGAAAAAAATGTTGATCAGTGTGAATGAAAAGATCGCTCAAGTGAAAGATAATATACAGTAGAATGCAAGTAAGAACCTTTTAAGTGCAAACCAGACCAGTCCAACCTCCTCTGTCTGGACATTACCTCAGTTTCTCCTTACATAGGGTGTCAAGTTCCATGCCATTTTCAGGAAAACTTCTGAATTTCCAGTTTAGTGCCAAAGTTCCCGAGGCAAAAGTTTGTGGACATAGTGCCAATGCGCACACCTCTCAAAAGGAAAGCTCTTGACCTGCCTCCATGTGACATTGTTTCATGTATTGTGCTTCGATCTAGGCATGCGCTCTTTTAAAGACTGTCATGTCATAGTATTCATTTTAACAGATTCATCTCTACTTTCATTTCTGATAGTATCGCATATTCTTTCTTAGATGCTTCCTCTATCCATCAGCAACAGGATAAACCAACCTTCACACACTCCACTGGACCAGTAGCCCAGAAGGAACTGGCCTTGGCAGTGATGGAACCGTAAAGATGAACAAAAGTGATAGCTAACATAATCACAACAATAGCATTCCTCTGAAAGTTGTGTCTTTCTTAGAAATGGCAGGTTGATTCATTTAAGACTACAGGATGTTTTGACAAGGTTGGTTTGTTGGTGGAAACCTGTAAACCCAGTACTAAATAAACACAACACTGGAGGAAGGGGCAAGTATCAAACTGAAGTCAGACTTTGGAGAACTTTCTTTATTTGTAGCTAGCCACCTTGGAGCTTCTGTAGGAGAAATATGTGATAAAAAGATTTTAAACAAATAAACAAATGGGTAGATTGCTGAGTGAGAATGGGCTGGTGGATCAGATCAAAATATGCACAGAAAACCCCAAAAGGAGCACTCTCTTAAGACACTCCAATTGTTCCTCCCTCTGACATTGTGTAAAAGACAAAGGACAGGGATAAAGTGGAGGCAGCTCTCTGTGGTATCCATTGGAAGGTCAGCATCCTTCTCTGAACGTCTGTCTGTTTGATTCCCATCACTCCTTCATTTCCTTCACTGAGTAACATTTCCCCTGTTCTCTCTCCCCTTCTCACTTGTTGACAATTCTGGACATTAATCTTTCTGGTTCTAGTCAAATTCATTTTTATCACAGTTCCGTTAGGGTCAGGTTGAGCCTTCCGGTGCTTCTGAAGGGCCCTCAGAACAGCTTGTTAGCAGAAGCCTCCCTGTCAGGTCTCTTGGCAGAGGCCTCTCAGAGCTTCTGCTGTCACCAGCAGCAGCCTGGGTTGTTCCCCCACCCCACCCTCCCACATATGGGCCTGAACTTCTTACCACATCAGGATACAGAGCAGTGCATGAATTCCGGCCTCAGAGTCTGGTCAACCGCAAGCTAAGTGTATTTCACAAACTGTACCTCCTTATAGTGGGGGTAGGGCTGGGCCCTTAGCACCGGCACATAACGGATTCTCAGAAGCATTAAATACCAACTAGTTTTCAAAAACAAACAAACAAACACAAAACACAAGTAGTACCCTCCTTCAGCAACCCAAACCCATCTGTTTTCAACATTGGAATTTTATTCTCTTCCTTCCCCCCCCCCCCAGTTTACAGCTTATCCCAACCCAGACTCTTAGAAAATGTGATTTCTCCCCCTCCATTTCAAATTGTAGATGTTCTGCAAAATTGTGGGCAAATGACAGCTCAATTGTCTCTAACCATGTGCACCTCTTTTTGCTGGCTTTCTATACTCAGTGCAGACATAATCTCTGGTGCAACAATGGGGTGCTAACAGATACCAAAGAGCCTTTCTATTGTGTACTGAAGTGTTCTCCCTTTGTTCTTTCTGATAAGTTCTACATTATTTTGAGAAGGACCACTGACTGTTAGGGATGCTTAGTGATTTTATTCAGACTGCCTTTTGAAGCAAAGCAACCTGCTCATAAGTACAGGTGGATTAGAACATTGTGGATTATAAAGCATTGCTTATCTTTCAATTTTGTATTTCTCTGCAACCTAAGGTGCACTTCAGGCCATAAAACTCCCCTCAAAATACATATACAAGTCTTTAGGAAAGTATACACTTGTAAATGTGTACTTTGAGATAAAACATGTTTAGAAATGTATACATTGTGAGGCAGTAAATTCAAAAATATGTACTTATATTTGGTATGGTGAGCATTTTGTTGAATTTGTATTTTGGTAATAATTTACAAGCACTCACAATTTCTTCACAAGCAAGAGAGGGGGAAAGCAGAATTAAAATTGAATGTGAAATAAATAAAAACCAACTAATTCATCTATTCAGACTTTGAATCCTTAGATCTTTAAAAGGCTAGGTCTGAATCCTTTTGTACTCCTTTATGGTGCAGAATTAGGGCAGCTAGCTTTGTTTTTCTGACTGCTTCATGTGTTCAGCATTGTCCTGAGAACAGTCCTGCCTATCCTATTTGTTTTTATGGGTTCAGGGCTTGGAGGAGGAGAGTACAAAGAATGCCTAACCAAGCTATATCTTGGTCTGCTTCTACAAGATATTTTGTATGTGTGTGCAGCAGTGCATATGTAGACATTAGTTTTACCTTAACTATCAAGAAATGCCCTCTTACTGCATTTTTAAAAGGAAACAATTGGGAGTCTAGTATTTTCTCCCTTTAATTTTAATATAGATTGCTCACATTTGAAGTCATTCTTGACCAGTTCTACAGATACAGTTCAGCTGGTTTCTTCCTATTCAAAGCTCAAACAATCAAACTGGGAACTGAAAGACATAATATTGTTACAGCATGAGTTTTTCACGTTGTATTTTGAAAATTAGCTCGCTTGGTTTGTGATTAGTCACTGGGAAGTAAACATCAACTTCTTTTGCAAGTATTTTGCAAGTACTCAGGCATGAATATCTGTCTAGCTCATGTCTTTGTAACACAAATTTGATTTCACTTTCTAATAATGGGGTATCTGTAATGTATTGATTGACCCCTTAGATATGGTGATAGCAACAAACGGTTATTAATCACTACAACCTAATAATATAGCTACCCAATTTTATCCTGAGGGAGAGCAGAGCAGCAATTGATTGCACATTTTTATCCATCAGTTCTAGACTCCTGAACTCAAAGAATCCCATGGGTCAGAAGTGGAGGAATAATCACATCTTGTCCCTAAATATTGTCCCTAGATGGAAGGAGGTAAAATGACCTCTGTCACGAGGCATAAAAGGGCACAAAGAAATTGACTATATAATAAAGGTTAAGGAGAATACCTCTTTGTTCTACCCAGGTGGCTGATTCTCATGTAGCCTGGTTGGGGTAATAGATTTATGCTACTAATCTGTGAGTAAGCCCCAATGAACACATAGGGCTTTTAATATTGACATGCATAGGATTACATTATTAGGATTCCACTGGCAGACAGGAAGTAAATTCAGATTTCTCTGGCCCCAATTCACTGCCATAACCACAGGACTATATTCTTCCTCTTCTTCAGTGAGATGCAGATCTCAATGGTTGAGTAAGAAGTGGCCATGTTTGCATAACTCCTTTCCTTCTAATAGCAGGTGTCCAAAATGACAACTGTAGCAGAGTCCCTGTTCAAGTTTGGGAAAGTAACTTTTTAAAGACTCCAGCTTTTAGAATCCCCCCAACCCATGTGGAATATGTTGGCTGGAAGATCCTGAGAATTGTAGTCCAAAAATGCAATTTCCTCAAGTTCTGCTTATAAACCTAAGTCTGCAGTAGGTTTTCCCTTCTGGAAGCAAGTAGAACTTGAAAATTAGCTAACCGGATCCAGATTCTGGCAGTGCCTGAGAACAAAGTTGTCTGACTTTAACATTTATGGATATGTGTTCAGCTATGTGGCTGGACAGACAGAAGTCACTTAAGGAATCTCTTCTTGTAGAGTCACATCTTGTTTGTCTGTCATTCTTGCAACTTCTCCTCTTTGAGGTAGTTTCATCTTCGTTAGATGAAGAAGGACAAAAGGAGGGGTGAGAGAAGAGATGTTCCACCTGCCTAATCCTGCCAACTATTCCTCTTCCTAGGATCTTGAAAATTACAATCTAAATCACAAATCAGCTAATCCCTAAAGTTCAGGAGGGGAGCTGTTTGCTTTGATATCACCTTTGTCTGTCTTTCAGAGTATCTCTGAGGCCAGGTAGAGAGCATTCATTCTCCTGCTTTCATGATCTGGTGTCCCCCGAGAACTGCTGTCTCCACAGTGATTTGCAGTGTCTGTGATAGCTGGTGGTGAGTGTTTGTTTATTTATTTATTGAACCATCATCACACATCCTTGCGGGCCTTCTGCGTGGTCAAGACCTGGACTCTTTATGCATTCTACATCTTTATGCTGCCTGGGGGATTCTGGGAGTTATTTTTCCTAGTTCTTATCTAAGTAGGCCTGTTCCCAGTCCAAAAATTGAAAATATAATGCATTCTAGGCTGAAGTTTCACCTGTGGCTTTGCAATAATTTGTGTTCTCTGAAACAGAGCTGATGTATCCACATCGGCAAGATGTGGATTAAAGAAAAAAGACTCAATATACACATTTCAAGATACTGAGTTCCGTTACTCATTTATTCAGTAGATTGACGTTCCATTTCTCAGCTGGAGTTTCTAAGGTGGACAACAGCATTTATGAAATAAATGGAGACATATTACTAAGTCATGCATTTAAGCAAAGGAAAGCAAAGTGACACCTACTGGAGTAGACAGCTGTTATCTTTATCTGATTAATAATGCCCTACTTTTTCTAGGGCTGTATTCTGTCTTAGACAAACACACACTGAGAAAGAGAGAGAGAGAGGCCTAATTTAACAAATGTTTTAACAAAAAGATGAAGTGCAAAAAAAGAAATTGAGATATGAGATCAGACTTTGGGGTTGCAGAAATTGGTGAGAGGTACATTTGATTGCCTACCCTGCCCTTGTTTTCTGCTGTAAAGTCACATTGACTTATGACAGTACTAATAAGGTTTTCAAGATAAATGAGATATTTAAGAATAGGTTTTACCATTTCCCTCCTCCCGTGAGTTTCAACAGTGAAGCAGGGATTAGAACCCAGGTCTTCGGAGTACTTGTCTAGCACTCTATACACTATACTACACTCTAATGGATATTTTATGGAAACAAAGACGAGACAGAAAAGCAATTGGAAAAGCACGATAGAGTTGCTTATATCCTTAGTAAAATTGTACCCTGACTCATTATAAGGTGTTTCCTATGTTTCACTGTTTGCTGAGTTCAATGTAATGGAACAAGAAAAGTTCCAATGTTTGCACTTCACAAAGTTTAAAAAAGGAGGGTGGAGAAGAACGTTAGTAATGGGTGATCTTGGTGAATTGCCTCCATCTTCAGAGAAACACTATATTCTTCTAGCCTTCACCTAATAAGGTTCATTGTTGCCATTGTCCTGAGATGGAACAATAATAGTGAAAGGACACCATTCATCTGGAATGAATGCCCTTGGGAATATCTGGCACTACGTCTGACAACACCCATCACTTTTATGCAGATACTGCATTCGTGAATATCTGGCCTGAATCTGTGTGGCACTAATACTTTTATTAAACTAACAGGAAAGCCTTTAGTGAGGAGACCTGTAGAAGGAAGAAATTGGAGTCATACCCATGTTTGCTTCCAAAGGCAAACACTGACGTATCATTCTTTGGCACAACAAAAGACACCAAGCTAGTGAGTGGAGACTTAGAGCAGGGGTGGTCAAGTGCAAACCTTCAGATACCCATGGTCTGGAACTCCCTTTTTTTTTTTTTATCATTGCCTCTGCTGGCTAGGATTGATGGGAGTTGCAGTACAGCAGGCTCAGAAGGGTGCACAGTACCTACCCCTAGTCAAGTAGGAACAAATGGAAACAGTTTTGAGACAGGGAATCTTGCTTATCCTAGAAACCAGGATATTATCTCAAAACCCAGTTTTTCCAGTTCTGCCTATTCCAGAATACATATCTTTCTTTATTGTTATTAGTGTTGCACAAGTTAAAATTATTGACACATATGAAATATAGCTAATTTTCAAACAAATTAAAATATTAAAATGATTAGACCATTTTTGACCAGATAGGCTACTTCAATAGTGTTATCTCGGCCACTTATTAGATCTTATTTATTACACATACTGAGGCATAAATTGCATGTATATAAATGCTGCATTGATTGAATTTCTCCACATACACAGAAAATTTGTCCTCTATCCAAGTAGCCTCATTTTACTTTATTTTCTTTGATCTTCTAAGTTTGTTTCAAAGTCTATTAAGTAATGGTTGTTGTGGGTTTTTTGGGCTGTTTGGCCTGATCTCTTGCAAACAGTTAAGTAACTTCCAGATGAATCCAGCCAGAATCTGTCCTGGTGGATTTGGTATTATCCATTTGGCAAGATGTGTTGTTTTTGTTCTTTATAGGTTTAGCTTAGCCCCTACTGGTTTAACATTAAGAGCTTGAGATGTGTGCAGAAAACTATTCCTCAATTTTATCCGTTATGTTGCAGGTTGGTGTCCATGAAGTGGATAGGTTTGGTGCTATATTACTTTATTTCATTCATTATTTGCTAGCATCTCTTGATGTACTTCCAGAGGGGCAATGTCAGCCAAATAATATACTTTTTCAATGGGGGTAGGTTTCAGGCAGCCAGTAATAATCCTGCATGATTTATTAAGAGCTATCTCCACTTATTTAGCACGTGCTGATTTATACCATATGTCACTAGCAAATCCTGCTGTGGAATAGCTGTTGTTCTTAATGTTTGTGGATGTGCATTCCGATCTGACCCAACCAGTTGCCTATGTTATTTCTGGCAGCAGATTTCTGTTTGCAGTAGATCAGGGTTCCATCCAGAGTGACACCCAAATACTCTGGGGTACAGTCAAGTTCCAAAATCTTGTCTTCCCAGCTAATCCAGAGCTTCCAAGCACATAAAAGGAGCCTACTTAAAGAGTAGAAAGCATTGTGAGTACACTCAGGTATCCCCTGGGCAACAGGATGCAGCTGGCTAATCTTTCCTATCCAGAAGGATTGCACTCCTGACCAGTGAAAACAACATATATAATTTGTAAAACACTCCTGTTAACTCCAAGGAGCAATGCTCAAAATACAAGGGGAAAAGGAGTCCTTAACAACAAGCTCAAGCTCCATCTCCCTCAAACTTTGCCAAATTGTTTATAATAGCAGTCAGAGTGAATGCAAGATACAGCACTTCTGAGAAAACCAAGAAGACACTGCCAGTTTCTTAGTAAGCTTGTAGTCATAGGTGAGACAAGGAGAAAGATCAAGGAAAGATAGAAAATGATTGGTACTTCATAAGCAAGTAAGTAGATGCACTGAGAACAGTTCAGCAAAGTGAAAAAGAACTCTGTTCAAAGGGCTGATTTTGGAATGTTCTCTATTTGCTGGTACAGGCACTATAACATACCAGATGGGGGTGCAGTTGTCTAAATTATCTTCACTTTTCCCGAGTCAGCGGGTCTCACATAGGAACCCTTTTTATGAGCTGGTCACTCGGCTGTAATAAATAAATTCAAATAGGAACCCTTTTGATACTTATCCTGTACAAGAGGATATGGTGCTACTCGTACCTCACTTATATCCTCTTCACTTAAAAGGTATTTTAACAAGCAAGAGAAAAGGAATGTGTCATTATAATCAGTCTACTTGCAAAAGATCCACAGACGAGTTGAATTAACAGTTTTAGATATGATGGAGAGAAAGTAGTTGCCAAGACTTTACTCAGAGAAGATTTCTAATGTTCTAATAATGAAAGTGATTTCTCCAGTAAGGTAGCCGTAGCTCATGGGTTGACATGCATCTCTCTGGAGAACTATGGTCCAAATAGGGATTCTTTCCAAGAGTATTTTGATTCACTCAGCACTGAACATTGTTGCATATTATGATACATGCTGACACATCCTTTCCAACATAGGGTGACAAGATGCTAGGTAGACCATCTAGACCACTTAATAGACTTTGAGCCATAACAAATGTTTCAGGGTATATTAAATGTAAAGTGTTGGTTTACTATTCCCATTCCACAGTTTTTGAGGTGGAGAAGGAACTTAAACTCTGGTCTCCAAAGTCCTAGTCCAGTTTTCTATCCACTACTCAACAGTTACTCGATACAGTGGTGCCTCGCATTACGATGTTAATTCGTTCCAGCGAAATCGCTGCAGAACGAAAACATCATAAAGCAAATTTTAAAAGCCCATAGAAATGCATTAAAACCCGGTTAATGCGTTCCTATGGGCTTGAAACTCACCGTCCAGTGAAGATCCTCCATAGCGCAGCCATTTTCGCTGCCTGTGCAGCGAGGAATCCATCCCAGAAAACAAGAGGCGGCCATTTTTTTTACCCGGCGGCCATTTTGAAACCGCCGATCAGCTGCAGGAAAATTGTCATTTTGCAAGAATCGGTTCCTGAAGCAGGGAACCGATCATCGCAAAGCGAAATTCCCCCATAGGAAACATTGTTTTGCGATCGCTTTTGTGATCACAAAAACTTCATTGTTATGCGATTTCATCGTAAAACGGAGCACTTGTCTTGCGAGGCACCATTGTATGCCATCATATCTCCTACTCACTGCAGTATTTCCCATATTTTTTGTTGATTGGCAGTGTTGGAGTTAGTGGGTGTAGCGAACAGCCCTGCCCTCACCTGTCCGTCACAGCTGAATAGTGGAGTAGGAGCCAATGAGAGGATGGAAGGTGGAGCCAAGGGGGGAGGGAGCTGGATATAAAGACTGGTGTATGGAGTATGAGGAGAGATTCTGGTAGTGACAGACTGTGTGAAACTTAAAAGTGAACTTAGAGTGAGTTAGAGGTCTGTAAGAACGCTGAATGGAACAGAGAGTTTATAGAGTTTTAAAGTTAAAGTAGAATTGACTTTGGGATGTGGTGGCGCTGCGGGCTAAACCTCAGAAGCCTTTGTATGCTGCAGGGTCAAAAGACCAGCAGTCGTAAGATCGAATCCACGCGACGGAGTGAGTTCCCGTCGCTTTGTCCCAGCTTCTTGCCAACCTAGCAGTTCGAAAGCATGTAAATGCGAGTAGATAAATAGGTACCATCTCGGTGGGAAGGTAAACAACATTCCGGGTCTAAGTCGCACTGGCCATGAGACAACGGAAACTGTCTTTGGACAAACGCTGGCTCTACGGCTTGGAAACGGGGATGAGCACCGCCCCCTAGAGTCAAACACGACTGACTAAATGTCAAGGGAAACCTTTACCTTTACCTTAGAATTGACTTAAATACAAGTGATTAGCAACCTGTGATTTACCTACTGAATATTAATCAGATGTTAACTTCCCTGATCTAATAAATAACTTAAGTTTTAAAAGCACACATGTCTTCTTGAGTGAATAGTATTGAGGCAGCAATACCTGGTGGCAGCGAAGAAAGAAGAAGAGCGAGAACCTTGTGAAGACCTGAGGGGATAGGAGCTTCAGAGGAGATTGCCATAATGGGGTAATCCCATTTTGTTTTCCTCCATAGACAATATTCCTGAAGAATCCAGAGATACATGGGCTTCAGTTTTGTCTTTTTAAAATACTTTCCATTGGATGAAAAACACAAAATTAACATTGCCAGAACAGTAGAATTAAGCAACTGGGTATAATCCTGGTACCTGTATGCATTTCAATACATCTTCTTCTGAAATACTTGTTTATTTATCTAAGATACTTCTATTCTGCCTTTCTGAAACCAACCAGGGTGCTGTACTGAAAAATAAATAAAACAGTCATCAAATAGATAGTAAAAACATTTTTTTTACAAAAATGAGAACTATAAAAACTATTTTAAAGGTCTAATTAAAAATTTGTGCCTTTTCCTAGAGGTAGAGAGCAGTGGAATCAGTCACAGTTCCAAAGGGAATTGATTCAAAAGTTTGGAAGCACCACCGGAGAAAACCCTTTCCTACATACTTGGTGAACAGGCTTCTGCAAGTGAGGGTGTTGTCTAAAAGGCCTATCAAACTTATCTTAATTAAATTCATACCAAGAGAGAAGGACTGTGTTAATTGTTGTAAGCCGCCCAGAGACCTTTGGGTAGAGTGGGCGGCATATAAATTAAATAAATAAATAAATAAAATAAATAAATAAGCTCTAGACTACTTATTTATTTCTTTATTTTATTGTATTTATATGCCAACTATATGTCAACTTTCTCCCCACATGGGACTCAAGACAGCTCACAGTCAGTTTAAACAACACAATGGTTAGAGCTTCAAAGACAGAAGCGACCATCTTGAACGGAGCCTGGGAAACTACAGGGGCTCAGATCAGTTTCAGTGAAGGAGTGATGGGATGACAGTATATAGTGTAGTAGCTAGCAGGATGATAGCTGCCACATTGTGCTCTGATCAGAGCTTCCTGGTGTTCTCCAGCATAGCCTCTGATTGCATATATTGTGGTAATATAGCTAGAAGTTAACAGTTGCATATAAAGAAAAGCTCTAAAATCAACCTTGCCTGGGTCAGGTCCTCATGTGTCTACCACAAGGGCCACTGCCGTAAGCTAGGCAGCAGAGCTGGAAGGCCAGAGTGAAGACAGAATCAGCCCAAGTATGAGCCCTGCTCAGAGATAGGGGTATTCATATTCGTATATGAATATCCCTGCGCAGCTGGACTTAACGAGGTTCCAGTCCCAGAGGCTGGACCGTCCACTCATGCGTCCTGCTGCAGTGCTGGCCCCACTCATCCTGCCAATCATTGCCGGAGCACCACTCTCCTCCTCTTCAGTTGGCCACTCAGCAGCTGTGCAGGAAGACTCATTCTCCCTCCCCCTGCATGGAGTGACCAGCCGAGTGGGAAGAGAGCGGTGTTCTGGGCACAACTGGAAGGATGAGTGGGACTGGCACTGCAGCAGGACGCATGAATGGACAGTCCAGCTCCAGAGGCTGGAAACTTGTTAAGTCCAGATGTGTGGGGATATACGTACAGTGGTGCCCCAATTGATGATGATAATTCGTTCCAGCAAAATCGCTGTTAAGTGATATTGTTGTCAAGCGAGGAAAAAAAAACTATTGGAATGCATTGAAAACTGGTCAATGAGTTCCAATAGGGAAATACGTCATCGTCCAGTGAAGATTGCCCATAGAGAACTGCTGATCAGCTGTTCAAAATCTCTGTAATGCAAAGCTTCCCTCTGGAAAGCAGCCATTTTGCGAAGGGAGGGAAGCCATTTTGTGAACGGAAGCCATTTTGTGGAGCCAGAAAAATCATCGTTAAGCAAACAAACAGTTCACAAAGCAGGTTCCTAATCAACGTCAAGCGGATTTTCCCCATTAGAACCATCATTTTGCAATCGCAATAGTGATCACAAAAATGTCGTTGTGAAGCGATTTCGACGTCATGCGGAGTAAGTGTATAGTGGGGCACCACTGTATTTGTATACGAATGCCCCCATCTCTAGTCTTGATGAATCTGGCAGCCAGTGAGCACTGGACAAAAACTGAAAGAATTACCTTGGCTTGAACAGAGCCTGACATGTCTAGGGACAGAGTTTGCAATAAAGTTTGCTAGGCTTTCACATGCTGCACTGTTATCTGAAATACCGTACAGTATATCCCTGTACGAATTCCCACACTACAGATCAAGAATACAGAGGGAAACAGCTGAGATAAAATTTATACACATTATGAACTCCCATATAAATAGACTGAATATAAACCTAGGTTTCTTAAATCGTGACCAAATGTAATACACATGTATTAAGTTACTCAAGAGAATGCCTTCTCTTGGTACCTACACTCTGACAGCCACATCTGCCAAGGACCCAAGAGAGGGCTGTGTCTGTGGCTGCTCCCCGATCATGGAACTCCCTTTCTCAGAATGTCCCACTGGCCCCTTCTTTCCTTCCCTTTCACTCTCAGCTGAAAACACTTCTCTTTAGAAAGGCTCTTGGGACCCAGGAGTCAAATGAGATGGAGAAATCTTTTAAAATTTTAATTTTGTTATATTGTCTTGGATTCCCAGCAGGGGAGAAAGGCAGGACAGATATATATAGAGAGGGAGAAGGAGAGAGAGGGCGAGAGAGGGAGGGAGGGAGGAAGACGGGGAGAGGGAGAGAGGAGTAGAGGGGGGGAGGGAGAGGGAGGGAGAGGGAGGGAGGGAGGGAGGGGGATAGATAGATAGATAGATAGATAGATAGATAGATAGATAGATAGATAGATAGATAGATAGATAGATAGATAGATAGATAGATAGATAGATAGATAGATAGATAGATAGATAGATAGATAGATAGATAGATAGATAGATAGATAGATAGATAGATGTGTTGTTGTTTAGTCATTAAGTCGTTTCTGACTTTTCGTGACCCCATGGACCAGAGCACGCTAGGCCCTCCTCTTCCATTGCTTCCCAGAGTTGGGTCAAATTCATGTTGGTAGCTTCGGTGACACTGTCCAACTCTCTTGTTCTCTGTCGTCCCCTTCTCCTCTTGCCTTCACACTTTCCTAACATCAGGGTCTTTCCCAAGGAGTCTTCTCTTCTCATCAGATGGCCAAAGTATTGGAGCCTCAGCTTCAGGATCTGTCCTTCCAGTGAGCACTCAGGGTTGATTTCCTGCAAAATGGATAGGTTTGTTCTCTTTGCAGTCCAGGGGACTCTCAAGAGTATCCTCCTGACCGCCGAAGAACTGATGCTTTTGAATTGTGGTGCTGGAGCTTTTTCCACACTTTTGATTACACTGTCTGGGAGGAATGTCAGACATCAAAATTGTCTTCTCTCATTAGAGGGCATGAAAAAGTTAGTTTTTTGGAACTACAACTGTCAAAAGCCACCAGCCAACAAAGCTCACATTTCCAAAGTTTGCTCACTCACATACATAAACCATCTCTGTGCACTATGGCAATAGATTACCTGCCCTTTCCCCACCTCCAAGCTCAAATCCCCTCCCAGAGCTAAATGAGCCAGATGCTGGATAGAGGAGCTTCCAGGGCATTATTGTTGGTATATTGCAAGATATAACATTCTACCTACTGTGGGTTAATATCCTTAAAGACCTCACCTGTTCCTTATAATCAATGAGGCTCTATAAAGCTTTGTCTCTCTCCCTCACCTTCACCCTTCAGTAGTGCTGACTGACCGGGTGAGGAAGAGACCGTGTGTGCTTGCCTGAGTTTGTGGGCATTGCCTGAGCTGCCGCAGCCTTAATTCCTTTTACTGTTTGGTATGTTTTTGTTATGTAGTTTTATTGTTTTCTTAGGATGTCCTGTTTACCCTTTTCTTAAGAGATCTTGATAAAGATTATTATTTATATTTTGTCTCAGTGTCTCAAACTTCCCCCCCAACAATTATTTCAATTAATGCTAGAAAAACTGCCTCCCATGACATGGAGTGAGCTTTTGATTATAATTCACCTTCCTCACTCGTGGGTAGCTCCAAAATAATACATTTATGTTAAAGTCCCAAAAGTTCCATGACTGCTGTTGGGGGCTGGCACAGCTTCTTAGATGGAGATAGCTGTAGTCTGCAGTCTGCAAGAGCCAGTGGTTTGGAATTTATGACCCATCTCTCCTGCATTTGTATTGTTTTGAGGACCATGTGGCCTTGTCCTGATTTTTTTCTCATGATATGGATGCTTTCAGGATCTCCTTCCAGCTGACTCAAGACTGCAGTTCACTCAGTATGAGGGAAGATGATCCTACTGGACAGAAGTGGTTCTTGTGCATTCTGCAATGTGCAAGGCTAATCCTAAATGATGCCCCAAATCTATTTGGTGTCTGCATCATTGTACACACACACATGCTTATCAAGTCTTCTGGCAGCTATATCTTTGATCTTATTTAGGAAGGCATCTCTGTGAAAAGAGCCTCCTCACAATATAGCTAATACTAATCCTTGTATGCACGGTAATGGTTTCTGTAGCTTTATGACACATGCAGATATCTGTTGTACATCTAAGACTGTTTAACTAGTGCTTTCTACATCCAACGCAAGCTGGTCTATCTGAATAGGGATAGATCTAACATGCTTTCTTCAATGCACAAATTTTATGACATGAAGATTCAAACATGTATTTCTGATGGCTGTTCACAGACTATGGACCTCCCTTCCACAGGATACTGAGCTATCCCCTCCCCATTTGTCTTTCTGCTGTCAAGAAAATAGTTCCCCTCCCCTTTCAGGAACGCTTTTAATAAACTGCTGCTAAAAAGGGATTTTAAGGGGAGAATTGTTCTTTTGTCTTTCTAAAATGTTTTTAAAATTGTTTTAATGAGGTTTTTTGTGCTTTTCATTAATATGTTTAATTTTCTTATTAATGGGGTTTTAAATACAGTAGTGTCATTTTTATATCAAACAATATTTGCAACTGTTTTAATATTTGTGTTTTTAAATCACTTATAAGCCACATTAAGTCCCTCTACAAGGAGAAGGGCAGGGAAATAAATAAGTATTTTTCCATTCCATACTCTAAAATGATGCCATCTTAAAAGGATGACATCAAATATGTTTTTGTAAACCTTTAGCTCTGACTATCCACTAGTGTCAGTTTGATGAAACACCTTCATCTTAGAAACATAGTCACTGAGATTCTACAGTTTTGGAAGGCCATGTACAGTGGTGCCTCGCTTAGCGAGCGCACTGTAGAACGACGAATCCGCATAGCGAGGACCTTTTCGCGATCGCTAATGCGATCGCAAAGCGATGGCCTCTATGGCCGAAAATCACATAGCGAAGGTTGGTAAGCGGTTCGCTTACCGACCTTCGCTTTGCGACCTGCGGATCAGCTGTTCGGTGGCTCCAAAATGGCCGCCGGAAGCCCCGAAATGGCCGCACGCAGCATTTTCGCGCCCTCGCTAGGCGAGGGGAGGGCGCGAAAATGGCTGCCGGCCATAGGGAAGCATCGCTCAACAGTGAGTTTCGGGGCCCATTGGAACACATCAAACCAAGTTTAATGCGTTTCAATGGGTTTTTTCGTTTCGTTGAGCGATGTTTCCCATAGCGAGGGTTAATCCGGAACGGATTAACCTCGCTATGCGGGGCACCACTGTACGTAACAGTCTCAATAGAGAATGTGTGACCATGTGTGTATCCCCACTCTAACACTGAGAAGTCCTGGCCTCAATATCAAGGTTTGTAGGGAAAAGTAAAGGCTGGATTGTTTTCTTTTCTGTTTTTGTCCCATTCATATTACTATTTAAAACTATTTTTCTCCTAGAGAAGCTGTTAGTTGTTTTTTTTTGGAACTACAACTGTCAGAAGCCACCAACCAACAAAGCTCACATTTCCAAAGTTTGCTCACTCACATACACAAGTGACTAGGAGTAAGTTCTCCTGAGTGACATTTTGGGCTGAAGATCACAGGGAAGGGAGCGTTCAGCTCCCTCTCCTATCTTTTACCTCTACACTTTAAATTCCTGGCTTTCTCTGCACACACGCCTCCATGGCACAAGACTTTGCCTTAACCCACGTTGGCTGGTGCTGCCCTCTTGGTTCTGATGTCAGACTCAGGCTGCTTGAAGTCCTTTTCCCTCATAGTGAAAAGTGGCATGCTTAGGTCCCAGCTTCCTTAGGCTTGTCCAGGGCTCGAAAGCATTGAGCAACGACGTGAGTCGGCCAATCAAAGAACAAAGCGTCCCGTGCAGAGCTGGCTTTCAGGTTGGCTATCGTTGCACAAGGGCTTTCAACTGCGTGTCAGTGGTGGTTGCCTTTGATGCGACTCAAATAGCCTTTTCTCTCTCTAACCACCGCGCCTTCCCCCCCCCCCCAGCAATGTCTCTGGCACTCACAGCCCTGAAGCACATTTGAGGCAAAGAATGTATCCTGTCACCACGGCTGCTTCCCTTTATTTGAAGTGTCTCACTGAGCTATCTCCCAATGACATGCTTCTTTCAGTGAGAATTATTTCCCCTTGCTTCTATCTGTCAGTGCCCCCCCTTCCCACAACTGTATGCCTTTAGGCCTCCGTGCTCCCTGTATGTCCGAGCAGGTGTGAAGACAGGCTGCCCCTTTGTGCAGGAGCCTCTTCCTCCCCCTCCCTCCCCTGGATGCCTTCCAAGGCTGTCACTTTTTTCTCTCTCTCCCCTCTGTCTTGTTTTTCAACAGAGCCCAGGCCTCGCTTCTCCTGTCACCTGGGCCGAAGCTGTGCAGCCGTGTGCTGGCTCTAATCTTGCCTTCCACAAAGGGCATTCCTGTCACTCCAGGGAATTAGAGACATGCCTGAATCTAGGCCTAGGCAGATAGTGTAACATCTCCCGGCAGCAGCTAGGGGGATCCTGCCCGTCTTGCCCATCCTTGCATTGGAGAGAGAGACCTGCTGCTTGAAACGGGGATGAACAGCAGGGGAGGCAAGAAGATGTCCCCTTTCCTTTTGTTTCCAGTCAACTTTTGATTCTCTTTATGAAGCCTGAAATTTAAAGTTCTAAAACTTTTTGTTCTTTTATGTTGAAGCAATATCTGTAAAAGACTAAATGCTTCAACCTCTGGATTATAACTAGGCAAGCCAAGTCTGCCCTTTAAATAGCAAAGCAAGCCGTTCCTTGACCCGCCATGAATTCTACACTTGAAGACACTGCTGTCTTTTTCTCTTCATTGTTTCATCATGGTCTAAAGTTTGGTTTCAGAGGGTTTTTCTTTTTCTTTTTTTGGTTATGTGAATATACCATTCATCTTCAGGGCAGCACTGAACGGTGGAAATGGGTTTTCAGACTTTTCTTGCTCAAATGAAGGTGCCAATTTCTATTAAGAAATTCTACTGCAACATTCAGTTCATAGGTTTTCTGAAGACCATACCAAGTGGGACATTAACAGCATAAAAGCACACTAAATGGCTAGTGGATTGGGGATAGTGGTTAGAGAAGTAAAAGTTAACTCTGTCTCAGTTTCTCTGTCAAAACTCTGACCTAACAAAACTAGACAAAGCAAAAACAACTCTGCCTCCGAAATTTCAAAGGCAGCTTCCATTGGTGCCAGTGGAGCCTAAGTGAATAGAAACTTTACCCTGTGACTCACTCTATCCATACATCAAAACAATGGATGATGGTCCACTATAAACTTGTTATGTGACACCAGGTCATCTCCAGCGTACAGCAACCCTGGGAATGAGTGAACATCAAAATTCTCTGTTGTTTCCAACCATGCTCAGTGCTTGCAAATTCAAGGCTTTGCTTCCTTTATGGAATCACTGCATTTCATATGTGGTATTTCTCCCTTCCTGCTCCCTTCATCATTTCCTAGCACCACAATAAGAGATCATGTTACACTTCTGTTTTTATTTTACGGATTTATATTAAAAAATGGCTTTCAAAAATTGCATGTTTTAATCCTCTGCGATTTGGAACAATTCGGCCACAAATACCTTTTCTTGTCCATTTTATGTCACAGTAAACAGGTTGAAAAGGACTACTAGCTCATCCACTCAGTCTCTCCTTGTGCTTCCTCTTGAGAACCAGGGAACATCTGCCAGGGAGAGGCCTGGCCACGAGGCGGATCTATTTACCCAAAGCTCTGTCGATGTCGATGAGCTCAGGAAAGATATTCTCTCAGTTAAAAGGCTAGGATATTGTCAATGGATGCTCTCATTACCCAGGACCTCTCAGGACCCAGGATGTCCCCTCCAGCAATCTGCTTTTAACAGCCTGCATAGTTGGCACAGGAAAAATAACATGCCAGAAAATGCCAACAGAGTGCTATAGTGGCATTTGGAGGACAGCGTCTTTATCAGCATTTCCTTTGTGGCTTGTCTTTATGTCTGGCCAGGACTGGATTATTTGAAAGTGTTGATCTTGTTTGATGAGTTCTTCTGATGTCTTCTCTGCTAGTGGTGGTTTATCCCTCCTTGGCTTGAGCTTCTCACCCACAATCCTGGCACTGTGGAAGGTTCTAAATCTGGCAATATCGCTCACACAGACGTTGGCACTTAGATCCTGAAAGGGTGAGGTATATTAAAATGCCAGAGACACAACACACAAACATGACAATCTGCTTGGCCTGCTATAAACTAATTACAGTTTATAGCAGGTTGCTTCAGTCTAACAAACTTCTAACATATATGTTATGCTGAAGGATTTTTTTTTTCACTCCGCAACAGCAACAAACCACCACAATCCCTAGAGATTTACAACGGACAGTATAGAAGACAATCCCTACTTTCAGGAGAAAGCTTGAGAAAAATTACTTTTTGGTGGCACAACTCCCACGATCCAATTAGACGGTAAGCTTTCGGCCTGAAGCTTACAATCTAATTTGATGATATAAAAAGGGAAATCCCCCACTCACACCATGAACTAGTTATGGGTTTGGTACAAAAGCAAGTAAGATTAGGAGAGAGAAAAGCAACCTCTGCAGAAGTTCCTAGCTACAATATAGCAATAGGGTGGATGGAGTACATGCAATCTTAAGGATAGTGGGAACCAAGGTTCCTGGTCCATTTGCTTCCATTTTCTTTCTTGCCTTGTTTTAATGGAATGGGTGATGACTCACAGGAGCAATGTTGGGTCTGCTTTCCTTCTCTCTTCCCTGCAGTCTGTTCTCAATGAAAGATGAGTGAAAGGAGAAAGATGAAGCAATACCATGATTATTATTTTTAAAGGCAAAATATCTCCCTGGTTCTGAAATGTTGCTCACATGAATGTTATCAGTAGGGCACTCCTGCTTCCTTTCATCCCTCTTCTTACCTTTTTTTTTTTTTTTTTTTTTTTTTTTGCTATTCTTGGGAAGGCCAAATCACAGTAGATCAGCTTTTCTGGGCCTCAAGAGGGACACTATAACCATAGTTTCTTGCCCAATTAGAGGCAGGGATGTAGCGCTTGATTTGTCATTGGCCTGGGAGCTTTCTTCCTTTTGCCATTAACACTAATACATTTGCCTCATCATCTGTCACCCTTTCTGAAGCACCACAGTGCTGCTTCCAGTCTGCAGGTTGCTCACCATGTGGTAGATCAATGATGGGTAGGCCTGCCAGGTCTTAGGGTGTCAGCTGGAGACTGTCCAAGCTGGGAGACAAATCTCAGATTGAGGAGGAAGAAAATCTTGCACTAGCACTTATCTTGCACAGCACAAAGGTGCTTATACACGTTGTCTTTGCTTCCCTCTCAACCCTTGCCTGTGTGACAGCACAAAGACTCACCCTCTAGTCCTGGGTTTTGGCTCTGAATTTTCAGAGTTGCTCTTGATTTGCTAACCATAGCGATAGGCGATATATGACCCTCCAGGTGTTGCTAGACTATACCTCCCATCACTCCTCACAATTGGCTATGCTAGCTACAGCTGATGGAAATTGCAATTCAATAATTCAAATCAATAATATTTGCAGGGCCACCGTTTCTCCACCCGTACAGTGATTCCGTCCTTTCATGGAATGATTTTTACCCTTCACTCCCTTCACTTAATAAGGCCAATTTCATTAGTTTGTACATGCAGCACCCTCAGCCTCCCCAGCCAATAACCCACCCGCTCACCAGCTGGCCTGCACTCTATCTCCTCCTCCTCTTCAACCAGTCATTGGCAGGAGCATGGGGTTGCCTGCCCTGTTAACATGTCTGAACTGGCAATCAGTCAAGGAAGTGGGTCAGGGAAGACTGGTCAGAGACTGGTCTAACAACTATTAAAACAATTACAATTGTTGTTGTTGTTGTTGTTGTTGTTGTTGTTGTTGTTGTTGTTGTTGTTGTTGTTGTTGTTGTTGTTGTTATTATTATTATTATTATTATTATTATTATTATTATTATTTTACAATGCCTCTAAACACCATCTGGAGAAGTTTTCTTGATTTCTATATCATATTTTGTGTAAATACTTCATTAAAACATTTCTCAAGCTCATACAGTCTAGATTACAGGCTTAAATGAAACCTCACACTGTAGATGTTCAGAAAAAAATGGAATGTAACGAGAGAGAGAGAGAGAGAGAGAGAGAGAGAAATGCCAAATATTCTATCTTAAAGATTCTGACTTCAGTTTCCTAAATGGAAATGTGCCTGTTTTGAGTGCATTCCCTCTGAATGAAAATGGGACAGTTCCAATTTGATGGAGGAGGTGAAGAAATAAATGAAAAGGCTATCAACAAGCGTATTTTAGATCGCATGCAGGGTGTAGTGAGAAGAGAAGCATTAGTAAAGCCTAGACTGGGAGGAACCGACCGACAATAATCTCCCTAAACAGTTGTTAGGAGAGAAACACCGCATGCTTTCCATTACCAGATTCTTTAATCTACAGCAAAGCTTGTTGGAACCACAGTCTGCAGAAGCTTGTTTCATAATAAATCTGCTGATCTCCAAGATACCGAATGGCTCCTGATTGTTTATGCTGAAAAAGACTAACACAGTTAACTCTCTGGCAATTTTTACAACACAAATTTTCTTAAGGAAGATGAGCCCAGTAAAGATCAAACAGATTCTATGTGGAAGCAAATGTACTAGATTTATCCACAGGGGGCACCAGTACCTAATTTGAGGACCTGAACGGAGATAAAGGAACAGGATTTTGTGGGCAGGAAAGGAGAAGAAAAAGGGATAATGCACAGTAAATTTGTGGAGAGATTGCTGGCATTTTTCATACA
Organism: Pogona vitticeps; assembly: GCF_051106095.1. Classification (NCBI taxonomy): domain Eukaryota; kingdom Metazoa; phylum Chordata; class Lepidosauria; order Squamata; family Agamidae; genus Pogona; species Pogona vitticeps. The sequence continues at coordinate 63,812,939 of NC_135784.1, read as the reverse complement.
GCTAGAGAAGAATGTTCCTTGGGCCATGTCTTGGCAGTAGGACAACTGGAAGATTTGTGTATCAGCCTTGGGAAATTGTGACTGGTGTCCATGAGATCCAGGAGACAGGCAGAAGGATCAAGGGACAGTTGCCACTATGGAGGAAAATATTCCAGCCTTTCTGTTGCATTCCAGTAAGGAGATTTCTCCAAATTGAGAGGTTTCAGATTGCTTTGTGAGAGCTTACAGGTGTTAGCCAAAGTAATGTATCCCTCAGATTTGGCCTATAAGCAACACTTGCTTAAACAATTAGGTTCTTTGTTAAAACAAACAAACAAAAATCCTTCAGGGATGCCAACGGACAGTAACCGTAGTTGGATCAACATTCTGTCATCTCCTAAATTGGAAAAACTAAGAATTTTCCTCAGAAGAGATGTATTTCTAGAAATCAGCAAATAAGTTAGGCTGATTGATTAATTTCATTGATTAATTAATTGCTTAGTTGTTTGTTTGTTTGTTTAAATTTTGAAAATATTTATATGCCCAATGTCTGGAGGAAGAACATATTATCAGCTTTCAAAATGCAAATTTGGCGTTTTCTTGTTTCATTTAACCTTTAAACACATTGGCAAAAATCCTACTGTGTAAATACATACCTGTGCAAGTTGATGCCCCCCAAACCACAGCAGACAGTCCTGATTCCGGTGGCGGGACCATCACGGCCAGTTTTCAGGTGTTAAAAATTCCTTCCCCAACGCAAGGCTTCCAAAGACTTCCCGAGGTCCAAAGGGATCCTGAGTGAGCCTCAGAACCTAGAGTGTGTATGTGTATATGGAATATGAGACTTTTAATGAGTGATAAAAGCCTGTGCTGATGACATAATCAACGTGCATGGGTATAAATTTATGTAGTAGGATTTCGGCCACTCATAAGTGTTTCACTGTTTTTTCGACTAGCGAGGTCCATCTCTGGTACTGAGAAGAGCAAATTTTGAGAAGAGGATTCTTGTGAGCATCTTAGACAATATGATATAAATAAAATATTTTGAAACCCCTTTTCAACCCCATAGGAACAGTATCAGCATTTATTATGAGAAAAAACATTCACAAGAAAAAGCAAAATAGATTTTTTTTGTATCCGCAGGCTGGGCTATAGAACCTTCCTCTGTTTCCAGTGCAGAACATCCTCTCAGATTCTCATGAGCTTTGATTTAGCTTTCAATTGTGATGCCAAAGAATTTTGTAAAGTTGGCAGCTACCTTCCCTCACATGGTGATCCCCAGAAGTGTTGGTCTACAATAGCCCTTTATCCTGGCTGGGGGATTATGAAAGTAGTAGTGCCACACATCTCAAGGGAATGAGGTTGAAGAAGGCTGCGTTAGGGAAAGTGTAGGCTATGTGTAGTCTTTCGGCCATTTCTGTATGATAACTGGCATTGTTTTTTACCATTAGTGACACCGGCAATTCCCCACTGATGGGAATTGGAGTCCTACAATGGGAATTAGAGTCCTACAAACCATTTGTTGTTCTGTTTTAAAGGTTTTAGTAGACAAGAGACTAGACTGTGGTGCTTGAGTAATAGCAAGAAAAGCATGGTTTCCAATATAGATAGTATAGTGTCGTGCATAGATTTTGGACTAGGACTCAGTAGACTCTTCTCAGGTATGAAAATCACTGGAGTGGCAATTTCACAATCTTCCAGCCAAGATAGTGGGCTATGCCAGTTACAGTCTGGGAATCACTATGTGAAGGAAGGCAGCTGCCAACCTTTCAGATTTCTCCTCCAACATCTCACAAATTTATGGGCAGGATTTCTATGACATTTCACATTTTCTCTTCAACCTACATTCGAACCCATAAGCAAGTTCAAACATGTTTGTGAGTAATCTGGCCTTTCTCACCAGATTACTCACAAACATATTCAAACCCACCCATAAACTCAAGCATAGGATGCATTAAAAATATGACATGTCATGGAAATCCTCCCCCAGGTCACTTGACAGCACATAACATTGTTTCCAAACATTGAAGGTAACAGTAGTTCATAAGGCCTGATCTGTACGTTCTGTATATGTTCACCTCTGGCCATCAGAGTCCATGTAGGATAATTGATTAAAACAATAAAAGGAAAAAATCCCACGTCTCATGTTTTTTAAAAAATAGTACACAAAACAGTGATCTCCAGGGAAGCTAAAGAGAACAAAAATCCTTTTAAAAGCAAGCAAATAAAAAGGAACTTGGCATGTTCAGCCAATATAGAAAAAAAAACCTCTTGTGCCTTTACTCAACCCATTCTCTTAAGCTAAATGGGGTTTACTCCCAGTTAAGAGCTTGTGGATCGCTGCCTTTTGAGAGTAACAAACATCAGTTGGCAAGAGGTTAAAAATATCCAAAAAGCATTTTGAGAACAAAAGGTTTCCACTCTATTAACTAAAGTTGGAACAAGAAGTCAGAGTTTTAATTGCACCTCAGAGGAAAAAAGGAGCTTCAAAATTTGGAAGTACTGGCAGACTCTTGAGCACAATTTAGTACTAGAGCTACTGTTTAAGTAAATTGTCAAAAGCTGGTTTTCTTTCATTCTTTTTTTAAAAAATAAATAAATATGCCATTAGTCATCTCTGTCAAAACCTATCAGTAAGTATGTTAAGATCTACTCTTAGGGTAGGGTTTGGACTAGATAATACATTTGGATTTTTCTGCCTGGTTCTATGACTCAGAGATTCTTCTCTCTCACTTTAAACCATTCTTGCATATAATTAATTTAAACACATTGTATTTAACAGAGCTTTTACAACAAACAATGATTCATCCATTTATGACATACGTGGAGAGGAAAAATACAAACATTAATGGTAAAATTCTGTATGTCTACTCCAAAGTTAGTCCTATTCAGTTCTATAAGAGAAATTTACTGCCAAGTGACTATGTTCACAATGTAAAATTGTAGCTTAAGTTGATAAATAAGCCACAATGTGAATATTGAAGTTGTATCATTCATGTATTGCTTTAACATGAAAAAAATCCACATAATGGTGGTGGTTCAACTGCATTTCTCAGCCCGTCCGTGTCCCTTCTACAGTCATGGGCTATAGTGAAAATCTGTTCGGGAGAGCAACCCAGCACATCTGGTCAGATCTGAAGGGATCTTTAAGGAACTCATGGTATGGGGGTACCACAGAAGCAAAGGGAGATGGCAGCTCTCCTGCTTGTGACTTGTATGAGCTGCTTTGTAGGTGAAAGGAAAGCAGTGAATACTGGCAGTAGCCTTAAGATAATCAAAATACTGTGGTGGTGGGGAGGGAAGTGTATGTTGTTTGCTATTTGGCTTTCACAAACATGAATAAAATGCCTCAGTGGTTCTTCTCAACAGATTTTTGTCACGCTAAAACGCAGATTATTTAGTGCTTTTTCAGATGATGAATTACAAGTATCTTCTTTCCCCGAGTTCTTCCACTGAAGTACCCATTGCTGGTTCATTGCATTTTCCCTAGCAAACTGCAGTGCTGACTTACAGGAAAAATCTGATTTCCTCCCTCAGCAAATGCTTGGGGCCAGCTGAATCAGCAGAATTAAGTGATAAAGCTTTGCTTCTCCATTCCCCCCACTTCCCCCCCCCCTAAATTATCCCTAGCTGCACATTGAAAAGATACCAAGAATGGTAAGAAGCAAGCAAGTCCAAACCTTGCTCTCTAGCATCCATTTTGTCCTGTAGACGTATATCTTCACACAAACACAAGGATGCAAAGACTCTTAGTGTTGATTTGATTGGCTGGGTCTATACATTCCTTTTAATCTTCCTCAAGTCGCAGTTGTTTAACATCACAGTGCATCACAACCCACCCACCAATGCCGGCTTAAAAATGTGGCTAATGTGGGTATTTTTTGTTCACAATAATATTACTATATATTGCCATATATTAACTCCAGAGCAAAAGGAAAGGCTTGTGATGCATGGTGCTAATTTAGAAGCCTCAATAATATATTTTGATGTGACATTTTTTTCTGACAGATAGATCTAGCCTCTGTGTTCTCTGAATTCTACCTTCATTTTCTTTCCATCTTGTTTTGTATAGCATTGTGGGATTCTCACAAGTGTCCTCTTTCAGAATACACTGTTCTGACTATGGTTACTCTTTCCTCATCACCTGTGTAAGTGGGAATTTCTTTTGTTTTCAACAAAACAAAAGGACAATCTCCATGTTCAATCCAGGTGTGTTTGGTGGGGACACAGGACAGGGCCTTCTCTGTTGTTGCTCCAACTTTGGAACTCCCTTCTCTGTTGTCCTTCCACAAGCAAAGACCTTTCTCTTCAGGCAAGCTTTCCCTTAGTGACTGGCTGCCTAAGTGGGGTTTTTTAATGGCTTGTATTTCCTTGCTGCTTTGAATGTATTTTTGATGGCAATGTTTACCATTTTTGTGTGGTATTTGTTTGATCCTTTTTAGTACTATTCTTAGCTTTAAATATTGACTTTTAATGATGTAATCCACCCTGTGCTCTTTTAAACAAGATAAGCAGGGTTAAAATACATGCATGCATGCATCCATCCATTAATATATACATACAAGGCAGGGATTTCTGGGGTAGATGCGCAGCACTCCAGCTGCAGAGCTCTTATGATTTACATTTGTCGACAGGATTCTAGTGTATGTATTTTCTTCCTGCACTGGTATTTGGGTGCATTTTAAGCACACATTTTCCTGATATAACTGTTTCTTTGTGGATTCTACCTAAGCTGTTCAACTTTCCCACTTTGACTAAGGCACGTTTTTTTACAATTCTGTACATTTTCAACTATTAGCATTTTTACAAATATGCATGATTTTGTGTACACTTTTTAAATTCAAAATGCCCTGTATACTACTATGCAAATTCTAGGGGAGATGTGCATTTCTTATTAGCCTCAAGAGGTATGAATAAGCAATTTTTGTCAAGACTGAATCCCACAAAAATGTTTCAATTACTTATAAAAATACAGACTCTCCTTATGTACTGATTGATTCAATTTAACAGTCACTTGCTAATGATATTCTTAGTCAGGATAAAATGTCAAACCTTGGGCTTGTTTTATCAATAAATATTATTTCCTAAAATGGTATATTGCTTGTATAGATGAAATGCTGTCTATGAAGGAACATGATATGAGAGGCAGGGAATCACTTTCTTTCACCAGGGTGTTCTTTCTTTAAAAAGCCATAATTAATATAGCTTGATATTAAGGCCAGTTCTTTCCCAATCAGAATAAATGCAAAAATTATCTCTGACTCAAAGTGGCTTGATCTGTGTTATCACTTTAAATTGCTCTGTGCTGCCACTGAGAGAGGCTGCATTGAATCTTGTTTCTTTGCTCACCAAGGTATTGTCTGATTCTGGGTGATATTGCATTGTATAGAGTTACATGGCACTCCAATGTATTGTATTGCATTTTATTGTATTGCATCACATTGTCCTGCATTGTGCTGAATTGCAGGGCATTGCAATCTATCATGCTCCCATTACATACTGACAAGAGCATCATTAATATCTGCCTGTATTTATGGCCTTTATGCCATGGCGTTATGTGATGTACGTACAGTGGCAAACAATTCACACTGTGACAGCCTGCTCATCTTCCATTGTACAGCTGCAGAACTCAATGTGTCAGTTTCATCTACATGTACATTTTTTTCAAGTAATCCTCCTGAAAAATATAACAGTTTAGGGCACATATAAAATGTTTCACATGCATATTACACAAAATCTAAAATATAAATACTGTAAGATGAACAAGTTTTTCTAGTTGTTACTGGCTGAAAATACCTTTTGAGCCTATCCTCACTGACAAACCTAGGTTTGCTGTGATGCACTCTGTGAATTGCAAATTCCTAATCATTCTCAGAAATGTCTGTTTCTCAGGCCTCCAGTCTGTATATATTCCCCATTTAACTGTTCTTCAGAATCCATACCATGTACCTTTGCTTTTCTGTCTTGTCAGATCAAACTGTTAACTTGTTTGCTATGTCTGTCTGTCTCTCCCTCTTGGCTTCCCCACCCCCACCCTCTCGCTTTGAAGGTATCAGGCTACTGGAATCAAAGAGACATTTCAGTGACTCAGGCGTTTCCCATTGCCCTATTCCAGCATCCTCTACTCTTAACGCTGAGAGCTTTTCACGTCCTATTTGGAACTGATAGGAAGCCCTTTCATTGTTTCACTACATGGATATTAACACTGATGAAGGAAATGCTCCATCTGATAACAGGACCGTTGAAAAGAGCACCACTTCCAAATGAGTGAACTCAGAGACAGAGGATTCCTGTCGGACTCTCACCAGCTTAACGCTAGTGGTCTGCCTAGGCCCTGTGGCAGAGGAGAGGCAAAGTTTCCCTTCACGTTGCTCTTGCACATTCTGGCCTTTGGGTCTCTTCTCCTTGCTAGACCAAAAGAGAAAGGACCGTTCCCAGGCATAGTAGACAGAGCTAAAAGCCTCTGATTTGTCATTTCCTGGGATCAACCTGTTGTAGCAGAGAGGAAGATCTCATATATAAAGTTAGGCCATTGTTCTGTCTAGCTCAGCATGGTCTATACTGACTGACAGCAGTTTCAAACAAGAGTCTTTCCAAACCCCTATATACGTGGGAGCCTTACCTGCAAATCAAGGCATGTGCTCCAACATTGAGCTCGTATAGGCCTTCCGATGACCTCTCCATGGAGGCCAAGACCATATCAAGTCTGATTTTTTGTTTGTTTGTGGCCATGCTGTGCCTTTGTAGCACTCATATTCGGCTCAACTCTGGAACTATTCCCCCCCCCCCCCCCGAAATTTGTCTGGCTCCCTCGCTGGGTGTTTTTAAGAGCCAACTTAAGACCTGGCTCTTCAGACAAGCCTTCCCTCCTGTCAATACCTAACTTATTTCACCATCCTCTAGTCTATTAATATTGTTGTTAACCGCCCAGTGTAGACTTCAGTCTAAATGGGTGGGATATTAGATTAGATAGATAGATAGATAGATAGATAGATAGATAGATAGATAGATAGATAGATAGATAGATAGATAGATAGATAGATAGATAGATAGATAGATAGATAGATAGATAGATAGATAGATAGATAGATATTCAGGAAAATTATGTATGTATGTATGCATGTACGTATTTATTTATTTATTTATTTATTTATTTCCCACCCATCTCTAGTCATTGACTACTCTGGACAGCTAACAGCAAGTAAAATAAAACAATTTAAAATGTATCAGCAATATACAGCAACAATAATCATTTATTCAAGATGGAGAGAAAAGAGAAGAAATAATTCAAAAATTTGTTTTCTCTCTGACGGTAGCTTATGTTTGTTCATATGCTATGACATAAAGAGACTATGGTCCAACTCCTTGACATTTCTAATGTTATCTTCAGCAACTGCTTGGCTTAGAGTTTCTCATAGGCTGACCCACAGTAATCCAGAGCTGGATAGAAGAACAGCCAAGTCACATCCTTGCAATATGTTGAGGCGTCCTATGAAAAGCATTAATAAACTTCAGGGAGTTCAAAACATCACAGCTGGGTTTTTAACAAGGACCCAGTATATTGGGGGGGGGGGATTGTCAGTGCTTAAGTGTCTTCACTGGTTTCCAGTTTGTTTCTGAGTACAGTTCAAAATACTGGTTTGTACCAGAAATGCATAACATGCATCTTTGCAGCACATGAAACTTCTGAAATTGGAGGAGGCCCATCCACATTTCCATGCTTCTCAGCTAATCATGTGGGCTGCTGGGAAAAACAAAACAAAACTCTTTTCCCAGGTTTCCAAGTTTGCTGTTTTCACCACAACTGCAATGGCAAATGGAGAAGCCCTCACTTTCTGATGAGCAGGCACTAGGTTTCAGCAGATGGGGAGGGGATGAATACATCTCTCCGTTTCTATATGCTGAGATATGCCTGTGGGAGGGGTTGCCTAGCTGCACTGCTGATGTAGCCCCTCGGTCTGTGAGGGTTTTCTACCCCTGGTTTTGATCCCTAAACCTCAACTAACCAGGTACAAGGTTATCTTATTTGACCTTCTTACATAGGAATCAGTCTTTCTATTTAGTGAGATCATCAGCTGAAGCCTTGTTTTGAATGCTTCAGGTGTTAACTGGATTTCTGCTAGGAAGAGGATCCATTCTGATGTAGCTCCCGGGTTATAGAATACCTGTCCTGCTGGTTCACCAAACTTTTTTACCATGCTGGTGTCTTTTAGACATCAAATAACAGCTGGTTTATTCTCTCCAAGCATTGAACAAGATATAAATATGAATCCATTTTGTGTTGATGATGGTGATGATGATTGTATATGTTCCTGGTCCTTTTTATATGGATGCTGCTATGTTGCTGCTTTTGTTGCCTTTATTCTTTGTTTGCTTTTTGTATTTGATTCACTTGTAAGTCATTATAAGGGTAGTTTTGAACGAAAGGTTAGGCTATAACATCTTTTTAAAAATAACGTAGTACTGTATACAGACTTGCTGTATCTGAGTATGAAAAAAACTGATAATGTAAGTTTTGTTCACAAACCTGTTGTCATCCAGTCTACTCAAATGTAAATGATGAGTGGATTATTTTTGTTTCAGTAGCCAAAATACATTGCAGGGCAATACTAACTCCAGTTCCTTGTTTACTGCAAGCCATCAAAAATCACACACCTATCCTTAATTGTGGGGTGAGTTTGTACTTACAGAAAGGACAACCTAGCTCTCATCTTAACTCTATGTCGAGAAAGATAGGGGTGAGGCTGTGTAATTGGAAAGGGGTTGGGAGTTTGTTGAACAAAAATCTGACATCTGATTGTGGCCAGAGTCAATCATCAAGGACAGAGGTCAAGATCAGTTATTGAATCAGTAAATTACGGAGGGATAGGCCCACAGTACTAGTGAAATTGGATCTGATATGCCTATAGAACTAGTGTAACTGGAGAACTTCTGTCTTGACATGCTGAAGAGTAAGCATGAGTCTTTGTCTTTGACAATCCTTATGGCTCACTTGGCTTACTCAACATTTTAGTCATTTTTGAAGTGATAGCCATGCTAGTCTGTTTCAGCAGAACAAACACAAAACCAAAAGTATCTTCATAGATATCTCAGAAAACCAAAGGTATTGTGGCATTTTTAAAACTACTCATTTTTTTGTGAACTACCATCCATTTCTTCATAAAAATGTATCTGAAGAACTGGACTGAAACCTTCAAAAGCTCACATTAAAAACCACCAGTTTTAAAGGTGCCACAGTGCTTTTAATTCTGTGTAAAAATCAACTTCATGTCTTTCTTTATAGCAGTTTTATCATGTCACAAAAGTTCTGGCTATGTTTGATGACGCTCTCCTTGAAGATATGTTGAAATGTTAGAAATTGTGGTCTTCTGTAAAGCAGTACTGTATTGGAGCTTGAAGTAATTTTTCAAATAAGTAATGACATTACTTATAGGTTGTGAGTGCTTGGATAATGAAGGCATAAGTATACCACTCCTAAAAGGTTGTATCCAGGGGGAATTTCTTGTGCCAATTTATATTAAAAAATATTTTTATAACTTGATGATCGTGGTGACCTAGCTGAGAAGTTACATGCTGCTAATGTGCCACTCTTAAAGTGATGGATAATGCTCAGTGCAGTACTCTTTAAATATTCCAAGCTCGGATTAATACCATCCCTCAGGTATTTTCTAAAGAGAGGCTGCAGGTTAGGAACTGGCTTGATCAATCTTCCCCAACCTCAGATATGTTAAGCTATAACTCCCTGGACAGCAGGTCAATGCCTAGGCTGGCGAGAAGTGATGTAAGTTCTAGTCAGACACACCTGGAATACAGCAGATTGGAAAAGGCTGGGCTAAATCAGCTTCAGCTGCTCAGTTATCTGAAATAAATTCACAATGTGATGCGAATACTGGTGGCTATGCTATAAAATGGTGCTTCCAAATTACTTCTTTTGAGGCAGGAAACAGATGTTAGAGATAGCCTGTATTTAGAGCAGAGAGTGCATTAATGTTGCAGTGCAATTATTGTGGCAGTCTTCCCCGGCTTGTGAAATCAGACTTAGGAGAATCATGTACTTAAGTCTTAAAGATCAATCACCAACCAAGCAAACTAATCTGCATAAACCCAGAGGTGAGAGTTGTTCCTTCTGTGACACTGAGATTTTCAGTGCCTATGTTACTTCAGAGAATCTCTTTTCCAGTCACAGGCTCTCAGTAATGTCTACTTCTGGTCTAAAGATCTTACCTAGAGGCAAAATCAGTCCCAAAATATAGCTGAAGTAAATGCATCTAACTAGGATGGCCTATTCCCCCCCCCTCTGGTGCGTGCCCACTTAGAGGCAGCGCCCAGAGCAGGTGGGGCAGGGAAGCCCGGGGCACTGCCTCCCAATGGGTGGAGGTGAGGCTGAAAAGCACCAGACAGCTTTTGGGCCAAAATATGAACCGGGCCCGTCTCTAATTTGCATTAAACTTGGACTAGAGAGCCTTTCACATAGGTTATACTTTGACATACCTACAAACACAGGACTGTCTTTTATAAAGAAGGGGAAACAGTCACCCCTTTTTGGCCTTTTAAAAGCACCCACAAGCCATGTGTCTGATCAAGGCTTGTTGCTTCAAAGCTGTTGTTCTGTTTCCTTCTGGTATCTTTAACCAGTTCCTTCATTTTAGGCTCTATCCAGTGGTTTCTTTGGAGGGGGGAGAAGCAGTTGATGCAGATACTTTATAGGGATCTCAGGCCAACTAATGAACACTGTTTTGGCGGACAGGCTACATACCTGAAGTAGTTAATACTGTCCAGTGTATACAGCACCACAGAAGCTTTGTGTGTCACTCACTACATCTGCACTGAAAATTGGGAGATTCTAATAGAGGATGTGAATTGGAAATAAATGCTTTGGGTTTTTTTTTCTGTGTCCTTGAACCCTATGTTCAAAATGAGAACATATAAGTTAAGATGGGACCAGTCCTGCTATTAGGCAGAATGAAGCAGCTGCTTTAGGAGGAAGACACAGGAGGTGGTTGGGGTAGAGCAGGAAAGGGCAACACGGTGTTGGGTGACAGAGCTGTGTTTGCCATGCAGCCGGTCCTGGATCCTCTTGTGGGCCGATTGTTCTCAGGTGCTGTGGAGGACACTGTGCCCTCACCAATGTCATATTCTTCTGTACATGAGAAGATGGACATCTCTTCCTTCCTTTCAAGCATCAAAATGTCTTGGGCCAGCCCTGAACAGGGGCTCCGTGTGCAGCTAGCCAAATGAGTTGACTGGTTCTCATTGCTGGCCCTTGTGCACCCTCTGTTTGTCTTTAAAAAATGATAAGTTCTCGAGAGCCTGAAAAACATCTATTACTGAAAGGTCTTTGCCCAAACACCTCACCCTGTGCTTCATCTCCATCAGTACTGAGAGTAATTTCCTCTGACTGCTGCTGGTCTAATCCATTAGCTGCCTATAAATAGCCAGGCTGATTTATGCCGTGATGTCCTCCAAGTGCAGTTACTGCCAGCTGCATTACCTGCAGAGCAGGATCCCTCCACTCCCACAGATCAGGAGAAACTCTAGGAAGGATGTTGAGGGGAGGAACAGGAAAGAGACTCCTGTGGGTGGTGGCTACTGTTCTATCCATCATAACAGCTTCAGCCCCTGGTGTTGTTTTCCACCACATGCCATGCACCACCCAGTCTCTAAGGCGGCGGCTGGGGGGGAATCACTTTTGGGGAATACTAGCTCTCCCAGTCATTCAGCAGCCATGGCCATGGACTGGCAGGGAGATTCTTGGCAGGGAGTTGTAGTTTAACAAAGTAAAAATTTCCAAGTTTTGCCTTGTTTTGTGAAACTGATTAATGCTTCCTTGGCTTGCCTTGACTAGGTAGCATTAACAGCTTCATATTATTTGTCCTTAAGGTGTGGCTAAAAGGCAGCAGGCCATGCATCATCACTCCAAGCTGCCCATGCATCAAGTCCGCTTCAGGAAATGAGCATTGTTAGGCCCTGAGACCTTTATGAAGTTTAATTCCGAGCAGAGTTGCTATTTTTCCGAAGAAAGAACTGTGTATGTTGTATATCCTTTTTCTCATTATTGACCACAACTGTAAAAAATATCAAATGTATATTGTATGTAAAATTCCACTGTTAATGAAGATTCTTGAATCTGAAGCCTAGGAATCCTCTTTATCAGATCAACCAAGACAGTTTGGGGTCTCTTGACATGCCTATGCATGAACTTTGAGGACTGCGCTGTACAGAAGATTCCCAGCTCAATTACTCAGTTTTGGCCGCTCATTTCTGTTCTTCTTTAATTGTTAAAATCCCTAATAGAGTATGTCTACCCTGACTAGCAATAATCTTGGATCTTTCTTGCCTTCTCTGAAGTATTCAAGGCAAACCACAATATGCTGCGAGAAAGTCTGTGTAGGAAAAAAAGTTTGAGGAATACTTAACCCAAGAGCAGAGCCCCATTGAATGTCATGGTTTGGATCCAGACTGACTGTTGTATGAACAAACAGGTTTCTGTTCACAGACAGAATCTAGATCCAGCCAAGTCTGTGTCCCACTGCTAGAGGAAGAGGGAGGGTGATAGATTTGCCTGTTCCCTCTTTCTTCTGTAGCACCTCTCATCAGGCCTGAATAGACTCTCCTCAGGGTAGATTCCACTCAGCAGAGTGAGGCTGCTGGCTCCGGTGCCAGATATTGAAAGGTAAGGAGTTGCTTAAGAGTCCCCACAGGTACGGGTGTAAAAATCAGGAAAAGGCCACGTTATATTGTGGAAACAATACAAATACAGGAATAGGGGATACCTTTCATCCACCATTAAAAATATAAAACAAAAAAACAAAAAACAGTGAGCTTTCGATAATAAATCATCCTCTTCAGGGCTGTGCATCAAGTTCTTGTGGGGAGTTCCAAACGTATGCTCAAATTCACATGGCTGATCCTGTTGAAGTCAGGTTGAGTTCTTAGATGGAGATTGCTGCAGTATTCAAGTTGGTTTCAAGTTCCTCCTCAGCTTTCTCTCTGCCAAAGGATAACAACAACAGATGAACTTCAAAGTAAATGGAAAAAATAAGTAAAAGCTCAGACATATTACCACATTTAAGGGCTTGTCTACATGCACTCTTTTGGAGTGGGCTGTGTGGGCTAAATAGAGACATTTGGGGTCAGGTAAAGGTCAGGTATGCCATTTGGTATGATCCTTACCTCAAAATCGCTTACGAGACCTCAAGCAACCCTATTTGATCTGTCTCCTTCCACTGGGAATTTCTTATAAAGTGGCCTAAGAAGAGAGTCACTTCAGAATATTGGCAAATTAATTTACTTCTTCTTCCAGCTCCCGCCCCCTAGAGGAACAGGGGGAAATGTAGACCCTGTTAAGGCAGTGCAGATGCATTGCATCACTTATTATTTTTTTAAAAAAACCTGAAAACTAACCCTTGGAAACAGGAAGGGGCAACGACGGGCATTTTTCTTCTTCTTTCCTTTGAGTCATCTTAAAGGTCTCATCAAGAGCCTGCTCACAGTAGAATCCATTACTGAGTACTCAATGGTGCTGAATTCCGTTATGGGTAGATTCTTAACTGGACTTTTAGGATAACTCAGGGGAAAAAAGGGAGAAAAGTCTAGGAGGAAGTTTTCATTTTCTAAAAAAGGATATAAGTGACACAGTGCATCTGCACTGCCCTAATAGTCTTTTTCTATTTTTACTTCCTCTGCCACAGAGGAGCTGTTTAATTTGCTCATATCCTGAAGTGGCTCTCTTCATAGGGCATTTTACTATATAACAGCTTGACAGCTGAAGGCTCACTTTGGTTCATTTCCAGCAATCACATGCATGGGAAACAAACAAAACAGAGTGATTCTACCTGCACTAAAAAAGTAGAAGCTCCTGACAGGGATACCGAAAGACAGAGGTAGGACAGTCTGGAGATGGGCTGGTTCACTCCAGTGATTATGTTGTGATCGCTAGAAAAAGGAGTGAACCTGCATGTCCCCACTGGCGACCAAACGGTGGGCTAAATACCTGTTTGAATACAACTTAAGTCACACAGATTGTTACTTACAACATACAAGAGTGGGAAAGATAGCTGGGCCCACTTTACATGCTGTGCCCCACTAAATAAAATTACTTGTTACAAGTCTGGTTCTTATTTTCCACCATAAGATTCAGATATCAGTCTTATAATCTTGAAACCAGAACACGGAATGGCTCATAAAATGAGAGGGCACTGAATTGAAAGAGAATTAGACTAGGAACAAAGAGGGGAGTGGACTTTGAGATGTTATCAAACTCCTGTTCCTATTAACTGAAGCCAAAAGGAGTTGGCCAATGGTCAGGGATGGATATTCACATGTTCTGAGCCTCTGGATTAGTAGTCATGGAGGGTCAGGCTACGAGTGGTTCTGGCAACAAAACGAAGTCTCCATGTGCAGAGTTCAGAGTAGTTTACATAAAGAATAAAATACAACACAATAAAAACAGTAGTTTATAAAAGCAACAACAACAATAAAAATCAACAGTAAAACAATTCAAAGGCCCTGCAGTCAAATGTATCACAAAACACAATAAAAGGTAGAGAAAAAAGCCAGAGTGAAAACAGAGGGGTAACATACAGCTATAATAGAAACAAGTGTTTTTTTTTTTTAAATCCCTAAAATGGCACAGCCCTGCTAAAATGGCTGGGTCATCATATGACAGTAGAAGAGTAACAAGTGGAGTAGAAAATGAACCTCCTTATGCAGGGAGCTCCAGGTTGTAAATGCAACCCTGGTTTGGAATTTAATTTCTCAAATTTGCCAGGAAGTAAATAAGAGGCAATGGGCACCACATTCATATCCTTTATGTTGAAAGCAGAGTGTTAGACTAGCCGGGCTGTGGCATGCTCTTCTCAAGCACTTCTGATGCTTTTTCTAAATAATTGTTGTGTTGGTTTTTTTTTAATCATGAAAAGTAATGCAATGAATAAGTGAAGGGAGAAGGAACAAGTTAAATCTTAGGTTCTTCGTCAATTCTTGTCTCATTGTTTCTCCGCATGCTTGTGTAAGGATGTGGTAGATCAGGTTGAGAATACACTTGATTAGTGCAAAATTAAATAATGATCTTCATGGATGAACAAGAATCTGGACATGCTTTCACATCTATACCTAACACAAAGTGAATGCACTTCTCTTACTTCAAGGCAACTGGACTATGAATATGTAGCTCAAGTATTGTTGTTACATGCTGTCAAGTTGCCTCCAACTTATGGTGACCTTACAAATAAATGACCTCTAAAATGTCCTGTCCTCAGCATTCGCAAACTCATGGCTGTGATTTCCTTTACAGAGTCAACCCATTTTATATTGGGTCTCTTTTCCTGCTGCTTTCAACTTTTCCCAGCATTATTGTCTTTTCCTGTGAATCTTGCCTTCTCATGACTTGCTCAGAGTGTGATAGCCTCAGTCTAGCTATTTTTGCCTCCAGAGAAAGTTTATTTATTTATTTATTTATTTATTTATTTATTTATTCAATTTATATGCCGCCCAAACTACCCAGAGGTCTCTGGGCGGCTTACAATAATTAAAATTCAATACAGCAAAAGATAAAATAATTAAAATACAATTAAAATACAATTAAAATTGCCATCAGACCCACAGCTAATATTATTTCAATTAAAAGCCTTCTGGAACAGGAAGGTTTTGACCTGGCGCCGAAATGTCATCAGCGTCGGCGCCAGACGAATCTCAGTCGGGAGGGCATTCCATAGTCTGGGGGCAGCTGCCGAAAAGGCCCTTTGTCTACAAGCCATCCCTCTTACCTCCTTAAGGGACGGCTCTTTCAAAAGGGCCCCCTGGCTAGATCTTAACTGCCGGGTAGGTTCATATGGAAGGAGGCGGTCCTTCAGGTATCCAGGGCCCAAGCCGTTTAGGGCTTTATATGTCAAAACAAGCACTTTGAATTGGGCCCGGGCAGCAACTGGTAGCCAATGTAACTTATACAGAATTGGCTTGATATGTTCCGTGGCAGCTGCACCACTCACCAGCCGCGCAGCTCGATTCTGGACCAGTTGCAATCGCCGGACCGTCTTCAAAGGCAGCCCCACGTAAAGCGCATTGCAGTAATCTATGCGGGATGTTACCAGTGCATGTGTAACTGTCATGAGACTCCGCTCGTCCAGGTAGGGCCGTAGCTGGTATAATTTCCGCAGCTGAAGGAAGGCGCCCCTGGCCACCGAGTCCACCTGGGCTTCCAGTGTTAGACTGGGGTCCAGGAGCACCCCCAAGCTGCGGACCCTGTCCCTTAGGGGGAGTGTAACCCCATTCAGGGCAGGGAAATGGCCCTCCAGCCTGTCCGGCGAAGCACCCACTAACAGCACTTCCGTCTTGTCTGGATTGAGTTTCAATTTATTAACCCTCATCCAGTCCATTATCAGGTCCAGACACGAGTTCAGCACAGAAACTGCCTCACCTGGATTGGTGGAAAACGAGAGGTAGAGCTGAGTATCGTCAGCATATTGCTGACTCCTCAGCCCAAACCTCCTGATGACCTCTCCCAGCGGTTTCATGTAGATGTTGAACAGCATGGGGGACAGTATTGAGCCCTGAGGAACCCCATGACATAACTGCCATGGGGCAGAGCAACTGTCCCCCAGCACCACCCTCTGGACACGGTCAGCCAGGAAGGAGCGGAACCACTGTAAAACAGTGCCCCCAACTCCCAACCCAGCCAGCCTATCCAGAAGGACACCATGGTCGATGGTGTCGAAAGCCGCTGAGAGGTCCAGGAGTATCAACAGGGTCACACTCCCCCTGTCTCTCTCCCGGCAAAGGTCATCGTACAGGGCGACCAAGGCAGTCTCTGTACCAAAACCCGGCCTGAAACCCGATTGAAATGGATCCAGAAAATCCGTTTCATCCAGCAGCGCCTGGAGTTGCCCGGCCACAACCCGCTCCAACACCTTGCCCAAATAAGGGAGGTTCGCCACTGGTCGGTAGTTGACCACCAGCCTTGGGTCCAGGTTAGGCTTTTTAAGGAGTGGTCGAATCACCGCCTCTTTCAAGGCGGTAGGGACCACTCCCTCTCTCAGAGAGGCATTCACGGCCTCCTGGACCCAGGTGCGAACCCCCCTGGCTGATCTTCCAATTAGCCAGGATGGGCAAGGGTCGAGCGGAGTGGTGGTAGAACGGACAGATCCAAGCACCCTGTCCACATCATCAGGTCTCAACAATTGAAACTCATCCATTAATACTGGACCTAAGCACGGCGCACTAGACACATCCTCTGATTCTGCAGTAACTGTGGAGTCCAACCCACTGCGAATCTGAGCGATTTTTCCCTCAAAATGTATGGCAAACTCATCACAGCGAGCTGATGAGCAGTCCGGGACCTCCACCGGATTTCCCGGTTGAAGAAGATTCCGGACCACCCGAAACAGCTCTGCTGGACGACATTCTGAGGAAGCAATACGGCTGGAGAAATATTGCCGTTTCGCCAGCCGTATTGCCACGAAATAGGCCCGATAATGGGCTCTAAGTCGTGTTCGATCGGACTCCCAGCGGGATTTTCAGGTTTATTTGATCTAGGAATCAGTTCTCCATCTCTTTGGCAGTCCAGTACCACATTTCAAATGAAACAATGTTTTTTCTAGTCAGTTTTCGTAACTGTCCATCACTCACACATACAGAGTAATGGGGAATACAATAGTGTGGGTGTTCTTCTTCATGGCCTCTGTGAATTCACAACCCCCATTGCCACTCAGGCTGCGGCTTCCATCATCAGCCTTTCGCTGAGTACTGGCCTATCTCCGGCTGATGTTCATTCCAGCCCAGTCTCAGCCCATTCAAGCCCTAGATCATCAGGGCGGGCAATACCTGTTCAGGTCTCTGGTTCGGAGTCGTCTCACCAGTCTCCCCGCAAGTGCCGAGCAAAGAGACAACACCTTTCTCCAATTCAATATGCCCCTCCACGAAACTCATGGCCCTGACACAGCTTTTCTCTCCAAACTTCCGACACCAAACTCAATTATCGTGGAATCTAATCAGCCGAGAGCACGTAATAAATCTTCCGTAGCTCCTACCAACCAAAAAGGAAGAAAGCTAGACATTTTTGGGCAATGTCTCTATTCTCTCATGTCATTTATCATGGGGGTCACTAATTATCAAGCTGCTATGCGTGGTACCATCGCCAGCTATGGGATAGAGTTTTAACTATCATTCAAGCAGTCTGAGACACGACCAAGAATGAGACTTTAAATATCCACACCTATTCTCAGTCTTAGAAACCTTAATAAATTCATTTGACCTAGATGCGTCAGAATGCTGACCCTTGACACTATCATCCCTCTCCTTTCACAGGAAGACCGGTTTGTCATCATCAACCCCCAAACTTTCACATCTCTATCCATCCACATCATCACAAATTTCTGCAGTTCCAATTTGACAACATCTCATACCAATTCTGCTCTCTCCTGTTTGGACTTTCTTCTCACGGCACCGAGAACCTTTACTAAATACATGGCGCCAGTTGCTGCATACCTCTGACTTCAAGGTATTACCATTTTCCCGTACATAGATGACTGGTTAAAAGTTGCTCCTTCTTATCATGATGCCGTCAGAGCTACCCAATTCACAATCAATACTCTCCAAGATCTCAGACTCAAGGTAAACTGCCAGGTCCCATCTCGAACCCTCTCAGACTGCCACCTATATTGGGGCATTTTTCGACTCCCTACAAGCCAGAGCCTTTCTCCCTCAAGAGAGAATCACCAAATTAAAGCGAGCCGTTCGACTATTCCGACCCCTAGCTTTAGTATTGGCTCATCAAGCCCAGCATCTTCTCGGACTTATGGCTTCTACGACGGCCGTTATCCAGCATGCAAGGCTCAAAATGAGATCCCTATAATCGTGGTACCTATCCCTATTCAATCCCATTACAGACCACTCATCAAAATGTCTCGCAGTGACATCAGAACTTGTTTCTTCCTCACTTGTTTGTAGGCTTTCAGCCTCTACAACTTTCGATACAGGTCACCACTGATGACAGCCTGTCGGATGGGGAGCTCACTGTCGACACCACACGATACATGGTCTGTGTCTACACCACATGATACATGGTCTATGGACAAAACAAGAACAATTCTTACACATCAACCATCTTGAACTCTTAGCAATGATCAAGGCCTTTCACGCCTTCTTACCTCTCATTGCAGGGCGAGCAGTACAGCTAGCCACAGACAATACCACAGTGCTGTACTGTACTGTATAAAGAAGCAAGGAGGTACCCACTTCCTGTTGCTCCTGTATCTGGCAGTCAAACTCTGGAATGGTGCTACCTACATCACATTTTCCCAGTAGCTGTCCACATCGCCACAGAGGACAACCTTCTTGCAGATTATCTCAATCGCCTTACCACAAGAACATACAAATGGGCATTGAACGACAGTTTTTGACCTTCTGTGTCATTGATGGGGTGTCCTGTCCATCGATCTCTTTGCTTCTGAGACCAACACCAAGTGTCAATGGTATTGCTCCCAAGCCGGTATCAACAGGAACATACTTGGAGATATATTTATGATAGACTGGGTCATAGACCTACTCTATTTATTTCTTCCGATTCCACTCATACAATGAACCACCATTAAACTTCAACAGTTCCACTTGAATGCCATCCTCCTTGCTCCATGGTGGCCATGTCAACTGTGGTTCACCCACCTGAGGCCGATATCGTCTGACGTGCTCCCTCTCCCATTGATCCCTGACCTCCTGACCCAGGACAATGGGATGATTTACCACCCTTACATAGACTCTCCAAACCTGACAGCATGGAGGATATTCCCGATATAAAGAACATTCTAGATCAAGCCCAAAAGCCATTGACCCAATGATTATACCAAAGCAAGCATTCCTTTGGTTGTTGTGGGTTTTTCGGGCTCCTTGGCCATGTTCTGAATGTTGTTCTTCCTAACGTTTCACCAGTCTCTGTGGCCGGCATCTTCTGAGTGTGGAAAGATTTGGTATAACTAAAGTTCTTTGGGCTGGTGTAATTAGGCACTAAAACTAAAATGTTCTTTTAAAAAAAACCAAAGCCTCTACCAGGGACACAAAAAGGGATGGGTAATGATGGTTAAGAGTCGGGCTGGTTTGCAATTGCCTTTACATCCTGTAGTTGCTGGAAAATGGAACCAGCCCATTCCTAAAACAATTTGAAACATTAAATAAAGTGCCATTTGATTACCCTCTTAGTTTTAGTCACTTTTGGTTCCAGCCAAAGTTGACCCCTGCTTTTATTACACTGTCCACAACTCAGTTTTATAACCTCCATGGCCAGTATAGTAATGCCAGGAAGTGCAACAACCAACAGAGAAGGATAGAGTAACAGAAAAAGACAAGAGGAGCAAGCAAAAAAAAAAAGCAGAAGATGAATGGGAGAAGAGGAAGAACAGTAGAGGAAACAAAAACGAGTGAGCAAGATGGCAGAGGATGGAGCAGGAGAGGAGAAAGGTTTGGGAGTCAAGCAGCCAAAATGCCGACAACACCAATGACAACAGTCAAGATGGTCTACAGGATACCCTCTTGTGCTCACTATCATTCACACATGTTGAAAAACAGCCCTCACAATTGCTTTGTGTTTGGTTGAGAAACAGTTTACTGATGAAAAAGGAGTCAGCATTTAGGATTTTCCGTTGCTTAGTGTCATTTTGTGAAGAGCAGTGAGCAGAAGAGGGTTATGCTGTAGAGCATTTTGGCTGCTGCCATTGGTACTGTCAGCATTCAGGCTGCCCTTTGCTATGTAAAGCCTGCCATCCGTTTTCCTTCTGGCAACACAGGCCCAATACTGTGCAGCAATATTGGGCCATTTCCTGGCATTTTAAATCCTGGAAGCACAACATCCCACATTCATAAACCAGAGATTTTTGAAGAATTGAATCCTTACAGTACTTTTTCACTTAAAATCTGCGCCCTGGCTACCTTGTGAAGGAAACCATACTGCTGTTTCATCTGGCTTCAGATTAAGAGTAAGACTGGCCCCAATGATGGTCCTCTTGTGGATTTTGAAACTGACCTCCAACTGCCTTTCACTGAAATGCAGAAAAATAAATAAATGAATTGCTGGGATGATTGCACTTCAAATAAGTTATGGCATGCTAAATAGCCCAGCTGTGTTGTGTTGTAAACAGCCTCCTTATCCCTCTTGCTAAGATCAATCAAAACAACAACAACAAAACCAAAAAAAGGTAGGTTCATGGGAGGTCTGCCACCCCACAGGTGGAAAATGCAAGTCAGTGCTAGGGCCAGACTATGCCATAGTTTATTATATTGTACAATAGAATAAAAAAAGATAAGAATCCATTAAATAAAATAAATAAATAAATAAATAAATAAATAAATAAATAAATAAATGAATGAATGAATAAATAAATAAATAAATAAATAAATAAATAAATAAATTAAAACCCATTTAATGTGTTCCTATGGGCAATAAACTCACCTTAATGCGAAAATCCTCCATACGGCCGCCATTTTCGTGAGGAATGGGTGCGAATACACAGCGGGCGGCCATTTTTTTACCCGGCGGCCATTTTGGAACCGCCGATCAACTGTTGGGAAAACATCGTTATGCGAAAATCGGTAAGCGAAACAGCTACCAATCATCGCAAAGCGATATTTTCCCATTAGAAACATCATTATGCGATCGCAAAAATGATCGGAAAAAATCCGTCACTATGCAAATTCGTCGTTAAACAAGGCGCCCGTTAAGCGATGCACCACTGTATAGCTCAAGATGGGGGGGAATATATTCAAGTGATGACAGGAGGGAAAGCCTGCCTAAAGAGCCAAGTCTTAAGTTTGCTCTTAAAAAACACCCAGCGAGGGAGCCAGACAGGTCTCTGGGGGCAAACTGTTCCAAAGGTGAGGGGCCATTGCCCAAGAAGGCCTGGTTTCTTGTTCTTTCTCTCCGGGCTACCCTCGGCGTTAGGCCCCTCAGCTGCCTTTTCTAGCTAGAATGAGTGATTCGGATAGATCTAGGTGGGAGGAGGTCCTAAACTGTTTGGGGCTTTATATGTCATCATTAACACTTTGAAATCAATGTGGAAATGAATGGGTAGCCAATGCAAGGCAGCCAGAGTGGGGAAAATATGCTGATATTTTCTCGTCCCACTGAGAAGTCTGGCCGCCACATTCTGCACCATTTGAAGCTTCTGCATCAAGCTCAAAGGTAGCCCCTTGTAGAGTGCATTACAGTAGTTTAATTTCAAGACTACAAGCACATGGACCAGAGTGGTGAGGGCCCAAACATCAAGATAGGGACGCAGCTGGGCAATCCACCAGAGATGGAAATAGGCAGAGTGGACCACTGATGGTACCTGGGTCTCCATGGTGAGCACCAGATCCAGATGGACCCCCAAGCTGCGAACCTCACTCTTTGTGGTGAGAGTCACTCCTCCAAAAGAGAGGGAGCTTCCCAAACCACCAATGGAGGGGCCACCCACCCTTAGGACCTCCATCTTGTCCGGGTTCAGCCTCAGTCCATTCTCATGCATCCATTGCAATACAGCCTCCAGGCACTCCTTTCTGTGCCATTGTGAAGCTACTCAGTTTTTAGTCTGAAAAACAGAATATGAATAATGCGCTCCAGGCAACTGCAGGCAGTACAAGGTCATTAATTAAGGAAACACTTCATACACTGAGCATGTTATAGAAATCATATGCATTGACCAAAAAGGTACATGAGAGAATTCATGAGTGGGGGAGGGAATATAATAAAACAGTATTATTGCCTTTGCTGAGAAAGTACTGTATCCGACATCTCTAGGCAGGTGCTTATGGAGGGCTCCGTAAGATGTTCCCTTCAGGTGGGGACACTATTAGTGTGGGTCACTATTAGAGACTGCCATAGAAAAGACAAGGGAACAATTCAGAGTGCCTACTGATATTGACCGTTGCTCTGAGAGTTTGAAAGCTCTTCTTTAATAAGTGTGTTGGCTTCTTCACTCATTTGTTTCCGGATGGTGTTATATTTAGCCCAATATTCCATTGCCGGCCTGTGTAAGCACATAGAGGCACACGCCCAACTAGTAGTACTGTAATGGAAAGCTTGTATCCTGAGGCTCTGAGAGGGAACGCAGAAGCCATCAGTCTCTTTTTTTCCAAGCCCTGGATTCATAAACAACAAATGGGGGGGTGGATGTCCATGCAAAATAATTTCCACTGCCCCCAAATGTCACTAAAGGCAATCACCTTTGTGTTAACAAAACAACGTAAAATGCAGAGATAAAATGCAGAGTGAAAAGGAGAATATATCCTCCTTGAGAAGAGTCTTAAAGCTTGGAGAAGTTACTTTTTGGACTATAATTCTCAAAAACCCAAGCCGGCAGAGCCTTGTATCTCAACAAATAAATAAAGCAAAACTTGTTTGGACTGGAAACAGTCTCCAGGACTGTGGGTGTTCCCACTCCACAGTCGCCCTGGGGAATCTGAAATGATCTGTACTTTTGCCTCTATATCTAGCAATTTGCCTGCTTCTAATAGATAGCATTTCTTGTAGGCATCCTTCAATCTCAAGAGACTATGGTATCGGGCTCTGTATGGAGGTCTTGGAACAGTGTCTTGTGTGGCTGAGAAGGCCAATTCGAGAGTGCCAATCCCTTCCACACTGGAGACAAATCCAATCTGTCCCCTGTCCAGCTCCCTGGTTTTGCTTGTTTCGGGACTGCCTCTTTGCCTCGGCCTGCTGGACAAGGGTCTCTTCAAATTGGGAGAGGCCGTGATGCAACGCCTGCCTCCAGGCTGAACGCTCAGATGTCAGAGTTTCCCATCTGTTGGGGTCTATTCCTAAGGCCTTCAGATCCCGCTTGCAGATGTCCTTGTATCGCAGCTGTGGTCTCCCTCTGGGGCGGCTTCCCTGCACTAATTCTCCATACAGGAGATCTTTTGGAATCCGACCATCAGCCATTCTCACGAAGTGCCCAAGCCAACGTAGACGGCGCTGTTTCAATATTGTATACATGCTGAAAATTCCAGCTCGTTCTAGGGCTACTCTATTTGGAACTTTGTCCTGCCAGATGATACCAAAAATGCGTCGGAGACAACGCATATGGAAGGTGTTCAGCTTCCTCTCCTGCCGTGCACAAAGGGTCCAGGACTCGCTGCAGTATAGGAGTGTGCTCAGGACACAGGCTCTATAGACCTGGATTTTGGTGTATGCCGTCAACTTCTTATTAAGCCATACTCTCTTTGTGAGTCTAGAGAACATGGTAGCTGCTTTCCCAATGCGTTTATCCAGCTCGACATCTAGGGAGAGAGTGTCAGAGATTGTTGAGCCAAGGTACACAAATTCATGAACAACCTCCAGTTCTTGCATGTAGATAGTAATAGAGGGAGGTGAGTCCACGCCCTGGCACATGACTTGTGTTTTCTTCAGGCTGATAGTTAGTCCAAAGTCTTGGCAGGCCTTGCTAAAATGATTTATGAGTTGTTGGAGGTCTTCAGCAGAGTGGGCAACAATGGCTGCATCATCAGCAAAGAGGAAGTCCCGCATGCATTTCATTTGGACTTTGGTCTTCGCTCTGTCGTCAAGTCGTCTCCGACTCTTCGTAGCACGCTAGCAATTAGAAGATCTAAAGATAGCATTTCTATATTCATGAATAAAACACAATTTTAAAAGAGATCATGTTTCCACCAGTGATCTCTTTTTGTTCAGTCTGCAAAGGGAAATGGTTCTTATCAGTTGGGAGATGCACTTAATGTTAATATTAAAATTAGTTACTTCAAGGGACTTCCAAAGAGAGGGCCTTTTAAATGATGGCACTTGGATTATGGAATTATCTTCTGAAAAAGCCTCTTCCCTTTATTCTTCTTGGTACCAGATAAAGTCCTAGTGTACTTCCCAGCCTTACATTATTTTTAAAAATATATTTTATGGAGGCAATTGATATTTTTTTAAATCACCTCTGTATGCTGGTAACAAAAATAATGAGTGAATGAATGAATGAATAGATTAATAACACGTAATGGTAAGAATGATAGGTGGTAGAAATGTGGAAGTCTACAGAACTGCAGAGTGGCGGGTAATGTTGTTCTTTTGACGTATCTTTTAAAAATTAAGAGTTAGATGATCTACCCTCCACTAGATTTGCACAGTGGAAGCATGCACAGTCAGCAAATAAGTAATATTTATATTTGAAACATACACACACATATATCTTTTAAAAAGGATTTCGCAAAATGGTGCTAGCAGGAAAGAAAGGGATTTGTCATACAAACTGTAATGGAAGAGCTGTTTCTAGCAAAGAGATGCAAGGTTATTGTGTGATGTGTGTGCATGTGGAAAAGTTTGACTTTGCTTTTCCTTTTTCCTTTTGCAGGTTTGGGAGTTCACATGATCTGGTGCTTGACACACAGGCTAGAGGTAGATGACGCTTACCGCATGGGCACCACTTTGCTGTGTCCCACAGAACCTCTAAGCAAAGTTATAACTGAATGGAAAGCTAATTGCCCGGAGGGTTCAGCCACATGTCAACCTGAGCGATTACACACACTCTTCTCTTCACAAGTATCTAAGTGGTTGCAGAAATGCGATAAGGCTTGGTTCACCACATGACCAGAGCCCACAGGGGGCCGCATCCCCATGCGGTTATGATCTGCCGTGTGGGACTTCTGAAGCAGTGAACATAAAGTAAGCAGACATCTGCTTCTACCCTAGAAAACAGGAAATAATGTGCAATAGTAATAACTCTTGTTGCTGGAATGATCTTTGAGAGGCAGTTGTCAGATTACACTGTGTGTCTGTTTAGGTGCCTATGGGCGAGTGACAGAGTGGACCTGACAGATCTCCTTAGGCCAATGGGCATCCCCACAACAAGGACACTGTTAGACTAGGACTTGGGTGTTCATAGGCACAGATGCAAGTGGTGATGTGAGGGACAACATTCTCTTTTTCTTCACCAGGGTCAATGGGGGCCATGACCTTGGTCAAAGACTTCAAGTGGAACAGGTTAGGAAAATATTGCCCCTTCTGGCCCTTCGGAAGACTTACAGCCCCAGAACTGGAAAAGAAATAAATCTTTTATATTGCCAACCATGTACATTTTGATGGCTTTAGTGCCACTGGGGGCATCTATAGAACTCATTAGACACCCGATAGAATCAGTGATGCTGTTGTTCTGGAAGTAGGCCTGGGGGTGGGTGCATTCTGTACGGAAGCCGGTTGGTGGAGGAGGCTTCAGCAAGCAATGAAGGAACAAGAGATGGTTTGGGAATAGGTACAGAGCAGCCAATGTTTGAAAGGTCACACTGGTGTGTTAGAATCAGAGATGCTGTTAGCGTTTTGGCTGGGCTTGTTCTGCGCCTTGTTTCCAGGGGCCAAGATGCCTCAGAGTAAAGAACATAATGTATCACAGTCCATGGAGCAAGACTGGCTAATCATCACACACTGAGGTTCAATTTATATTTCAGCTATTTCAAGTCACTCCCACCTGATAGCTCTGAAATAGTTTAGTGGGATGCACTGTCGTCCCAAGTAGTACAGGTGTCTACCATTTAATGGTCTCACTTCTGGGAACTGAGTGCTTCTCCTTTTAGTAGGCCAAGGTTTAAATGATCCTTGGATGGAGTAAATCCCATATGTGGGTGTAAAGGAGAGGACAGAAGGGTCATTTTACTATGCTGATGCTTCTTGTATTCTTTGGTTATTGTCTCTTTTGATTTTTATGCTAAGAAAAGCACCAGAACACAATACATAGGCACAGTTTGTGTTTAAGAGTATGCTACACATTTAATCTGTTTTCAACAACCCCCCAATAAACATACTGTAGTATCTAATGACCAATAGTCCTTGGGAACTTTCCATTTTTCTTTGGTTTATTTCTGTTTATGAAACATGCTCTCTATGACGGGGTTATTGCTTACTCAGCCTCATTGGTCATCCTGGAAATTAATCCAAAATGGTAATTTTTGCACTTCTAGTCCTAGCAGAGTGCTGGATTCCTAGCTACTGCCCAAATCTGCCAGTGCTGACACTGGGCTAACTGGTGTGTATGTCACAGGAATTATATAGACAGTGTAGTTTCATTTTTTACTAGTTGCATGTTTATTTCTGTCCTGAGCTATTGGTGGTCTATGAAACACTATGCATTTGGGAGCTAGATTACACAGAAAAGTGTATTCTTCCATAAGAACCTGCCCATGTCCTCAAATCTATGTCAGAGTCTCTGCTCTGTTACCCCCTGCTTTGTTGGGTATGGAGAGCAGGCAGTAAGAAGGGTCTTTTCAATCACTGCATCTATACTGTCAAATGCCTTCTCATGAAAGCCCACCCGTCATCACCAGTGTGAACAGGGAAGAATATATTGTTATTTCAGCAGGCATATTAACTGATTTGCTGCTCCTTTTTGGTTTTATGTTTGTTATGGTTTTTGGTACATTATTATTTCTAGTTGCTGCTTTACAGTCTCTTTGAGAAAATTTTTTCGCCAGAACAGTAGGATAAAAATATTACAAATTATATATATAAATACTGTAACAAACAGTTCTAAAGTATTAATCATCAATCTACCAGAACTTTAGTTAAGGAATCTTCTTTGTCTATAGAACAATTCCTCATTCCCCCCCCCCTCTACTTGGGACCTCCAAACACAGCGATGTTTGGAAAGGCTGACTTTAATCCTAATAATCCACTGGATCCAAGTCACCATCCTTCTTTATGGACACACCAGAACTTGTAAAGTTGCATTTACAAAGTAATTTGGGGGAGCACTAGTTACAAAGCCACCCCCGAAAGTAATTGATCATTACTAAGTTCACAAAACTTTTTGATAACTTGTTATGTTACTTGTTTCTTTCAAGTTCTTTTATTGAGAGAAAAAATCCACCCCGAAAGGAAAGAAATTGCCTAAAATATGTGGAGGGGGATGTCCTAAGAAAGCCTTTTTATCCCCCAGAAAGTTACAGAAAAATTAAGGAGTAAATGTTAATTATTACACAGGAAAAGTAATGAGGTTGTTAGTAAGTTGTTTTATTTGTAAAAGGAACAACCTTGTGCGTTTCTTACTAGAATGTTGTGTGTTACAGGTAACATCATTACTTGTTATGTACTATTTCTAAGCTCTGGAACATATTTTTCCTTGAATAACATCCTTGAAGACTAATGAGTCAAGGTAGCGACATCTCAAGATGTTGATCAAAGTCTCATAGAATTTTTATACTTCTTTGGATGTTGAGACTGGAAGGCAACTCCCATGGTGAACAGCTCCAGAGGAGGAGGAAGTTTTATTTTTGCCTTCTAGCTGGCTTTAAAGTCTGGACACAAATCCCCAATCATCTACAGCAGTGGTTCTTAACTTTTGTTACTCAGATGCTTTTGAACTGCAAATCCCAGAAACCCCAGTCAGGACAGCTGGTGGTGAAGGCTTCTGGAAGTTGCAGTCCAAAACTCCTGAGTAACCCAAGGTTAAGAATCAGTGACAGCTATTGCCAGGGCTCACTGGCTCAGCATGATGGCGTTTGTTTGTTCTGGTGCCCCAAATGACAGGAGCTAGGGGAGGGGACTGGGCAGGGAGCTGATGACTGCATGTACTTGAAAACATCTATCATGCCATTTGTACTGAGGCAAGACATGGAAGAACAGTGTCACTACCCATGAAACCTTTTGTTGCAAAAACCTGGCAGTAGCAATGCAGAACTTGTGTGTGTCGGGGGGGGGAGGGATTTCTGTGGGCTAATGATAAGCAGCAGCATAGGAACCAGAAAAACTCTCCACATGTAGGTGTAGCCCCAGGAAGGGCTGCATGGGACGGTGACCCACACTGGGGATGCTAGCAGCTACTGCAGCTGGTGGATGTATTCTAAAAGATGCCTGTCCGAAAAAGATTTGCTGCTGCTGCTGCTGTTGTTGTTGTCTTACTTGTCATTACCACTGCTGCTGTTATGTGCCATCAAGTCACCTCTGACTGATGACAACCCTGTCAATAGTGATCTCCGGAATGTCCTGCCATTAACAGCCGTGCTGAGCTCTCGCAAACTCAAGACCATGGCCTTCCTTGTCAGAGTCAATCCCTCTCTCTTTCTTCTGCCAGATTATCAGCTTAGTTCAGGTTTTACGTGGTTTCTGGTCTATTTATTTATTAACCACAATTCCCCTTATGCCTGGTGGTCCCAGGTATTGGCCCCAAAATCTTGAAGTATGGAATATTGCTGACCTGGCAGCTTTAAGATGGACATCCTTTGCTAAATCAATGGCTTCTCCAACAAGCAAAGCCCAGACCCTTTGCTTATGGCCTTTGATATAGAAATGTTCTATAAAGGATTGAATACAATTAACTTCTTCAAGCAGGAAAAGCAACAAAGAATCCTGTGGCACCTTTAAGATTAACCGGTTTTATTGGGCATAAGCATTTGTGCACTGTGGGCTGCTTCTTCAAATGCACAGAGTGTGGCTTCAATAGATAGACATTTACAGTCATAATAGGGAAGGGAAGGGTGTGAAATGTTGTGGAAATGCAAGAGACCCAGTATGGTGATGATTGGAACCACTTGAGCTAACAGTGTGATGTGGCTATAAAAAGGGCAAATACTATTTTAGGCCGCATAGTCTCCAAGTCCCATGAGGTTCTAGTTCCCCTCTATCTGGCACTGGTTAGGCCTCACCTTGAGTATTTTGTCCAGTTCTGGCCACCACACTTCAAGAAGGATGCCAACAAATTGGAACAATTTCAGAAGAGGGCAACAAGGATTATCAGGGTCTGGAAACCAAGCTCTGTGAGGAAAGACTGAAAGAACTGGGTATGTTTAGCCTCAAGGAAAGAAGACTGAGGGAAGATATAGTAGCACTTTTCAAATACTTAAAAAGACTGTCATACAGAGGAGGGGCAGGACCTGTTCTCAGTCATCCTGGAGGGCAGGACACACAACAATGGGCTCAAGTTACAGGAAGCCAGATTTTGGTTGAATATCAAGAAAAATGTCCTAACTGCTAGAGCAGTACAACAATGGAACCAGTTACCTCGAGAGGTTGCGAGTGCTCCAACGCTTAAGGCATTCAAGAGAAACTTAGACAACCACCTGGCAGATATCCTTTGATTTGTATTCTTACACTGAGCAGGGGGTTAGACCCAATGGCCTTGTAGGCCCTTTCCAACTTCATGATTCTATGACAGTCCTTGGGGTTGACACATAGAGATCTTAATGGTGGTTATTCGGGTCATTGGAGGGTGACAGGTACGTTCCAGCATAGATAAAAAGACTGTTATGTCTAGGCATAGAAAAAAGTCTCTGTTTCACTCCAATATGTAATAGAAAAGTGTGGTCCACAGTTTGATGGGTTTATAAGCACAGTCTTTCTGGTTGTGGGGGTGGGACAGAATAAAATAAGATACAGAAAATGGCAATTGTATTAAGAACACTGGTTGTAAATTTTCAAAGGACCGATTAGCATAAACATCCTGAGAATACTGAGGGAAGTTCCTGAAGTCAATTAATTACTTCTTAAGATGTAAACCAATAGCTTCTGCTTACAAGAAAGTGACTGTTTTAGGTAAAGGCAGAACTGATCTGCTTTGTTTCAGAGTCTTGTTGGGAAAGCTGTTCAGCCTATAGGACAGGATACATACAAACAAACACATAGCAGGATAGGATACATACAAATCTACAAGGACAAATTGATCAATATATATAATGATAAGAAGTCCCTATGTCTATTTAAGCCAAAAGAGGTAGAATAGAATAGAACTTTTAAATATATTCTTGTTTAGCTGTTTCCTTTTGGAAATTGTCCGTGCAGTTCCTTTGTTCAAGGGTGGCACAAACTGAAATGTTCTAATTAGTGTTGGAACGCAGACATCCTCCATAACTATGGAAAAATGGGTTAGTTACATAGGGAAAATCACAACCATTTGGACTTCTACCAGCATCAGAAATGTGGCTGAACTACAGTACCTATAAATGGAGAAGCAATGGCTGCATAACTGTGGATCTGAATGGGTCTTGGTAGGGTGGACAGAAAGTACTGCAAGTGTAGTGATTGATTCCTCTCAAGTAGGGCCTCTTACATATGTTTTTGGAAAACTCCAGGAAAACTGCCTTTCTCAGCTCTCTTGAAGCTTCAGTTCTGTTATTGTATGTACTATATTTTCAAGGCAAGGCAGAGGCAAAAGAAATTGGATCCATTCATCTGTTTTGGAAGGGATGTGGAGTGGGCATAATTCCAGAGTGATCTTTGAAGTGCCTAACTAGTGAAGCTGAGGGAAGGGACTTGGTCATGGTTAGACAAGGAAATCCCAGCCTCACCAGGGAAACCAAATCCAGATGGTTCCTTACACCTTTCCCAAGAAACCCTGACATTTCAAGCTTGTTGATCAGCCCTCCTGAGCCCTCCCTCCCCTTGCTCCAGCAACAACCAGCTTTAAACATATTTCCACACAGCTGGAGGGAAACCCCAGCTGCAGTCATGAAAAATAACAAATAATAAAAGTGGCTGTGAGCAGCAGTGAGGCTGGCAGGAAACATTCCCAGTAGCACCTGCTTCCTGAGTGCGACGTTTATTTGATCCCCTGGCACCATCTGGGCCATGCCCCACTCTTTGTTTTTGTTAAGAGTTTAGAAAAACAATTCAGCTTTGACTAATTGCTCTTTAAGGTTTTTGGACTCACCCTTTTTCCTCCCCTCCAACTTCCTCTCCCACTCTCCCACTTGGTTACCCTCCTGCAATGTTCCCCTCCACCCTCTCTTCTCCATCCCATCTCAGCCCACACCTCCTATCACCATAAAAGAAACAGATTTGTGCATATATTATTCCAGAGAAGACCATTTGTCTCTTAATGTAGGGGCTTGCTTGTTCTGAACCTTCTCATATTATCTTCTTTGAAAGGAACTTCTGGCATGATGCACTTAGATCCTTCCTGAATTTTTCAAAATTGATTGTTAGTTCCCTTTCAACTTCAGGATCGTTGGACTGGTCATGACTAGGAGTCAGGTTTTACCCAGTATTTCCCCTCATACTGAGGAACATAGGAGGAGAAAATTGTATTGGGACTGAAGATACACAATGAGTTTCCAGAACAGATTTGTGAGCAGAACTATTGTGGGCTTAGTGCTCTTGCTCTTGGGTTTCCAATTTGGATGGTATTTTTCAGCTCCAGCAAGTGTTTTGCTTGTGCTTTGCAGGAAACCATTCTAGTGTACTAAAGGGATGGTCTGAGTTGCATGTGGATGGTACAGTCTTACAGTGTTTCTGCTTATTCTTTGATGTTTGTTTCCAAAAGATGATACTGGCAGATTCCTGCATGATCCCATGATGTTTGTTCTTTGGGGTCCCACAAAGCTCTATTTTATTCAACATCCTTTTAACGGCTAGTAGCAGCTGATGACCCTTGAGGCTGTGAGGCAAAGCAGGTAATGGGAGATGTAGCCAAGAAGCCATAAAGAGAGGAGCCAGAGAAGAGCCTTGGTAGGATCCCCAGAACACATGAAAGAGTGTTGAATTTGTGTGTCTAATACAGCAGCAAACTATTCTACAGAAAAAGCAAAGTGTGGTTTTAATGGGAGAAGATCTTGCCCATGTTAGGAGAACCCAAAAAGCAATCATTTGAACATACATTTGTCTGCTGTAATATACGTAGCAGCAACCACTATTACACCAAAAAGACAAATAGGATCAAGTTAAAATAAATGCAAAAACAGACTGAAAAGAGACTAAGAAAGTGAAAAACAGACTGAAAATAGACCAAGAAAGGAAAAGCAGTTATGGGGAAGAAAAGGACCAAGCATTGGAAGTTCCTGAGACTGTTAGGAAAATATTTTGATCCCCATTTTCATTCCAGTGGGTATCCAATGCATTTCTTTTTATTTTTCATCACTAGCCTGAAGACAATACTATAGAAAGTCTGTCTTCATGAGACACAGTTGCTTTGGAAATCCCCTCTTGCATCCACAGCAGATAAGGGCCACAGTTTGCATCAAAGCACTTTTGCAAGGACGTTGGGAAAGTCCAGCCTGACCGTCTGAAGCTGAATATATAATGATGACCAGCAAAAGAAGTATCCGTTTACTAGTGTCAGATAAATGAGCAGTTTTGTCCACATCTTATTCGGAATGTTGACTGCAACATCCAATGTAAAAACTTATATAACATGTGAAAGCTGTCTGATCATCTTTACACAATATGCCTTTGCTTCTGTTGGGTCACCATTGTCCGGAGGTTGACAAAAATGTATCAAGGCTAACTCTAAGGCACCTTGGAAATAGTAACATCCAAACACATATGTGGTTGTAGGTCAAGCTGCCTATGGAAACTAGAACTTGTTCTGCGGTCAAAGCACTGTGTCCAATTTCATTGTGGTATCTGTGAAGATTCTCAGTCATCCAGTTGTAGTTACAGCATCTGGAAGCTGAGTCATGGCAACTGGACTTCCTTCTTGTTAGATTGAAACATTTTGCTACTCATCCAAGTAGCCTCTTGAGACTTGTCCACCCATACAACAGGAGCAATATAGTATATGTGGTCCAATGTAAAGAGGAATGTTAAACTTTAGAGTTCTACATGAGAGAAACCAAACAGCCACTAAACAGGAGACTGGCCCAGCATAGGAGGGGCAAGGGCTCAGGACCACAATCAGCAGTGATCCTTCATTTGAAGGACAAAGGACACTCATTTGATTACCAATATGAACTCATTTTGAACAGAGAAGATAGGTGGTCTGAGAGAGGGGTCAGGGAGGCCATACATGTGCATATAGAAAATCCCTCACTCAGCAGGGATGGAGGCCTTAGATACAATCTGTCTCCTATTTATCATGCTGCCCTTTCATCCCTCCCCAGAAAGATTAGGACCACACCCACCAGAAAGACCACTGTTAACTACCATTAACGACCTATGACAATGAGTGAAGGACTGCAGAAGTGGGATTATCCCTCACCCCCCAGTCCTTTGTCCTTCTAAGGAGCCTATTCAGACCAGGGGGAAGTGAAACCAACACATCAGGGATCTCCTACTAACTCTCCTCAAACTGAAGAAGCTACTTGGCTGAATAGTGAAAAGTTTCAACCTAACAAGAAATAAGTCCAGTTGCCATGACTCAGCTTCCAAATAATTTTGTTGTGAGTTTCATTCTTACAAAGGGTATACATGTATTTCTATATTGTTTGAGATGCTCTGATTAGAGCTGTAAGGCTTTGGGCTTGCAAAACTCTAAGTTTCTTTAATAAATCTCTATTCCATATTTGCAAAATCATTTTTTATGTTCAGTTAGTTTTCTCCCTTAATCCTTTCTCTTCTTAGCAGATATTTGGTTAGAACCTGCCAGAGGAAAAAGAACAATTCAAACATTTTTACAGGACAGCCCCCATCCCACACCATATTTATTCCTGCATCCCTAGGATGCCAGGTTAAATAGAAGATCAAATAGGAATCAAAATAGTAAGGGGTTGAGAGCTTCAAAGAAACTTTCCCTGTTCCATGGCCCACATTTAGATGGCCTAAAGTTTTAAAAAAGAGTATTAAAATCAAAATGGAAAAGGGATATGAATTGAAAGTAATTTTTTAAAAAGTGAAGAGTAGGGAACTCACAGGAAACATAACAAACATTTTACACACCCCTGGATCTCTTTGTTGTTGTTGTTGTTTAGTCATTAAGTCGTGTCCGATTCTTCGTGACCCCATGGACCAGAGCATGCCAGGCCCTCCTGTCTTCCACTGCCTCCCGAAGTTTGGTCAAATTGGATCTCTAATTTAATTTTTAAAAAGTTTTTTAAAATGATTTAAAACTTTTTTTAAAAAAAATTAAAAGGTGAGTGTCTAAGGAAGCCTCCCCATGATCAGCAACTTTCACATGCTGCTAGATGTTAATTATTTTTTGCAGAACACTTAAATGTGGAAAAAATTAAACTGAAAGGGGAGGCAAGGGAATGAAAACGTTCAGAATTCCAGGGGAAATCCCTCCCCCTACAAATCATGGTTTCTTACATACCTCCAGTTAGTGTTTCTTTTTTTTTTTTAATGAATTAAAAAAAATACAGCAAAGGGTTCCCAGGGTCACTCTCCCATTTCCTGCTTTTCTTCCTTGAATCATCCCTGAAAACTCCAGGAAGAGTGTTCCCCAGCTGCATTCCTGGTTTGTTCTCTCTCCTCCATTCTCTCTCAACAGCTCTGCAAGGATAAGAGGGGGAAAAACTATACTGCCATTAGCATTTGATTTGTATACTAGGAACCTGACTGGTTGTGGCGGAACCCACCAGGGCCAAACATGAAATCCAGCAGAGGATTCCCATTGATTGCATTGTTCAACTACTGATGTCTTAGAAAAATCCATGGCGAGAGAAGATGGGAGCAGTGCCAGGCAGACAACATGGTTGAAATCACCTGTGGGTCCAGCTCACTCGAAGCACTAAAGACTGGAAGGACAAAATGGCAGCACACATTAGGTTAATTACTATAGGACAACTATATTGGCTATTTGACCCACAGTTTACACTGGATTTGTCACAGATAAAATCCAATAAAAGAAGTGTACAGCTAAGCATGGGAACCCCAGTGTTTTTCACTAAGGAGTCATCTCTTTTTGTTCAGCCAGGAGAGGGTAGTTTATTTTGCACCAATTTGACGGACATCACTTTTGTCCACTTTCTGGTGTGTGCGATTGCCTGATCTTATGCAAAGGGGCAGTCGTGGGGTGGGGATGGGGGGGGATGCTGTTGAATGAGTTGCCTTCTACTGAGCATCTCTGGTCTCCCATCCTCGAAACAGTTCCTCATATTTTTAAAATTATGCTTGCTGATATGTCATTAAAATAAAATAATAAAAAAGAGGATGAAGGGAAGTGGAGGTCCCAATGTCAATCTCAGCTCATTCACTAGTTAACTATCATCAGTCGTCAGTGAAGGGCAGCCTATAATCCATGGCTCACTGGAATAAGGAGAGGTGCAATGCTTTTGATCTTTTGAGACGATAGTGGCTTTCTGTCATTCACCATCATCATCACCCTGAGGAGTGACAGATTCTATAGCACAGACTGTTTTCACAGTTGTGTCCTGTCTAGCACAATGGCTGAACATGTGGAGGCCACTCAAGTGTCTCTAGTTGCTGGTGTCATAGACATACCAGTCAATAGACCAGCTGCCCCTCCTGAAGATGAGGCTTAGTCTGGCCGGTGCACAGTGTGATCCCAGGTGAAAAAAAAATGTGAGGAGCAGGTCTTGCTCCCATTCATTCTTGTCTCCCTAGTGCCTACCCCAACACCTGTCATTTCTCTCAATCATTCACTACTTACTGCCATCATCAATGTATGTGTGTATGTGTGTGTTCTGTGCCATCAAGTTGGAATCGACTTACTGTATAGTGACCTTAACAGGCCTTACAAGGTAAGTGTGATATTTAAGGAGTGGTTTTACCAGTTCCAACCCCCAAATGAGTTTCCAGGGTTGATTCCGACCCTGTTCTCCAGAGCCCTAGTCCACCCTCTATCCACGACACCACACAGGGACTCAATATGTGTCCATTAATGTCTACAAGTTGTTCTTAGAAGAATTGCTATGTCACTTTTTTTTTTTTTTTGCCTATGCCACTGTAGACAACAGCAGCAATTTCACCAATGGAAACCAACAGGAACCTGATCTGAAAAACACAGAAGCAAACTGGGTTTTCCCTGCAGTATAGTCACACCCTTACTGTCTCAAGGTGAAGGGAGAGACTATTGGCAGGATGATGCTGACCCACTCCCTACTTTAAAGAGAACTCAACGGCTGTTAACATCTAGCTGAAATTTTGGGATGAGGTCCACTGCAGGTTTAGAGTGTAGTTCTATCAGTTATATCTAAGAAAGGGAAGAGAAGAGCACTTAGAAGGTATATGGACATTGACCGGATGAGAGTCAACAAACTCGGAGTGATGGGGAAAGTCTTGTTTTTGAGTGGCCAACAGGCGGCAAAATGTGTCCACTAGCTGTATGAAGCTTCTATCATTCTTGTCATATACACAACACAGCACATATGAAAATACTTCGTATGGGGTAGTATATAAGCAAGCAGCACTTCTGTACTGAGCCAGTGAGCCTTGGTGTGATCTGGGGATGGGAAAGATAGAAGACCAGTTTTTAAAACTGTCCGACACAAACATGTAGATTTTTGCTTCTCTGTTCGACTTGCGTTAGATATGTTTTTCCACATGCAGAACCAGAGAAGCACGGCTGTTCTCTGAAGCTTCAGCTTGGCAAACCTAGCCACCAGCCAGCTTAGAAAGACAAGGCCTTGAATCAGTGATCCATGATCTCTCTAAGCCAAGGTAATAGACTACATTTTACATGAGGCTACCCTTAAAGACTATCTGGAAACTTTCGTTGATTTAAAAAAAGTGTTGTTATATGCAGGCTACTTGGGAGCAAACCTTTTTAAAGTAGCTCAACGCCTGGTTAAAAAATGCTTTCTGCAGAATGTCCTAGTAGAAAGCATTTTTATTCTTTCATGTTTTTTCATCCTTTGTACATTTCTCTTACTATGCTATATACTTAAGTTGTTTTATATCTTCTTCTAATGTCTCTTTCAGCCTCTTAAATTACTGTTTTATTGTGCTGTTTTTAAAAATTGATTTGTGTGTGTGTGTGTGTGTGTGTGTGTGTGTGTGTGTGTGTGTGTGTGTGTGTGTGTGTGTGTGTGTGTGTGTGTGTGTAAAAAATCATGGGGCTCACATCTGATGACATATAAAGCTTCAGAATCTAATCCACTGACAACTTTACCTGTGCATTAGCCAGCGTATATTTCTAAATATAAATGAATTAACTATATAAAATTGTAAATTGTATGAAGGCTTTTCATGTGAACAAGGAATAAGAAAATTCTGTTTGTCTGCCGTATATCTTTCTCCTTGTAAACAACAAAACATTTAAAGGGGAATGCTTATGTGAAAGTGTGTAGTTGGCTAGCATCATACATGTTTAGAAGCCTCAGTCTGTCCTAACATATAAAGCTATACTGGACAACTCTGGAGAAATGGGCTACAAGTTTATTAAGGAAGTGATAGATAGATAGATAGATAGATAGATAGATAGATAGATAGATAGATAGATAGATAGATAGATAGATAGATAGATAGATAGATAGATAGATAGATAGATAGATAGATAGATAGATAGATAGATAGATAGATAGATAGATAGATAGATAGATAGATAGATAGATAGATAGATAGATGGATGGATAGATGGATAGATGGATAGATGGATAGATGGATAGATGGATGTGTATGGCTTAAAATCTTTTTCAAAATCTCTACAAATCTGAAACAGCTGAGAAATTTTGCATTCATGTAGTATACAAACATTTCCAGCTTCTTTGGTTCACATGGGTGTCCTCTTACCTATCTCCTTTGCCCACCACACATTTATTTTTAAGGCAGAGATGGGCAGACTTCAGTCAATTTTGTTTTTTACAAGAACAAAGATCAACCATTCTTTCCTCTTCCCTGATTGTCCCTCAATATATTAATTAAAAAATTTTACAGATATGAGATTAGTGTTAGATTGCCCTATAACCTTATCACTGGGTCATCGTTATAATTATTTCCCTGTATTTACGCCCCATAAAAGAATTGGCAGTGGCGGGAACAGAGGAAGGAAGGAAAGAAGAGAGTGCTCTGGGGTGGAATGCGACTTGCACGACATCTAGTATGAAGGGTGGATTCCCAAATCAATCCACTAACTGCAATTTCAAGTGTAGTACAGGCTGTGAATCAAACTGCAGCAAAGTATAGCTTCTTCAGTGCAGCCACACCCTTAGTCAGCCTCATGGTGGTTATTCCTCTTGACTTGCATGTCCCTTCACCTGATGGGTTTAGCAGGATTTACAATGGGGACAAAGAAACAGGATTTCCAGCTGCTTAATGACGTTGGTTGTAATGATGATCCCTCAAGATCTGCTTTGGACTTTGGGGAGGAAAAAAGCTTTACCTTTGCATTTTACTTACAATTCAACTGTTTGATTTTCATTTGGATTTTTTTTTTTAGCAAAAAACCTGTTGTTTTTCCCAGGTCTTTTCAAACTCAACATTTCAATAATTGCTTTTAAGATCTGAGCATCTTTTTTTGTTTAGTTTTTGTGTTTCCAATTTTCCGGTCCTAAAGGTTTGCTCTGCTAGAGCCATCGGCTCCATTTCCTTGCTCTTTTCTAACAAGCTCTTCCTGCTACCTGATGCCAGGGGTTCTCTGGCAAAGCACAGGCTCCTGGGAGGCTTGGATTTCCTTTCCTGAAAGCTGAGTTCTGCGCTTCTCTATTGTCATAGGGCGTCTGTGTAACTAATTAGCTTTAGCCTTATCCTTTACGGAGCGTACACAAGGCAAATACATAGAGCTGAAATGGGCACTTATACAAAGATCTGTGCTGGCCCTCTTCTAGAACCTGGCAAAGTTACCTTTGTTTTACTTCGGGCTTCAGAAGCCGTCAGCCAGCATGGCGGCTGGTTGGAGATTCTGCATAAGAAGGTATTCTAGCAGTTCTACATCCAAAGTGCAACTTGTTCCAAGCTGGACCTCCTTTTGACATTACTGAATTCTCAGAGCAAAACAGGATAAAATTTGAAACACTCGTTTATTCAGAAAAATTGTTAAAGAAATACAGGCAATGGCTTTTTCACTTACAGAAGAAGAGAATGCAGGATATATCTAAATCCACATCAGGCTGCAGGTATGCTAGAAAGATATACTGTAGTATGGTGCAGTAACGATTCCTCTCTAAGACATAACTGAGTAAATATGAAACTCCAGGATTTAAATATTATTCTGTTAAGCATAAATGTGGCTCTTGATTGTTTAAAATGCAAATGAAACCTAAAGCCTAGTGGTGTTCTTCAATGCTGCAAAACACACACACACATACAGTATCCACACCTCAGCAAGATCTAGATGTGTTCCTCCCCTCTGTTGGAATCAGATTTGCCTTTCACTATTTGAATGTGGACTTCCCAATGCAGTAAACCCACTGCAGCTCAAAAGGAAGCCAGAAGGGAGTGCCAAATGCAAGAAGGTACGAAAGGACATCTGGTGATAAGGAAAAGCCCTACAATGAA
This sequence comes from Pogona vitticeps, assembly GCF_051106095.1. NCBI lineage: Eukaryota > Metazoa > Chordata > Lepidosauria > Squamata > Agamidae > Pogona > Pogona vitticeps. The sequence goes on along the minus strand of NC_135784.1, from coordinate 63,772,969 downwards.
ATTCACTGGACTGTTATGGGATAAAGAGTTCTGTAAGATTCTCTCATTATCTCCAGGGAAAAGAAATATATCCAGAATCAGGTCAAATCAGTCCACTCCTGACCTAATGAAAGATGGCCATGTGTTAGTAGTGCTGCGTGAGTGTGGCAAAAGAGTTTCGTACAATAAGACTACCAGAATGGAGAGATAACAATTACAGATTGAAGAGAATATATCGACCCTTAGAATGGTTGATGGGAAGATTCCATAGCACAACCAAAAATTAATATTGACGACCCGAGGGAATAGTGTGGCATTGCAAGACATTAGCTGAAATTATGTTGCCCAATTATGCAAATGGTGTTTTAATGTGAATTGTCATAAATTATGAAATCTCTGTAGACATTATTTGTTGCATAGCTATGGCCCTTTCTGGATCTTTCCCTTATCACACTGATCCATGCATTGGTAATCTCTAGGACTGATTATTGCAATGCTGTTTACGTGGGGCGGCCTTTAAAGGCCATATGGAACTTTCAGGAGGTTTAAAACGTGGCTGCTAGGTTTGTATCGGGAGCAAGGAGGCATGACCATGTCTCCCTGATCCTGGTTCACTTGCATTGGTTACCTGTTTGCATCTGTGCCAAATTCAAGTGCTAGTGTTAACTTATAAAGCCCTTCAGGGTTTGGGGCCTCGCTATCTGTTGGAGCATCTCTCCTCAGGATCATCTACCTGGGCCACTTGCTTTATCCAAACTTTGTGGTTGTGAGTGCACCCGTAAAGAAGCCCAGAAAATTGCCACCAATACAGCCACAACTCCACGGGATGTGTTGCCTGCTGATTTTTGCCAGGCTCTCTCTCTCTCTTCTGACCTTCCAAGAATGTCTAAAAACTGAGCTTTTCAAAGAGGCCTTTGGTAACATCCTCCCATTTTGATACTCTCACTGACCCATGTGTTTCTATTAGGGTTTTGTTTGCCATTGCCTTAGGAGTTTTTCCCTTCTTCTTTTTCCATTGGTTTTTATTAATTGTGGATTTATGGTGTGGGTAGGTCATTATTCCATTTTTAATTGGTATTAGCTGCCCAAAGCAGTGCTTTGTTACTAGATTGGCATGATAAAAATGTAATAAATAAATAAAAAACTCGGGGTGCAACAGATAATGCCTGCAGAGACTTCTTAACGCACAGCAGTGCGAGTCTAAAATGTATGTTTTTTGTGTATCTGCACAAAAGGATTTCAGCTATTTAAGAAACTCTGCAAAAAGGGGAGAATTTGGTTGCTCATTATAGTAGTATATTGAGCATAACGTATGGAGATTTTAACTGACAGCTGAGAATCTTGAACAGTTTTGTTTCTAAGAAGAAGATGGAGCTGTTTAGTATTGGTGTGAATGGGGGTAGTTTAGATAGGTTAATTGCAGAAGAGACACCCAGTGAATATGAGTGTAGTTTTAGAGAGGGTGATCTTAGAAATTGACTTGGAAAACCCCTCTGAACCGTCTTTCAGCTGATGGCCATAATGAAACACAAATACATATTTAGTGACCAAGCAGACTTACATGGAGTCTTTTTTCTATGGTCAGTAGGGGTATGCATTTATTTTGCAGTAAATAAACTGCTGGATCCAATTTTCACTCATTATGGGGTGTATGTGTGTATGGAATGTCATGACTAACAAATACTACAAATGGGTTTGTTCATAATCCCATTTGTCATTCCTTTGCAGATAGGCAGAGCTTATCTTTCTCTGGCAGCTACCTCTGGATTGGTCCCACATTATTTGCCCAGAATATATCTTCAATGTTATGTTGGTCTGAGCCCTGTAGGGTATGCTAGTTTTTGAGGATATTTGAGAATAAAACCTAGCCATCAGGAAGAGACTGCTAAAATAATCTGCGTTCTTGCAGGTGCTTCCAAAAGGCAATGGCCAAAGAATTTAACAAATTGGGGGGAAAGAAAGAAAACCAACTAAAACAAATGTGAGTAATAAAAACAAAGGTACTTTACATTGAATAAATAATCTATGGAATATAATTTAAACAAGTGGGCAGCAAGATGACTGAAGGTTTAACGACAGAAGCAATGGAATGGTGAACTGGGTAAAATAAAAACAAAAAGACTTACATAACCATAAGAGACTTCCCCCTTATTTTACTCCCTTGCAAAACAACTCTGTGTTCTCCATGGGTGAGAGGTGGTTTTGCTTGTTCAAAGCACTGAGTTTCTCAACAATTCAATGGCACTTTCAGAAACTGATTAAAAATGACAATCTAATTTGTTCAATATTTCAAAAGTAAATAAGAAAATGAATAAATTAAATAACCCCAAACGCCCCATCAAGGCTGGATCTAATGTTGTGTTGAATTGTCATGAGGCTTAGAGTTCAAAGTGAGAAGTGGTGTTCTGAGAAGTTAGCAAAGTCTCTTGGGAAAATTTCTATTTGAATTGTTTTACCATGGTTACTCATTTTTCCGTGATTGTTCATTCCTCCCACTGCTTTGCTGCTATTTTTTGGGCTTTCCTCTTGGTTCAATGACACCAGCCAGAAAGGGTTCAGTACATAATGATGTCGGTTTCATGCAGCCAATCAGATTCCTCTGAGAGTGAACAAAGCTCTTACCTTGAACTGTGGAGTGAGACTGCACACATCATCCTGCTGAGGCCATTGGGCTGATGCTTCTCACAATGTGATGCACATTTGAATAGTGAGGCCTGCATTATTTTCTGCATTGCTTTCCATGAGATGTACCTTTGGATGTCGAGCCCTCAGAAACAGATATAGGATTCCTCTTCCCCTCAGCAAACATTTGTGAAATTTTTCACAATCTTCCACAAGCAGATGTAAAAAAAAAAAAAAAACCTGAAAAAAACAAAGCTTAAGGGGGGGACCTTTTGAGGAAAAATCCCCCTCTTTTGTCTTCCTTCTCCATCTCTGAGCAGATCTAGATAGTAAGGCTGAGAAATCCAGTCTCTACCCCTTGCAAGTTTTTGTGTATGACTCTGAGATGAATCAGTTTTATCACCATTGTTATCCACTTCTGTGAAAAGACAGTCTTTAAAGAAAGCCAGTCTTTAAGGAAACCTAAGGTTGCGCAAACGTGGCCTCCCAAAATCCTATATTGTACATTGGAGCATTGATATAGGGGGCTGGTATGTTGTCAGATATCTGCCTAGAACTGCAAGGGTGCTATAATGGCATATGGAGATTCTGAAAAGTAGTATCCTCACAAATATTAAACAATATTGAAACATGGTCCATTGTGGCACCCACAATTCTCCACCTCGTTTGTAGATGGCAGTCTTGGGGAATAGGAAAGTTGCTGAATTGTGCTACAAGAAGCGGGAGGGGATAGATGGGGGAAAGAGGTGACATTCTCCAACAGTTCTTGCAAAATCTGAAGAAAAGCATGCTTGGGAAATTGATCCTAAAATGCTTCTGAGAAATTCCATCCTTGCTTCATCAAGTATGTTCTAAATTGAAGAGTGATGTGTTATCAATGTGTTGATAACACCAATTCTATAGCTTAGTTTGTCAATGCCATCAGAAAGATCCAGGAGCAACCAAAGTCTCTCTTTTAAATCATTGTCTGGAAACTATGATAAAGGGGAAACTACATCAACACAGACTAGTGTTCAGAATACCCTGGGGAGAGGATGTAGAGTTTCATACCTTGATAGTGGTAGGCCTGACATTTTCTGTAGCCCAGGGTCCACAAACCTTTGAGGAATCTGTCAAAAAATTATTCTTAGACAGCCTTTTCCTGATGTTTCACAAGTAAGGGTCTGGCCACACATTAACAAAACAACAACAACAACAACAACAAAAGGGAAATGCTATGGGTTTAGGGTGGGCTGATTCATAATTTTTTCCTAGTTGATCACACAACACAGTAGGAAATGTGAATCGACCCAGAGTCCCACATGCCCAATTTATAGCAACCCCCCTTTAGAGACCTTTCACTTTTATTTAAAGCATGTGATTACTTTGAACAGATGTAGAAAGGGAGGATGAGGTACACAGGCATACACACAAAATCATGTGCCCCCTTGCCTCTTATTTCATGTGCACTCACTCACACACAGAAAAAAACACACGCATGGGGCAGTGCCAGCACACATTTCCCTAGCAAAGTTTCTCTCCAAGCTCTGTCTTTTTAAAAAAGCTTTTCCTCTTGGTCAACACTTTGTTTTTGTTTTGTTTTGTTTTTGCAACTAGCAAAGCTCCAAGTTGGAAACTGGCAGGCGAGACAGGAAAAAGCCTCTCTCATTGCCTATTAATACAATACTTTGAACAGCACCAGCTACAAGATTGTAAGAAGGACTGGAAGCAGTTCAGTTTACGTGTGGCCACTCGAATCGAACAAACTTGAATTCTCTCGTGTGATTTCATAGCATGTGAATGTGAGTGAATTCACATTTCCCTCACTGTATAGTCACAGGTTTAGAGAACCAATAGTTCAAGCATTTGGGGGAGGGGGTAAATAACTTACACAATTCATTTAAATATATTTTAAATGTTGCTTTGGTATGCAACTTCATTAGGTGTCCTGTATTTGCAAGGCAAAACACAAATGAAACCCAATATGTCTTTATAGACTTACAGATTAAAGGCTTTTTTTTAAATGAAAGTATAAATTTCCTGAATGCTGTATTCTGGACCCACCATCAGTTTCTATCCATGTTTGGTTTGATTCCCGTCAGAGAATATTATGCATGGTGAGTTATATATCTTTTACTTTCTAATAGGCTGAACCACATCTGGACTCTGCCTGAAGAATACGTTTCCCTTGTAGAAACTTCCCCCTTGTTTCTCCTGAACAATGAGCAAGTTAGTTACTCCTTGAGCTGCCAGGTCATCCGAAGGGCTTTAGCAAAGCCAGAAGTATTCCAGGCATGCTGCAGGAAGAGAGACTCGGGTTTCCACTGCTTAGGAATGCCGCTGCGGCCCAGCCAGCTTTGGCTTTTGTACTGCTAACTTCCTGAAGTGCCGATGCACACTTCCTGCTTTGATTCCTGTCTCTGCTCCCCCCTGGCTCTGTAACCAAGCCTGGAGTTTTACTGGAAATGTTGAGCGTTCTCTGATGCTTTCAGTACTGTAGTACCCAATGTTTCCATTTAGCGCCTGGCTCAAGCTCTCAAACTCCCCTTGACGAAATGCTTGCATAATTTTTAAAAAATGCAGGGCAATAAAAGTGTTTTGCAGAAAGAAATGAAGACGTACAGACATAGAATCAAGTCATAATGTCCAGGTCCAGTGCAACAATTAATGGAACATTGGGAGTCAAATCTTTCTGGAACAACGACCCCTGAATTTGAGTTCTGCTTGTTTGCCTGCTTGGTAGCCATGCTGGCTTGGGTTTCCTGGAGCTGAAGTCTTACTCTATCAAATGACCCATGTTTGGGAAATACAGGTCTGAAGGCTGCATCTTCTGGCCTGGAATTCAATTGTCTGTTGCTCCAAGTTGTCAGGCAGGTTGTTACGCAATGGAAAGGAAAAGTCACTCTTTCTACCTGCTGAGACACACTCTGCCTTGTTATTATGAACAAATTCCTGTTGTCATTTTCCACTTGTTAAAGGGCAATCACATAGTGGTTTTTTCCCCTCTAGCAGGCTCCCCCATCATGTGATAGATAAGTCACATTCCTCATTACAAGTCTGATTTCATAACCAGTATGAAGCTGGTTGTACGAAGAAGAGCCTGCTGGAGGCTGGGGGATGGCGGTCCTGCTTATGTAATTGCCCTTATGTGATTGCACAGGTGAACAGAATTCTTGCCTGTGACTTCCATGACTGAGTTCCTGGGTCCAGACTCCGTTCAGCTTTAGCCCTTGATTAATCCCTGAGAGATTTCTTCTCTAGAAATCTTGATGTTCTCACACAAACCCTTTCCTGGATAGATCAATGGTTTAGGTATCTGGCTGTGGAGCCAGATGTTGGGAGTTCAGTGCCTCCTTGACAGGGGTTAGGCTCAGTCATCTGTATGGTCTCTTAGAGCTCTGCAGTTCTAAAATGATGATGATGAAACTCGCTTATTTCTTTAGAATCCAGACAAGTCTTCCAAATTGTATTCCTTCCCATCCCTTTGTTCTGATTTTTAAAAAAACCTCTCCTAACAGTTTTTGTACATTTGCAGTACACACCATTTAACTGGGAATTGTTATAGCACTATTCTCCTACCTGATTCAGTGGAATAGCTACTGATATCATTGTTAAAATGATGTGTTTATGTGCAACCTTGCTACTCCTTACTGATGTGCAGCGCTTGGAAATAATGCATTGGGCTTACTCAGTTAACACTGAAGCCATTACATTCTTGTTTATCAGGAAGACAAATACACTTATCATCTACTTTTTTAGAAATAATGGCCAAAATCCTGTTACTTAGTGTAGTGTACATTACATGTACACTACATATAGTAGGCCCATTGAATCAATGGGGATTTGATGAGTCAACGAGAGATGAGCATAAACCTCATTTCAGAGGTCCCTGCTAGTTTGTACATGCAGCACCCTCAGCCTCCCCAGCCAATAACCCACCTACTCACCAGCTGGCCTGCACTCTATCTCCTCCTCCTCTTCAACCAGTCATTCATTGGCAGGAGCATGGGGTTGCCTGCTAACCTGTTAACATGTCTCAACTGGCAATCAGTCAAGGAGGTGGGTCAGGGAAGACTGGTCAGAGACTGGTCTAACAACTTTTAAAACAATTACAAAATGTAAAAAAAACCAATTAAAACAATTACATATATTAAGTATTAAAAGAAACTAAATAAAACCATATTAAACATTTTAAAGGTATTTTAAAATCTATCTGTCTGCCTGTCTGCCTGTCTGTCCATCCCTCTTGGTCTTCTCCTGGGCCTTAGGGTGTTCTAGGACTATCTGGTCTTTCAAGACAATTAGAGTCAATCAGGGATTCTTCCATCTTTACAGGGGAACTAGATGTTGGCATTTTTGTAGCTGCATCTGGGAGAGAGGGTGGGATACTGATAGTGTTAACATTATCCCTGTCTCCTTTCTCACAGCTTCTGTCAATATTCTGATGAGATAGCTATTATTATTATTATTATTATTATTATTATTATTATTATTATTATTATTATTATTATTATTATTATTATTATTATTATTATTATTATTATTATTATTATTATTATTATTATTATCATCATCATCATCATCATCATCATCATCATCATCATCATCATCATTATTATTATTATTTTGCCGTAATTCTTACCAATGGCAAAAAGCCCTACAAATCCTTGAGAATGCCATGGAAATCCCCCACGGGTGACACACTGACATCTGTTTTGCAGGGAGAAAAAGCAAAGAAAGTGTGAAAAGATGCAGAAATTGTAGGGGGGAAATGAGGTGCTGTTTCCTTTGGAGATGTAGACTGGATATTTTATCATAACTAGAGTGGTTTGGGTATCTCTCTGTAGAGCCAGAGACTGGGAGTCCAATTCCACACTGTGCTTCCTATGAGTAGAGCCAGCCTGTGTAGCCTTGGACGATGCATTATTTTTAAAATCCAAGCTTAATTTTCTTTGCTATATGCAACTATTCACACATGTGCACGAAACAAGTGGCAATGAAGTATGCTTCCTAAATTCCCCCCATTAGCTGTGGTTTTGTTTCATTGCTGTGTTATATTGAATGAACAAAACTTGAAAATCTACTTGGATTGCACCATGGCAGAGCTTGAAAATTTACTTTTAGAATTACATCATTTGAAAGCCCTCAGCCAGAATAGTTACAGTACTGGCTAGGAGTTTCTGGAAGTTGTGGTCTGAGAAAATACTTCTGCCAATCTCTGCTTCCTAAGGAGTACAAATACAACAATTTCCTATGCACAGTTACTGAGGTGTAAGACACGTTTAATTTAATAGTATATATATCTAAGCAGTTCAAAAAGCCCTCTGAAGAAAAAAAAACATGTAGAATTAGTTCTTTGAAAAGGACTTTAGAAATCTAAGATTCAAAGCAGAAGCAACAAAAATAACAAGTACGTAGAATAATGTTGACAATGGAGAAATTGAAATAATTAGGGGTTTTGTATACCTTGGTTCAATCATCAATCCAAATGGAGACTAAAGCCAAGAAATCATAGAATCACACAGAGTCGGAAGAGACCACAGGGGCCATCAAGTCCAACCCCCTGCCATGCAAGGACTCCAGCAAAGCACTCCCGACAGAGGGCCATCCAGCCTCTGTTTAAAACCCTCCAAAGACGGAGACTCCATCACACTCCGAGGCAGCCTATTCCACCGCCGACCAGCTCTGACTGTCAGAAAGTTCTTCCTGAGATTCAGGTGGAATCTCTTTTCCTGTAGTTTGAAACCATTGCTCCATGTCCTAGTCTCTGGAGCTGTGGAAAACAAACTTGTCCCTTCCTCAACATGACATCCCTTCAAATAGTTAAACATGGCCATCATGTCCCCTCTTAACCTTCTTTTTGTAAGGCTAAACATTCCCAGTTCCCTAAGCTGCTCCTCATAGGACATTTCTTCCAGACCTTTGACCATTTTGGTCGTCCTCCTCTTGACACGTTCCAGGTTGTCTACATCTTCTTGAATTGAGGTGCCCAGAACTGGACACAATACTCCAGGTGAGGTCTGACCAAAGCAGAATAGAGTGGTACTATCACTTCCCTTGATCTAGACACTATACTCCTGCCTATTGATGCAACCAAGAATTGCATTGGCTTTCTTGGCAGCCGCATCACACTTCTGACTCATGTTCAGTTTGTGGTCTACCAAGACTTCTATATCCCTTTGACAGGTACTGTTGTCTAGCCAGGTGTCTTCCGTCCTATATCTGTGCAGTTCATTTTTTTCTGCCTAGGTGTAGGACCTTACATTTCTCCCTGTTTATTTATTTATTTAATTTATTTGATTTATATCCCGCCCATCTGGTATATTCTACCACTCTGGGCAGCTGTTGAAATTCATTTTTTTAGTTTTGACCCAGGACTCTAATCTGTTGAGGTAATTTTGAATTTTGATACTGTCCTCTGGGGAATTAGCAATCCCTCCCAATTTGGTATCATCTGCAGATTTAATCAGCATACTCTCTTTCTTTATCCGAGTCATTGATAAAGATGTTGAATAGCACAGGGCCCAGAACAGAACCCTGAGGCACCCCACTAGTTACCTCTCTGCAGGATGAAGAGAAGCCATTGGCGAGCACCCTTTGGGTTTGGTCAGTCAACCAATTACAAATCCACCAAACAGTAGCACTGTCTAGCCCACTTTTTACTAGCTTCCTTGCAAGAATATCATGGGAACTTTGTCAAAGGCCTTACTGAAATCAAGATATGCTACTTCCACAGCGTTTCCTTCATCTATCAAGCCTGTAACTCTGTCAAAAAAGAGATCAGATTAGTCTGGCATGACTTGTTTTTTAGAAACCAGTGTTGACTTTTAATGAGGACAACATTTTTTTCCTAATAACGAACTGTTTAATTATCTGCTCTAGATTTTTTTTTCAGGAATTGATGTCAGGCTGACTGGGCGATAATTATTTGGACCTTCTTTTTTTCTGTTTTTGAAGATAGGGATGACATTTGCCCTCCTCCAGTCTGTGGGGACTTCTCCTGTTCTCCAAGAAGAAGAAGAGGGAGCAATGAAGAAATCAGAAATTATAATCAGCTGCAAGAATGTGTCACTGGAAACCAAGACTAAGATAACCTGCACTCTTGTTTTTCAGATCACCATCTATGAGTGTGAAAGCTGGACAATAAAAAAAATTGGGGAAAAATTGATTCATTTGAAATGTTGTGCTGGAAAAGAGCTTTGCGGATTCCGCGGTCTGCCAGAAAGATGAACAAATGGTTCCTAGATCAAATCAAGTCTGAACTATCTCTGGAAACAAAAATGTTGAAACTAAGGTTTTTCCTACTTTGGGCATATCATGAGCATATCGTGAGAAGACAGAATTCTCTGGAAAAGACAATAATGCTAAGAAAGTTTGAGTATATTCACTTCACTAAAAGTCATTCCAAGTCATTGCTGCTTTTTGCCAATAAGATGGTAGCATCTGCATATCTTAAATTATTGATATTTCTTCCATTAATGTTCACTCCTCCTTCATCTGCATCTAATCCAGCTTTTTGTGCTCTGCATATAGTTTGAATAGATAAGGAGATAAAAATGCACCTTTATCTGACACATAGAAAACCATTCTGTCTTATCATATTCTATTGCAATGGTTGTTTCTTGTCAACAATACAGATTACACATCAGGACAATCAAATTTTGGGACACACCCATTCCTTTCAAAACAGCCCATAGTTTTTCATGATCTTTGCAGTGGAAGTTTTTGCAATCGTTTATAAAGCATAGACTGAACTTCTTCCGAAATTCTATACTTTGCTCCAGTAGTCAACAGATATTTGCAATAGGAACTTGAGTGCCTCTTCCTTTTTTCAGAATTCAGCTTGAACACCAGGCATTTCTCATTCCATGTAAGGTAAAAGTCTATGTTGCAATACCTTGTGCATCAATTTACTTAAATGGAAAATTAAACAATGGTCTTATAGTTACTGCTCTCCTTGGCATCTCCTTGGAATGTGTATTGAACATTTAGTTTTATTGGTATTTAATCTACAATTGTTTTATTTCTTCATGGTGCTGTTAGATAAGCTTTCAATTAGCTTATAATTTCAAGTTCTTCTTAGGATTCCTCTTTAAAGGAGTCTGTAATCCTTTCAACTCTTCTAAGTCTTCAATATACTGTTTCCATTTTCTCTTTATTTTCTCTTGGACAAATATTGTGCTTCCTCATTGTTCATTCAGCACTCCTAATCTAGGTTTAAATTTCCCTTTGATTTCTTGGATCTTCTGTGAGGGATATCTTGTTTTCCCCCTTATGTTGTTTCCCCCTATTTCTTTGTACTGGTTATTATAATAAGTCTTTGTCTCTACATTACAGTTCAGGGTTCTGACTCTTTTTGTGTCACCTTTTATTTTTGCTTCTTATCCATTTAGGTTTTTCTTTTTCTTCTTTTTTTAACTATAGGAATTTTTTACATTCTTCCATAATAATATATCTGGTTTCAATCCACAGTTCTTCTGGTTCATGGTCAGTTGCAAATCTGTTCCCTACTGAGATTTCAAATTCAGAGGAATGTTGTTTAAATTAAATTCTGACACTACAATTATTTTAGTTTTTTTCCAGCTTACCTATAATGTTGGATATGAACAGTTCATGATCAGTACCACAATTTGCTCTTGGTCTTGTTTTGGCAGGGAAATTACAGCTTCTCCATTTCCTACTTCCATTTGTATAGCCTAATCAATTTCTATATTGACAATCTGGTGATGTCCACATGTAAAGTTCTCTGTTCAGTTGCTTGAAGCATGTATTTGCAATTAACAGATTTTTCGCTTTGCAGAAATCACAGTGTACAAGAATGGGGTCGCACCTTGAGAAAGCTTGAGAACCACTGCTAGAGAATAAAAACAGCAGAAACAACAAGATTGTTAATTATATACTATACTGTGTGGCCAAAAATAAGGAGACTGGCATTTAATGCCTGGGAATAACTTTTAAGATCTCTGTTTGATATTCAGTTCCTTTCTACAGGGTTTGTTCTGTAAACAATGACAATGGTAGGTGGTTAAATAACTCCAGGCTATAGATGACTGCAAGAACAACATGGAAATGAGTTAAGATTTTTTTTTATTACTTTGAAGCTTGTAAAGTGGATCTGGTTATTTAGGAAGGAAATATAGCTAGGAAATAAAGCAGGTACAAAATTATTGTAGTGTTTACATTTGGCAGTGCTGTAAGAAGCCTTGGCTAATATTGAGTCCATTGAAATGGGTGTCCAGCATATGTGTATATTTTATCTGAGATCTCTTTCTCTCTCTATTCTTGTCCTGTAATTTCTCTTTTCCAGAATGGGAACTTTTCAGAGTGTCCAGATAAATTTAAATGATTTGAACTAGGTTTCTGACAATTGCCATTCTGAGGTCTGATTTGTGTCAATTAATTCTTTTGCACAGAGTTAGTCCCAACGCAGAGGTGCATTGTTGGCAAAAGATAGCACAGATAACATTAGCAGAGAAACAGATAAAAGTTCCCTGGATGTTGTGTGTGATATTATTGAATGCTGTAACAATGGTGCCAAAATAAATGTGGGGGCAGAGCTGGCATCTGGGTTGGTAGCAGAGCTGGCATCTGGGTTGTCAGTATTTTGTAGTCTGTTGTGTGTCAGTAGTTGCTTGAGACTGGCAGGGGTGGAGTTGTCTGTAAGCAGGTATAAATCTGCCACCAAGGGTTTGGGAGAGTGAAATATTCTTGTCTTGATGGGCTGGAGATCACTTATGATTCATGTGGGTGGTCTCAGCTGTGGAGTGAAAGTGGCAACAAGTGGGGTTCAGATTTTCTCTTCTGGGTCAGTCCTGCAGTAGGTTATTTCTGATACTTTTTCTCTCCTCCATATTTGGGTCCCAATTCAAAACTGCCTTTTTCCTCCCAGGAAAAACTATATTCATTATGTGGCCAAATACTGGTCTGCATAACTGTACTACCTGCCGTAGATTGTTAACTAGTAGTCATTTTTTAAAAAACAACTATATTATTCATGTTAAAGGAAATTTTCTTCTATACAACACCAAAAAAACATAATGTCCCATTATGGGCAAAAAGCGTTAGCTGATTCTCTTTACAATATCACCTTGTCACATCTAACAAACCCTGGATAATTCAAACGCTTGCATTTTTAATTGTATTTTAGCAGTCCAATGAGGATATTATCCAGAGGCGATTGCAAATCTTTTTTTTTTTGCACATAATAACTAGAACTCTATAAATTATAATAGAAGATAATAGAATATAAATTAAAACAACAACAACCAGATACACATCTGAAGGGCAGTAAGCACTATCCTACATTGTCTTTCTTCAGTTTGTCTGAATGTGGAAAAAAACCCCCAATAAAATCTATAATAACTTGCACCATGACCGGGCCTTGCTTCACCATCCTAAGGCTGCATCCAATCGTCTTGGTACAGGGTAGTTGTTGAACTGTGGGAATGAGCAAGTATTTAGTTACAAAGTAAACTAACTGTAAAGATAGAATACATACTGGAAACATACATTAACTTCATTTAAAACATTGAGTAATTTTTAGATTTGCAAAAAATGAAGCACCCACAACTTTTCCTTTCATTAATAAAGAAGTTTTAGAAGGATGACACCACAGATGTCCAAAAATCGACCAATGTGTGGTGTGCTACTCAGAGCATATAGAGCAGGGGTGTCCAACATTTCACCTTCCCTGGGCCACATTAGAAGATGAAAATTTGGTTTGGACCGCACATAAATTTGGTTTGGGCCGCATGGGGGGGCAGCCCTAGCCGTCCTCCGCAGCCCCGCTTCAAGCGCGCTTACCGGCAGCTGCGATCTCAGACAGCAGAGGCTGCCAGCTTCGACTTTGGCGGCTTTATGGGGCCGGGAGGGGGTCCACCTATTGACGGGGATGGCGCAATGCAGTCATGCATCTCCCCTCTCCCCTCCCCTCCCACTCCTTCCTTCCTTCCCTCTCTCCCCCTCTACTGTTGTGACATGCCCCGGCCGCATTCTGGCCACAAGCGCCGGCAGTGTAACTTGAAACTTTGGAATTTCTTTAAAAATAAAAAATTGCACTGGGCCGCATTACAAGCCAACCTGGGCCACATGCGGCCCTTGGGCCGCAGGTTGGACAAGCCTGATACAGAGCTACTTGGCCCAAAGTGAGATGTTTTAAAAATATTTTCTCCTAGGGCCAAATTGTATGATACTGATAATTCATTTATTAGAGCAAAAATATTATTAGCATTCAGGTAAGGGTAGGACTTTTTTTTTTAAACAAATGAAAACCTGCATGAAAAATCTTTCTTTCTTTTTTGCTTTTGTGGTCTTTTGCTCGTTTCTGATAAAAAGCCTCTTAATGTGGATGTTTTGTTCATACAAAAAAGAGGTGAATCAAGATTTTATATCTCTTTCATTTCCCCCTTTTCTTTTGCTCAATGTCTGTTTGTTAAAACAGCCTGGAAATATGTAATCAAATAGTCTCACAAGGGTGGCCGGATTGTCAGTAGTCAATTACAATGCCAACCCTTCAGGGACTGGCGTGCTGCTGCACTGTTTCAGATGGGACCATCAAAACTGCACATCATCTCCTGAATATAGCCACACCACAGAGTTTTATTAAGACATTATAATCCAGGCTGATTTATTTTCATTCCATTGCTGCTAATACATTGTTTCTACATCCTATTGGTTTTCCTTTTGGGTTTATAGGTGGATTTTGCACCCTGGTCAACACCCACTCATTCTAATACTGGTGCTTTGAACTTCCACCATTCCTGTTGATACCACAGGCTGGATCTGATGGGAGCTCTAATCTAAAACACCTGAAGAGTTCCAGGTTAGGGAAGACTGTTTCTTTCTTTCTTTATTATTTATTAGATTTATACCCTGCCCATCTAAACCGAAGTCTATTCTGGGCGGCTAACAATAATAGATAAAATAAAAACAATAGAATAAAATAAAAAACAACAGTAATAATATAGTTCAAGATGGGAAAATATTACCTGTTACAGGTAGTAATTAGAGATGGGCATGAATTAAAAAATGAAACACCAAATTTGTTCAAAAATTGCTAATTCATCAATTTGTACTTGTACAAATCAATGCCCCTGATGAATATGAAACAACAAATTTTTAGTGATTTTTAAAAAATCATTTGGCTGTAAAACGGCACCCCAAGCACCTAGAGACACCAAATTTTCAGGGACGCTTCCTCTCACTCTCCCATGTTTGCTGAAGATTTGTTTTCAAAAATCTGAATTATACACCCACAAAGAGCCCCTCCCGGAAAGTTCCCCCCAGGCACCTAGAGACACCAAAATCACAGAGAAGCTTCCCATGATTCTCCTCCAGAATCCCTCCAGGTTTGGTGAAGACTGGGTTTCCCCAAGACATGTGCTAAAGGGCACTTTCATGGGGAACCCAATTTGTGGGTGTAAACTCAGATATCTGAAACCCAATCTTCACCAAACTTGGAGGGATTATAGAGGAGAGTCAGCGGAAGCTTCCCAGTGATTTTTGTGCCTCTAGGTGCCTGGGGGAAACCTTCCTGTGGGGCACTACTTATGGGTCTGTTACTCAGATGTCTGAAACCCAAGCTTCACCAAACCTGCACAGCTTGTAGAAGAGAGTCTGTGGAAGCTTCCCTGAGAATTCGGTGTCTCTAGGTGCTCGGGGGGGGTGTGTTTGAGAGGGTTTTAAAGACAAAAAAGAATTGATGAATTGATTCCCTAATTTGTCAGGGGAAAAAAATCATAAATTCATGATTTCTGATTCATCAATCTTGATGAATCATGAATCAAAATGAGTCACCATTTTTCTGATTCATGCCCATCTCTATTAGTAATCAAAACAGTTTCAATTTGTATCTTACTGAATCTATGTAAAGATGAATATATGGCCTTTTTGTACTACCATTGAACTGCTACATTTGCCATAACTTGCAATCAAGACCTCTGGCAATTGGAACTTCATGTAGGGCTGAGAGTTGCCCTTTTTTGAGATCCTCTCTTGTAGGAAGGGTCAGCACAAAGGTACGCTATAACCTCACACTACCACAATTCTCAGGTTTCCGTAGTGTAGCATGTTCAGAGGATGGAGGGGTTACCATGGGGATTAATGGGCATAGAAGTCTGCTTCTTGCAAGCCATTTGCTTTGAATGCAACTACTTCTAACCTGCTGTTTTTAATACAGATCCATACAACACTATAGCTAGTAGCTCTCATTGTAAAAGGCTGTGAGAGTGATCCTACAGTAATGGTTGTTGGATCCCTGGAGGAGAGTCCATCAAGGAGGGCCATGCGACTTAGGAGGGAGGAGAGGCTCAGGCATCTGTAGAAAGGGGAGAAGACATTGAGAGAACATAGAGGAAATTTGGGGGGACAGAGTAGGTCAGATGGAGAAAGGGAGATGGGGAAGCATTGGTGTGGTCCCAGCAGGAGCCATTCATGGAAGCTCTACAGTTTTCCACTGGCTGCCAGATGTTCTGGTACAGTGTTGCTGTAACAACCCTCTGGCAAACACCACTTCAGAGTCACTGATCTCGGTACAGCTGATAAGGTGGAGGTGCTAGCACCAGTTTCAGCTTCTGTGCCAACTGAAGAATGAGGTTTGAGTTTCTTGAATGCAGGCAACAGGTTTGGGGCTGTAACCAACAACAATAATAGTGGTAGAGCCAGGAAAGGTGAGATTAACTACTTCGCAAGGCAATGATCAAAGACAGTAGCCTGTGAGACATCAAGTGTCATAGAAGCTTCTAGCTCTGCTAAGGTTATGTTGCAGTCCCTCATGTTGTTGGAATAAAAATGTCATTGCAGCATCCCTCACCTTTGACTGTTATGGCTGGACTTGTTGGCCTGTTAGATACTTTTTTGCCTGTGGAAGACCTTATACAGCCATTTCCTTTTAAATATATACAGGTGGGAAGTGCTTCTTCTGCAGATATCCCTGTTACAATGATGCGTGTAATAATCTAAAAATGAGATATGGCTTTGCTTCAGTATAGTTTCACTTATATGAATGTTGATCAGATTGATCAGTTACCTAGAATTATATTCATATAATGAACTAATTAATGAATGAATTAATTAAAAATTAATTAAACTCAGAACAATTAAAATACAATTAAAATATATATTAAAATTGCCATCGGACCCACAGCTTATGAATCTTCAAATATAGTCCTCTGTATCACAGGATCACAGAGTAGGGTGGAACATTGGGTTTCTCAGGCTCTTTGGCCGTGTTCTGAAGGTTGTTCTTCCTAACGTTTCTGAGGCCGGCATCTTCAGAGGACAGGAGTAGCACTCTGTCCTCTGAAGATGTCGGCCACAGAGACTGGTGAAACGTTAGGAAGAACAACCTTCAGAACACGGCCAAAGAGCCCAAAAAACCCACAATAGCCATCAGATACCGGCCATGAAAGCCTTCAAGAACACTCATATTTAAAACTAAATAGTCTGAGTAGTTCTGGTAGTTCACCTTGATTTCTATCCAAAATAATTTTACATAGTTATTTAGAATTAGAATTCCCAGTGTGGTGAAGTGGATAGAGCGAAGGATTACGACTCTGGAGAAAAGGGTTCAAATTCCTGCTCAGCCTTGGAAACTGACCAGGGGAGTGGAATTGGTAAAACCACTCCTTAAATATCCCACTTACCTTGAAAGTCCTATTAGGGTCATTATAAGTCAGTTCTGACTTGACAGAACAGAACACACACATACATTTAGAAATAAACAGGCTAGATTTTCAAAGAGAGAGAGAGAAAGGGGGGCAGCAGAGAAAGTGAATGGGAAACCAGTTTCAACTGGGAGATGCCATGAATGCTGCTTAGGAAACATCTCAGTGACTTCTCCTGCACCTCCTAGCCCTGTAGGAAGGAAAGAAACGCCAGAAAGGAAAGCTTCTTGAAGGCCTTTGGTTCTTAGTGTGCAAAGGCTGTCGGCTGTCAGCCGGACATATGACTGCATCTAGAGTGACAGATGGGAGCTTGAAATTTCTCTCCTTCTCTCTGCAGCACCACAGTGGTTTCCGTAAGTTAAGGAAAATTGCACAACACAGCTGCCAACTGCCATGCCGGATATATTTTGCAACCAAGACTGCCATGCTCCATTAGTAGGACAATATACCCAGAGCCTTTGGAGGAACTCCAGATTCAAGTGTAACAGGACAAAAAATAAAGAAAAGAAGAGCCCCTTCGCCCATTTGTTAAGCTGCCGCTCTATGGAGGGTAGTGGATGCCTAGGAAAATGATCACACCGTGCAGGTGCCCAGCAGTACTTAATTGCTGGTCCTCCCTACATGGGAGTGGGAAGTTTGATCAGAGACAAGGTACAATCCCAGTGATGGTGGGAAAGGAGCCAGGCAAGTGGGGCACACTGTTGTGAGAAGCAGAGAGCTCTCCCAGGTGGTCTAGTGAGCTTTTGACACTGTCATCTTTTCATCCATTTCGACATCCCGGAAGCAAGCCCCGCCTACCATGGAAGCCCTCACTAGGCCCATTGTCTGGTTCTGATTTCAATCTGGGTGGGATCTCCCTCCCCCACTCTTCTCTCCTACTTAGAGTAGACAAAATACTTTTCTCTGTTATACATGCATGAATCCGCTTTGCTAAGCTTCAATACACTGTTTTTGAATGACTATAGCCACTGCCATTAAGATTTGTATCTGTGACCTCCTCGTGCCAGTCAAATGACTCCATTAAGACCATCACTATGTTATTGTTATGCGCCATCACTTCACTTCCAATATATAGAAACTGTAGTAGGGCTTAGCTGGCTGGATAGCTTAGTGAGTTAGGCATCTGGCAGTGAAGCCAGTGGTTGGGAGTTCACTTTCCCACCGGGCATCCCGGAAGAGCCAGCCTGTATGGCCTTGGGCAAGCTGCGCAGTCCAAGGGTGACCCCAGAACAAGGGAATGATAAATCCCTTTTGTGTATTCTCTACTAGAAAGGGTTGCCATGAGTCAGAATTGATTTGACAGCACACATATTAGTAGGGCTTACGAAGCATGTGCGATGTTCTAGGAGTGGTTTACCATCATCATTCCCGCTGCATCCTACATGAGTTTCCATGGCTGAGCAGGGCCTTGGACCTGAATTTATAATTTTTTTTTCACACCAGTGAAAACATAAGCAAGTACTACTCTCTTGGCCAGCTTAACATCCTTGTTAATTGGGAAAACAGGAAAGGAAGCCTGAGTTAAAGTTGCAGACTCTCTTCTCCTTACATGCTGGAAGAAAGAAGTCTAAGATAATATGTAGCTGTCTATCTGCTCAGCTACTTTGAAGTTAAAATTGTATGGAGACAGCAGTAATTTCAGGATTAAGCCTACTGCTACTAAGTCCCATGACTTCCAGCATCTAATGACAGTCAAGTATGTTGGATTTATATCCAGGTGGAAAAAGAAAAGGGATTTCATAGATGACAAATTTATTTGTTATGGGATGGGCTCATATTTTAAAAACTACACACAAAGTTTTATTTATTTAAACAAAGTGTTTTATTTCTTATAGCTCCATCAATATACATGGCACTTTATGGCACTGCTAAAGGAACTGACCCTATAAGTTTTATAGACCAAAGAAGTTTTAAGGTAAATCTGTACCCCCATAAATCTCGGTCAGCAGAATAATTATTTTCATCCATCCTTGCATTCCTTCAAGAAGTGCCATAGAAACATATATCAAAAATCGCAGATCCCACATCATGGGGGGGGGGAATGCCTATGATGACCTATATAGATACCCTGAGTTCAATCTCCTCATTGTGGGATAGCCCAGGAAATGCCATAAGTAATAGTACCAATTCCAGTTTGTCTTTAATGGAACCGGGGGAGGGGGGAGATGACCTAGCATTGCTTGCCAAGAAATGTGGGCAGCACTATCACCTGGAGGACATTCTCCTGATTATTCTCCAGTTATTCTGGATTATTCTCAAGCTGTGATGTGAAATCTAAAAACTAAGTCCACAATTGGAATGTACTAGGGAAAAATGAGAATGCCACAAAAGTGTACAGCCTTTCACAATCCCTAGAATTCTTCATAAGATTTTAATTAGGCATCCTTCAGTCTTGAGAGACTATGGTAACGTGCTCTGTATGGAGGACTTGGAATAGCGTCCGGTGTGACTGGGGAGACCAATTCAAGAGTGACAATCCCTTCCACACTGAAGACAAATCCAATCTGTCCCCTGTCCAGCTCCCTGGATTTTGCTGGGTTCGGGACTTCCTCTTTGCCTTGACCTGCTGGACAAGTGTCTCTTCAAAATGGGAGAGGCTGTGATGCAACACCTGCCTCCAGGCTGAACGCTCAGATGTCAGGGTTTCCCATCTGTTGAGGTCCATTCCTAAGGCCTTCAGATCCTGCTTGCAGATGTCCTTGTACGCAGCTGTGGTCTCCCTCTGGGGCAATTTCCTTGCACTAATTCTCCATACAGGAGATCTTTTGGAATCCAACCGTCAGCCATTCTCATGACATACCTGAGCCAATGTAGACGTTGCTGTTTCAATAATGTATACATGCTAAAAATTCCAGCTTGTTCTAGGACTACTCTATTTGGAACTTTGTCCTGCCAGGTGATACCAAAAATGCGTTGGAGACAACTGTTGCGATCCCCTCTGAAGTCCCTATCCCCCCCCCCCGGCCTTCACAAGGTTCTCGCTCTTCTTTCTTCCTCACTGCAACCAGATATTAAAACTTTAACATCAATTGAGTATTGAGACACGTGCATTAACAAAACATAAGTCCTTTACAGTATTTAACTAAAGAAGTTAATAATCAATAAATATTTGTGGGGTAAATCACAGGTTGTAAATCACTTTCAGTTGAATCAGTTTGAATGTTATTTCAAAATTCTCTTAACCCTCTTGTTTAATCTACCCTGTTACAGTCCTCTAACTCACTCTTCTCTCACTTTTTCAGCCACACACAGTCTCTCCCCCTCTCAGACTCCATCCACCAGTCTTTATATCCAGCTCCCTCCCTGCCCCCTTGGCTCTGCCTTCCGTTCACTCATTGGCTCCTGCATCAAGGTTCTGCAGTGATGGGCAGGTGAGGACAAGGCTGTTCGCTACAACAACACATATGGAAGGTGTTCAGCTTCCTCTCCTGCTGTGCACAAAGGGTCCAGGACTCACTGCAGTACAGGAGTGTGCTCAGGACACAGGCTCTATAGACCTGGATCTTGGTGTATGCCATCAGCTTCTTATTGAGCCATACTCTGTGAGTCTAGAGAACATGGTAACTGCTTTGCCAATGCGTTTATCCAGCTCGACATCTAGGGAGAGAGTGTCAGAGATCGTTGAGCTAAGGTACACGAAGTCATGAACAACCTCCAATTCTTGCATGGAGATGGTAATACAGGGAGGTGAGTCCACGCCCTGGCCCATGACTTGTGTTTTCTTCAGGCTGATTGTTAATCCAAAGTCTTGGCAGGCCTTGCTGAAATGATTCATGAGTTGTTAGAGGTCTTCAGCAGAGTGGGCAACAACAGCTGCATCATTGGCGAAGAGAAAGTCCCACATGCATTTCAGTTGGACTTCGGTCTTCACTCTCAATCTAGAGAGATTAAAGAGCTTTCTGTCTGATCTAGTCTGGAGATAGACACCTTCTGTTGCAGTTCCAAAGATGTGCTTCAGCATGACAGCAAAAAAGATCCCAAACAGAGTCAGCTCAAGGACACAGCCCTGTTTCACTCCACTTCGGATGTCAAAGGGATCTGATGTTGAGCCATCAAAAACTACAGTGCCCTTCATTTCCTCATGAAAGACCTGATGATGTTAATGAGTCAAGGTGGACATCCAATCTTGGGAAGTATTTTAAAAAGGCCCTCCCTGCTAACCAAATCAAAGGCCTTTGTGAGATCTATGAAGGCCACAGGGAGTCTGATGCTGTTGTTGTTTCTCCTGCAGCTGTCTGAGGGAGATCTATTAGCTCAAAACCCACACTGTGATTCTGGATAGACTCTTTCTGCAAGTGGTGGATCTATTAGCTCAAAACCCACACTGTGATTCTGGATAGACTCTGTCTGCAAGCACCTGGAGTCTTTTCAGCACAACACCGACAAGCAGCTTCCTTACAACGCTGAGAAGAAAGATGCCAGGGTAGTTATTGCAGTCACCCCTGTCTCCTTTGTTCTTGTACAATGTGACGATGTTTGCATCCTTCATGTCCTGTGGTACTCCACCTTCCCTTCAGCAAAGACAAAAGATTTCATACAGCTCAGTGGTGATGATCTCCTTCCCAGGTGCCTTGCTGGAGGCAAAGGAATCCAAGGCCGCTTTTATTTCTGCTAAATTCATAAGATTAGATGTAAAAAAAATGTAGGTGATGGAGAAGGGAAGAGTAAAGTCTAAAAAAGGAGGCCAGACATTGTAGCCGGGAGCATAGCTTGGAAACTAACTAGTTTCCAAGTTTTAAGTTAGAAACTAACTAAAATCTGTTGCAGGTAATCAATTAGTTCTCCTAATAACCAAGGCCTAAAAATTTTGCACTATGATAATTACTCAATAAGGGATAAGTCATCGCCCTTTGTGGTATAGCTGTAACTTTTCAGTTACTTTTATTGTTATGGGAATGTGACCTCATAACAATGGAGGGGTATCATGCGCTCCAGGTGTTCTCTGTTGTAGGCAATAGTGTGTTGGGTGGGAAAACAGCAGGGCTTCATGCTGCAAGCCAGCTACTTGTATGATTCAGATAGTTTTAAAAGTAATTTGAAGATAACAATTTTAGTTACACTTGGGGAAGAAAAGTAGAAACAAGGTTTTAAAGTCTTAGAAGTTTTATTTCGTGAAGTCTTGGATGATAATTGTAATGGAACAACTGTGACTAATGACTTTTTTTAAAAGTAAATTTCCAAGCTCTCCTCTGCAGTCTGATTCAGTTTCAGAATGCTGCTTGCAGACTGGTTATCAGCTTAAATCCAGCAGTGCATATTAGGGCAAAATATCAATAGCTGAGAAGATAATGTTTTGGGTGAAAACACACAAAAGCTCTGTAATTCAAAGATCTGTCTCCTGACTTGGACAAAAACTAGTTTCCCGATTTAGCCTACAGCAGGAATACAACAAATCATGATGATTTTTGTATAAATGAACATAAAATTAAATTTGAGATGGTGCACACAGTTATAAAAGGCAGCTGAGGCCAAATTGCATCATGTAGTCTATGCGTAGGGAATCTTTGGCTCTTTGGGTGCCTTGAACTACAGCCTCATACTCCCATATCATGGACTATGCTGGGCGAGGCTGATGGGTGTTGTAGGCCAAAACATCTGGAGAACAAAGGTTCTCAAACCCCATCCTAGTTAGAGAGCATGAACATTTCAGTCCACTAAGTTTTGTTTTGTATTTTTAAATTTGCTTTGGATAATGTATTTTCTGTTCAGAGTGGAAGTTACCACATGAAGAAGACTGTATTCCACTGTTTGAAGAGGAATTGTGAGGAGTCCATTTCCCTCTCACCACCAGGCAACATGCAGTTGTGTTTTGTTTTGGTTTTTCTTTATGTGCATCTAACTTGTCACCTCCATCCTTATTTATATAAGGACTGTCATGTATCCCTGTACTTCTGTTCTGCTGACTGAGGAACATGTATTAATAAACCAGCAAGTCAAACACTGTCTCAAATTTCAACCCTGCCCCCAATTCAACTGTTTCAAGTCCTTCACTATTTATGTTGTTTTGTACCTTCACGCTCCTTCCAACTTACTATGACCCTGATAGGGTTTCACGACATGTGAGGTGCTCAAGGATAGTTTACTTTTGCCACCATGCCAATGAGATTCCATAGCTGAGCAGAGATTTGAACCTGCATCCCCTGAGTCTTATGCTACTCAGTGTTGTATAGTGACAGACTAGAACAGATGACCTGGGTTCAAATCCCTGCTGGGCTATGGAAATACCTTGGTGGGCAAGCAATGGTAAAACCATTATCTAATATCTCATATACCTCGAAAAACATATTAGCATCTTCATAAGTTGGATGTACTTTGATGACACATAACAACAGCTATTTATATTCACCAAGACAACAGACGTTTGCATTAAATTTGTACTAATCTATCTGTAGAGATGTACAGTTACCAAAACAAACAATACAGATACTCAATAACGTTCCTTTAAATAGAAATGAAATGTATCCTTGTCCTGGGGAAGATTGAGACCAGGTGACCCATGTTCCTGCTCTATCTTCTGCTCCTGGTCCAACTGGTAAATTCAAGGCTCCTGCTCTCCCTTCTTACTGTTCTCTGTCTTTAAACTGGACCTGAAGGCAACAACACTTCACATAGCCAAATGCCTTCTATCAAGGAGGACATACAACCATCCTCTTTTCAAGCACACTGGGCCTTCATTCATGTATGTCAGACTAGTTACAGCTTCTTATTGTTTCATGTGTGTATGCATTCCTCCTTAACCTTTTTTTAAAAATGATTGCAAATCTGAACTGGGGGTTAGTGATGTCAGTAGACCATTAGGTGCCCTTCATAGCCACTTTTCCTATAGTTCTACATGAACCATGCACAAAATTTGTGGAACTTTATCTCCTCTAGAATTCATCCTCAGTTAGGCATTTCTACTGATTGCTGTGAGAGCTTTTGGAAATGGCTCCACTTCTCTCATAAGATTACATCTGCCTTGCTTATTGGAATATGGGGCAGAAGCATGGAAATAAGAGACTTTGGCTGCATCCACAAGGGGTCAGCGGTATTTGATTTTAGCAGGCTCCTTCAGTCACAGCCTTGGAAGATTCCTTTCATCTGCAGTCAATGAATTCTTTTTGCAAGCAAGATGAGTGCAGAAGCAGCGGTTCCAAAGAGCTATTTATCCTCAATGTCAGATTGGCTCCAGTGACTTCTTAGACCTACTTGATTGCGGGATTTTCTGCTTTTCTTGAATTGCAACATCAGCAGGTACCCTGTGGTCCTCCTGCGTTGCTCGTTTGACATGGACTGCCTTACCCTTTGTAACTGGTAAATGTGAGACCACAGTAACAGGAGCATACAGTTCAATCCCCTGCTACAGCTATTTGCCTTGTAGGCTTCAATTTTAAGAAGTGGAATCTGAGAATTCCCTCCTGCTCCCCCCCCCCCACCTTATTTCTCCTCCCCACTTTTTTGTTAAATCCATGCTGGCTCTCAGGTTTGTGCAGAACTGTAAAGGAGAGAATTACTGAGTAGCAATATATTTAACTTGCCTATGCAGTCTCGAGAGCCTTCCCTTGATACTTGACCCCAGTCCTAATTCGGCTCCCCCACTTTACCCTGCCGGATCAGTCTGCAAAGGGCAAGTCTGTGGAAACATGCTTAGCTCTGTATAAATTCAGCCTTTAGACTCCTTTACATTTTAAAACAGCTTCTAGTTATTAGGGAGGCTTATTTTCCCAGCATGCCTCATTCAGTGGTTTTTGTGGCCTGTTGATTTCCAGAATTCCTTCTTTCTAAAGTAGAATTTATCAGCTACCTGAGGAGCAGCAAGTCTTGTATTATGCTGCGTAACCCTTAGGCTAATCAGCCAGGTACTGTGCCCCATTATTTGTCCAATTTAAGGTTACATACTGTATCAGTAGTCCCTGGTGGATTGCATTCATACTAAATGGCAGAGTTTAATGGTTAATCCAGATTAGGGATAGGCAAATATATGCCAAACTATACATGACAAAGAACACATCATTAGCAATTTAAATCATGTTAGTGTTCCAGAGATGTGGAAACAACAAGAACAAGATGCCAGTGCATTAGTAGCTTAGGTACCGAGAAGGTCAGGTCTTTACAACATAAAGCCAACAATTTTCAGTTACAATAGAGCCATTTGCAGGACATCTGAAATCCTGTTGCACAATTATGCAAACAATGTAACTTTTGAAAGCAAATATCTATAAGTTACAAAATATCTGTTGTTGTTGTTGTTCAGTTGTTAAGTTGTGTCCGACTCTTTGTGACCCCATGAACCAGAGCAAGCCAGGCCCTCCTGTCTTCCACTGCCTCCCAGAGTTGGGTCAAATTCATGTTGGTAGCTTCGATGACATTATCCAACCATCTTGTCCTCTGTTGTCCCCTTCTCCTCTTGCCTTCCCACTTTCCCAACATCAGGGTCTTTTCCAGGGAGTCTTCTCTTCTCATGAGATGGCCAAAGTATTGCCCAAAATATCTGTAGACATTGTCATTTGCATACTGAGTCACACAACATAGCATGCAATGGATACCTAGCTTGGCCTGTGCCCTTTGCCCTGTAGGCATTGCTGTTCTCATTCTTCTTCTTCTTCCACAGGCAGCAAACAGGGCAAGATTAATAATCCAGATGCAGATTTAAAGTGATCTTGATTAAGAAAATCTCTTGCCCCCCACCCCCCAACAGTTTCTTATTCTGGTCTGCCCTGTAATCTAATAGGCTCTCCTGGCCTTTGCAGGAGAACAGCAAACACCAAGACTGCCCGAGGGTAAAAGCATATGTTTCACTGTAGCGGGATCTTTAATGCAGTTTTAATTGGTTGCTTGACACATTTTGATTTGATTTTACCAATGTCACAAGTGTAGCTGTTAAAAAATAGTTTGTCCACCATCTAGATTCTCATGTACACTTGGCCATAGCTTCCTAAGGAGAAATCTGAGATTTAAAAAAAATTGTGTGTGTGTGCGTGCGTGCGTGCACTGGTATGGCCATTTACACATTCATAAGAAGGATTAAATACCAAAAAGAGGACACCGAGGACTCTAATTTAGATTCAATGGGAATGTCATAATATATAGACAGAGGTGCCAATTTGTACAAAATTACTATAATTTAAATTTCTAGCTGAGCCATGTATTTGATTATTTTATATTATCTGAGTAACTTTTGTAATGGCTGTAGCTATACAAATAAACCTGCTTGACCTACTTATTAATTTAAATGCAAATACATTTGACTATGGTGGAGAAGACTGTGCTCAAAACAGCTGCTGGTGTGGCTGCTCTGTCAGCTGTCCCGGTGCCAGTTGCTGGATGGGCGACTTCGAGGCCCTGCTCTCTTCTGCTACAGTTCTTTATTTTCCAACTGGATTTGGTTAGGAAATTCGTCAAGCAGAGGATGCCTTCAAACTGACAACCATTTTCCTTAAAATAAGACTGGAGACAGTTTTTATTCCACATTCTATAAGATGCTCAGATGCAAAAGAGGGCAGGGCTCTTAAGCCTTTAATAGTTGAACAGAAGAGGGAATTTCAGTGTATGTAGCTTGTCATGTATGTGTTCCACACAACTACTGTATTAAAGACACAGTAGCACTGGACCTGTTTTCCTCTTCTGTCTTGCTCATCTTACTGCTCTATCTGCCACTATTGGTAAAAGTTGGTCGATTATGGAGGAGCAAATACAGAAAACAAAACAATGGCCCACAGACTAGAAATGTTCATTGTACATTCTGCTCCCTAAGAAAAGAGATCTTAAGGAATGCAATAGTTATAGAATCATTGCTTTGATTTCCCACACAAGCAAAGTGATGCTCAGGGTGTTGTAACAAAGACTTTTCCCTTATATGAAGAGAGGAAACGTCTGGCATTCAAGCTGGATTCTGAAGAGGAAGAGGCATTTGGGATCATAATTCAAATATACACTAGCCTCTGCAGTGCACCAAGGAATTTCCGAAGACCAATCTATGCTTTATAGATTACATCAAAGCCTTTCGCTGTGTGGATCATAAGAAGCTATGGGCTGTTCTGAAAGAAATGGGAGTGTGTGAAGGAGATCAGGAGGCAAGTGTGCGGTCCTCAGCATCAAGACCACCCAAGGAGGAGAAAGACATTAAGGAGAAAGATACAGGAGGGATAGCAGGCATGTTAGTCGAGGAAAAGAAAAAACGTAAAGGTTTGTTGGGTAGAGGAGGGAGAAGGAAAGAAAGGGGAGGAGCTAAAACTTTCAATGTGGGAGGAAGATATAAAAGAGGAGGAAGGAAGGAGATTTGGAGGCAGATTAGAAAAAGAAAGGGAGGAGAATAAAGAGTCAATCAAGGTAGACCCAAGAGAACAAATATATGAGCAAGTGTGGGATTTGTTAAAGTATTTTCCGAACCTTAAAATAAGAGGTTTGCTACCTGACCCAGAGATCACAAGAGAAGGAGAAACAATACTGTATATGAAACATTAGAATGGACAGTAATAGTGTTCCCGAGGGGACAGGGTCAAGGGAGAAAAGTGATGCGGCCAGGTCCAATCTACAACTCTCCGCCGAAAGAAGGGGACTGGGCGCATCACCCATGTTGTGGGATGGTGTGCACGATGAGAAGTGCAGCCCTACGCAAGATCACCGACAGCGAACGAGGCCCTGCACTGCAGTGAGTGGGACCCCAGTGGACTAGTTATGGCCAATTGCCAGATTTGTCTTGTTTCGACCCTGTTGTTCTAATGTTAGAAACACTGCAAGTTAATAAAGTTGAAGAAGAAAACGGTTTAAACCAGTCTCAGTCTCTTCTTCCTGCCAAAATGGAGGAACTGTCAGTAGTTTCTAAAGAACCCAATTACAGTGTGCCTCAGCACATACTTGCCCTGATACATAACCTATACTCTGCACAAGAAGCTAGTGCTACGACAGAATATGGACAATGGATGTCCATAGGCAAAGGTGTCAGACAAGCGTGTATTCTATCTCCCTATCTAGTCTATCTGTGTTCAGAACATGTCCTATAGAAAGCTGAATGAGATTCAGATGGAGGCGGAATGAAAATTGGTAGAAGAAACATGAATAATTTAATTTATTCAGATGACACGATATAGCAGAAAGCAACAGTGACATAAAATGACATCAGAGGAAGGTGAGAGAAGAAATTTCAAATGCTGGACTGTAGTTGAATGTTAAGAAGACAAAAATCACAATTACTGAAGAACTACATAATTTTAGCACTGTTAGTGAAGAAATTTTAAAAAATATTTGTACAGCTAGGTTCAGTCATCAATCCAAATGGAGATTGTAGCCAAGAATTCAGAAGAAGACTGAGACTCAGAAGGGCAGCTATGAAGGAACACGAGATCATGAAGTGTAAGGATATATCACTGGAGACTAATGCCAAGATCATCCACGCAATTGTATTTCCATTACTATATATGGATGTGAAACCTGAACCATAAATAAAGCTTGACAGGGGAAATGTAAGGTCATTTGAAATATGGTGCTGGGGAAGAGCTTTACAGATACTCTGGGCCACCAGAAAGACAAGCAAGTGGGGTCCTTGGTCAATTCAAGCCTGCACTAGAGGCAAATACAATGAAACTGAGGTTTTAATACTTTGGACACATCATGAGAAGATAATGAAAAAGACAATAATGCTAGTAAAAATTGAAGGCATCTGGAAAAGGGATGCCCAGATATGAAGTAGATCTGCTCCATAAAGGAAGCCATGGCCCTGAGTTTGCAAAAGCTGAGCAAGGACAGATCATAAGACATTTTGGAGGTTACTTGTTCAGAAGGTCACTATAAAGTCGGAGGCTACTTGATGTCTCACAACAGCAACAACGACAACAGGGAACTTTTGACTCTTCAGATATGTTGAGCTACAGCTCCCATAATTCCTTACCTGTTAGCGCAAAATCAGCAGGAATTCAGTAGAATCAGCAATTGATCAGCCCAAGTAGTGCAAATAACTCATGCACACACTCAAGGCTGCTTCTCCCAACACCAGTGTGTAATTACAGGATATGTACAGCAGTTCAGTCTGGCAGCATAACAGGATAGCATTAATCACAAATCAGGAATACGTCTTCTGTACAGTTTCCCATATATATACATATACACATCTGCATGTGACCAATCACTTTAGCCGTTACATCACCCATGAGTCAGCATCCATGAGTCAGCATGACTCAGCATTCTTACACATCTGTACAATATGGCTGCTCATTAACACACACTTTGTTCTGTTCAGACCTGGAAATTATCCTTGACCTTGCCATTGGCCATGCTAGTTGTTAATTGGGTCAAAGCATCGGCAGACTCAAAGGTTCTCAAATCCTGAGTTATGGCTTGAGCAGAAAATGCTTTACGAAAACAAAATAGATTTTAAAAATGTATATACACATTGCAGGAGAGTCTGCAGAGGCCAGTTTTATAGACAGGGAAAAGCTGCAACACCTGTTTAAACCTCCCAAGTGAGTGGTTTGATGGGGAAGAGCTGTATCAGAAAAACCACAAATGGGAAAGATTTTTTTTTACCATGATAGAAACAACAAAGGGGTGTTTAGCTGTTCCCTTGTGCTGAAATTTAGGATAAAGGTGTCCACTGGGAGTTTAATTCCTCTTAGAATGCAATCCAGAGCTCAGTTACTTCATGGGCTTTAGTGGAGATTCATTTCCTATTTTTCTTCTTGTCCTTTTCCTCTTAGAGGTTGGGCATATGATGGGGCTTTTGATTTTTAATGAAAGACCCAAAACAAAAGGAACTCTCTTTTTCGTTTTCATGTTCTTTTGTTGATTACTGAAAGATGGCCTCTTTAATACAAATGATTCGTGTTGGAATAAAGCTTTGGTTTTCTTTTCTGTTTTCCTTTTTCATGTAACCTTTCTTTCACTCTTTCTCTGTCAATTGTTGGGAAATTTTTCATCCAAATACACCACAAGGGCTGCTTTCAGCAACCAATCACACTGTTCGGGGGGGGGGGGAATAGGCGTTTTGAATTTGTCCTGTGCTCTGTCCTTCCCTGCCTGCTTCTGTGCCTCCCTCTTGAATCTTTTGCTTTTTTGTCCCCCCCCCCAATTTTTTGAGGGAGCTCCTCCCTATTTTTTTGAATGATTTTTGCTGCTGCCAAGCAGCCTGTCTGTGTCATTGTGCCTTCTTGGGATTATTCCCCTGCCCTGCCACCCTTTATTTTCTTGATTTATTTTTGAGACCTGGGCCTAGCTCGCCTGCTCAAAGAAGTGAAGTCAGAAAGTGGTAGGAGGGAGAGAAATGTTTCATATTCTAAAAGTTTTGTCTGGAGTGGGGGCTTTGATTGTATTTTTGTCTTCATTTGCTTGCCTGCTTTTCTTGGTTTATGGGAGAGGGGGCGGTTTGTGCATGTGCATATATTGCTATTTTTTCTCCTGTGTAAGGTTTCTCTTTTTGATTGATTTTTTTTTAATGTTGCTTCCTAAATTTACAGTGCAGTTATTGTATTAGAGGTATATTTTGGGGCATTTTGTTTGCTTCTTACGTACAGTATGTGTGAGCCTGAAGGTACAGTTTGTGACTATAGAGTACCACTGGGTTGTAGGAGTAGCTGTTGTCAGATGTGTTGTTGCCTGCTTGTGGAGCAGATTGATTCTCTGTTGCCTTGCCTCTAATGTTTTGGAATAGTTTTAAAGGTTCTTTAGGGCTTTTGGAGTGCCAGAAAACACAAATGGAGAATCATAAATGAGTGACTGGATAGAGGTTAGAAAAGTGGCAGCCACCTGAAAGAATCTATAATGAAACAAATGCAAATATTTTCATTGTGAGCATCTCTAGCTGGGCATCTTCATGGCTGACTTAACCTTGGAAGCTGCAAATCTAAACAGTTATGAGTTTTTACTGCAACGGGTTTCCCAGCTTCTTCAGCCAGGAAATCCCCCCCCCGCACTTCTTTTCCCATTTCTTTTACCTTGAATGTAGACGTTTCCCTCTCATTTTGTGACCAAATTATTCTAGCTTTCTGCATTTTATGTGCTTTATGATTTCTTGATCTTTATTCATTCACTTTTAGTGCTTCAATGGTCACCTTATCAATCCTGGACATTCTTAACACCCTGCAATAAACCCACATTTCACATGCTTCTGTCTTTTTCATAGCTGCTTGTATTAAAGGACATAATTTAAGGCATTACAGTAGAACTGAGATACATTGCTCTGCACAATGTACATTATAGAATGCAATTTGAAATTTTTGTTGCACACAGCTTTCTTCATCTTCAGGAAGACTGACTCTATTCTGACTTTTATTGTGTGGCTATGATCCCACTGTTACTTATATACATTCTGAAGTACTTAATACTTACAAACCTATGCTACATTTTCATTAAGGATCTTCAGCTTCATTTCATGGGTCTCCTGCATTTTACTGGCTGATATTAACTTCGTTTTCTTAACATTCATTTTTAGACCATGTTCATCCTTTACTTCATTGACCTCATTGAATAACCTTTGTAAACTATGTAAACTACAAGTTAGTCTACATAAGCTTCCTGGTTCAGCAGTTCTGCCTTAAGCCATTGGCTTGGTCAGGGTTGGGTTAATTAATTACTGCTTAACAGCCAAGACTGAAGGTATGTGATGCTACTATTCAATGAAGTCATCCCAGAGCCTTGCCCCTTGACGACAGCACTACAGCACACTAAGTAGACTACAGTTTGCGTTTGTGAGTTTATATCTGTCTATACAATCATACAGAGGCGTGTGCATGTGCAGTGAGTGTGAGCATTCACACATATGTTGACAGATAATCTAGAACAGAGGAGGTCCTGCTCACTCAACAACAGAGGGTACTGTTCAAAATGGAAATTTCAGGTGATTTGGTTTATCTCGGTAGCCTTCCAGAAACCTCAGGTATCACACTTCGTTTCGTTCCTTTTTAAAATTCACCCTACATCTCGCTGATGAAAGCTTCTTCCATATACAATTTGCACAATTCTCCTTGTCTTCAGTTCCCCTACCTTTCTCTACTTCCCCTTCCTCCACCACACCCATTCCTGAGCCACCCGACACTTCTTTTCCCCTACTATGGGCCACCTTCAATTCCTCCTGCCTCCCTTCTCTCTCCTCTGCAGAGAAGTGTCATCGGTTATGCTCATAAGGATTTCTTGCACATTTTAACATGTACTTCCTCAGATGATATGAAAAAATGGGAGAAAAGTTTCACTTATAATGGGAGTGGGAACAAAAAGTCTTGTGGCATCTTAATATCATCATCCTCATCATCTTAGAACTTCAGAGCTGGAAGGGACCCTGTGGATGATTGAGTCCAGTCATGGAGGCTCATTGAGGAAATTGAACTCCCACCCTCTCACTCTGCAGCCAGGAAACCGAAACCTAAACTGAGCTATCCAGCAGTTCTATTAAAATATATTTTAACATACACTTTTTTTGGGTGTGGGATCCATATAAACGTATGCCATGATAAATTTATTATTCTTTGAGGTGCTACAAGACTGTTTTGCTGCAACTGACTAAAATGATTATCCTAGGGTTAAAATAAAATCTTCCATTCCCCTCATTAAAAAAAAAAAGACAAGAATCTTTCTTCATCTTTGAAAATACAAATCCATTGTTGAAACAGGGTTTTTGAAGCATATTTTATTTTTTTTTAAAAAATTGCACCTCTCGTTGTGAGCCTCCACCTCTCATCTCCACCTCAGCAAATAAGTGGCCAAGTGGCTCATGTGAGTGGAGTGGTGACTAAAGGAAGAGAAAGACACCAAGAGCTGCTGGATGTGCAAGCTCCAAGAAAGAGAGAGGGGTAAATAGGTCCAGGCGCTGAACTCAGTTGAACTGATGACAGAGTAAGGGTACATGGAGTTGCGGTTGTGCAGCACAATTCCATGCATGAAAACTCATTAAAAACAAACCCCACTGTGTTTAGTGAGGCTTACCCAAGAAAAGTGCATGAAGAATTACAGCCTTGAACTGCAAGCCGACTAAACTCACCAGGACTTACTTTGGACTAGACATATACAGTAGGACCCACATATCCTCTAAAGATTGGTTTAAAACTCCTGTGGATACTGAAAAATGTGGATAATAGCAAGTGATAGGTAGGTAGGTAGGTAGGCAGGCAGGCAGGCAGGCAGGCAGGCAGGCAGGCAGACAGACAGACAGACAGACAGACAGACAGACAGACAGACAGACAGACAGACAGATAGATAGATAGATAGATAGATAGATAGATAGATAGATAGATAGATAGATAGATAGATAGATAGATAGATAGATAGATAGATAGATAGATAGATAGATAGATAGATAGATAGATAGATAGATAGATAGATAGTATGGTAAAAGAACAAACAAAAGGAAAAAAGGATTTTTTACATGCATTACCAGAACTGGCCACTAAAGGGTGGGAGAGACCATGCTATGTATTTTTTGCTAACAAGTATTCATAGCATACTTGATGCTGGGAAAGTGTGAAGGCAGGAGGAAAAGGGGACGTCAGAGGACGAGATGGTTGGACAGTGTCATCGAAGCTACCAACATGAATTTGACCCAACTCCGGGAGGCACTGGAAGACAGGAGGGCCTGGCATGCTCTGGTCCATGGGGTCATGAAGAGTCGGACAGGACTAACGAACAATTCATAGCATGGTCCCTACCTCCCTCTAATGGCTGGTTCTGGTAATATGTGTGAAAATAGTTCTCTTTTTTTCTGGATTTTTCTGAATCAGTGGATAAGTGATTCCATGGATAAGGGGGTCCAACTGTATACTGTAGGCTTCAGCTATTAGTCCCAAGGAGCTGATACATCACACCCTGAGATTACTGCACTTCGGAGATGTGAGGAAAGAACCTTATTTGCAGACATCTGGTAATTAAAGGTGCTGCAAAAGAGGTACCTATCTGTGATGTGAAATGACTTTTTTTCTCTTTTGCCAAACCTTATACTGTACAGTACATTTCTAGAACTTCAATTGTGGCATCGTATAGTGATCTCTGGGTGAAAGCAAAAGCCCAGCACTCTCCTAGGGGTGGGATGTGTTGCTGGCAGTCTGGCCTTACCCTCCTTTCCAAGGTCATTCACTCGCTGGGGTTTTCCATTGTTATTTCCAACTCTGCTTTCTGCGACAGAATCTCTCATCTCCCCTGAGCAGAGG
The DNA here is from genome assembly GCF_051106095.1 of Pogona vitticeps. NCBI lineage: Eukaryota > Metazoa > Chordata > Lepidosauria > Squamata > Agamidae > Pogona > Pogona vitticeps. The sequence continues at coordinate 63,738,621 of NC_135784.1, read as the reverse complement.
AGAGAAGGATTCAATTTGAAAGTGGCAGCACGATGACATGAGCATGTTATTAACTTCCTGAGGTTTCAGGAACACCACTCCGTTTGGCTCTAAAACAGCAACCTGTATCCGCCCAGCAACCAGCCTGACACAGTTCACTCTGGATTGCATGGAAAGAACAGGCTGTGCAGGGTAATACGAACCTCCCTTTGTGCATGAACCCTGGGCCACTTTCAGATCAGTGCCGCGGCTCACCCTGTGCAGCCTGAAACCTCCTAAAGTAGTTCCGTAATCACAACTAAGCACGTGCTCTTTAAATTAAGATGCAGGTAACTGACATTGAGGTTGGGGTGGTACAGCTATAACTAGACCTGCTGACGGCACTCGACCGAGGCATTTTGAAATGAAGCAAGCCATGGGCAGAGCTTGGAAAAGATGCTGTTTTGGACTGCAGGTTCCAGAATTCTCCAGCTTGCCTGTCCACTAGCATTTCTAAATTCTGTGTCCTCAGTGCAGGTACACAATAACTAAGGCCAGTCTAGTTATTTTGTCACCCAAGACAGAATATCCCACAAGGTAGGGTTTATGCATATCCTCTATCAGAAGACAATAGTACTATCCTGTTAAATAGCTAATGATTTCCTACCACCACCACCCCGAGGCAGCCATCTTACTCTGCCTAACGAGAGGGCAGGCCTGGCCATGCCACTGTGCTGAAAGAAAAGGCTTGCAGACGGGGCTTCTTACTAGCTGGTCTGCAACTGAGGAAGAAAGGCAAACATGAAATCTGTATAGGATAGGCTCATTTTGTTTGTTTGTTTGTTTGTTTGTTTGTTTTCCACAAGCCTATATCTATATTTCCCTCACCAATTGCACTCAGAATGGCTTAAGAATAATATCTAAAAGATCCCAGACAATTGACAAACTACAATGTACTAAAGAGAGTTTTAAAAATATGTAAAATAAATGTATAGGCTATGATCCAACATAATATGAAAGGCTGTGCGGTGGGGGAGGGAGGGGAATAATTCCATTGCATTAGTGGATGGATGCTACCATGACATTGGACTTATGCCCTGCAAATAGGAAAACAACTAGTCTAAGAGAACCATATAAGGGAACAGTTTTGAACACATTGGAAGCAAAAAATGTTCAGCTGTAAGCCTTTGTGAAGAACCTTGTTTTAGTCAAGAGCCTGAAGAAACACGCATATTGTAATAATAAAACCAAGAATGCTTCCAAAATGGTAACCAATTTCATATCCTGTTCCTTTGTGATTAAGGTGGCCATTGGTCCACATTTCAGCTGGGTCATCCTCCATTTTGAAGAGAGGAGGAGGAGGAGGAGGAGGAGGAGACGTCATGGCAACACTGGAAGTGTTACTTCCAAAAGCCAGCTCTATACAAAAAAGAACAGACCTAAATTCATTCAGTTTATAACAAATCCTTTGGGTTATGTAAATAAATAACAAACTTTAAATAACATATAGTATGCCTCGGATAATTTCTCTCTGTGTGTCTATATAATTAAACCATTTGTAAATCACCTATAATATATCACAGGTTATAGTAAGGATCCAGAGGGGGAGACTGCATTGGCAAATAATGTGGGAAATGTCCCGGGATTGGGATGGGTAGATTTGCGTTATTCTCCACTGCTTACAAATCCATGGGAATCAGTGCACAGTTCCTCTCCCTCCCAAATCTGTATTTTTCCCCTTCTGTAGGGCTCCTAGTTTTTCATATTGTCTTGTTTTTCCTGGTAGCAAATGCATTCATATTCATTTGGGCAGTGTGATCTCTTAAGCCCATATGGAGGGGTTCGTAGCCGTTCTGTTTAAAACCATTCCAGACAACTGCAACAGTAGTGAAAGAGGCAGGGCAGTAGGGAAACTGGCTTCCATTTGAATCCTTTCCTCCTCAAACCTGGTTCCTGGATCTGCTTGTTTTCCTCTTCCCTTCCTGTTCTGGTTCACTCCTGTCCATTCTGTTTCTCTCTCTGCCCCCCACCCGGCTTTCTTTTCTCTTTTTCTAAAAGGTTTGCTATTCTACTACTAGGTGAACTAAGTGACCAAAGGGGTGCAGTGAAGAGCAAGGAATCAGCAGTCAAAAGCGGAGGACATTACCAATCAGCCTTGTTTTCAGCTGGTTATGGTAACTCTATTGTAATTGTGCCTCTTGCAAATCTGGATGGTCATATTGGAGCTACCTTAACAAGCTGCAAACAAGGCCACATGCCAACTTCTTCACCTCTCTCTGCTGAATTCTGTGTGGTTAGCTGAAGCATATAAACATGAATGAATCTGACTTCCTAAGTCTGACTTCACATTTGCCATTTGTATTTTTTTCTGCTGTGTAGTTGCACCCACAGCCTAGTCCCATTATGTTCAATGGAATGTACTTGCAGGTAAGCTGATACAAATTTGCACCCTGTAGGAGTAATTTATTTATTTGTTTATTTATTTGTTTGTTTAACTTGTATGCCGTCCACACTACCCAAAGGTCTCTGGGCGGCTTACAACAAAAACTTACTGCACATCATTAGGGAGGGGTCAAGATTCAGTAGAATTCCCAGGATGGTCAGCAGTGGTGTCGAACTGTGGCCCTCCAGATGTTCTTGGACTTCAACTCCCAGAAGCCTTCACCACCACCTCTGCTGGCCAGGATTTCTGGGAGTTGAAGGCCAAGAACATCTGGAGGGCCACAGTTCGACACCATAGGATAGTCACAACTCAAGATGAAAAGGACAAATGGGAATTCAAAGCCTTAAACCAAACTGTTAGTCCCAACTAAAGCAGACCCACAGAATTAATGGAACTCACATAACTACTGACTTACCAACTTCCCACTGATTCAGTGGCTGAAATCTGGTTGCTTCAACTTGTGCCATATAAGGCTGACGATATTATCAACAATGGCAGATTTTCAGAAATTAAAAACTGATTCCCATCACTACCCCAGAGGTCCCGGGTCTCCCTTCAAACCCCTTTTGTCATGGGGAAGCCTTTGGGTGCTGTGGGACAAAGAGGAAGGTTTGGTTTTGCAGATATTGATGACTTCCCCCTGTCCTGCAGCCCCCCAAGATGTCCCCATCATGAAAAGAACCCCAAGAAGCTTTGGGGTCTTGGGGGAGCAAAATCATACTTTTTTAATTTCTGAAAAACTGCAGAGGCTAATTATATCCTCAGCCTTACATGGTATTAAGAAATTAAGTAATCTTAATTAAGTAATCTTAACTGGATCGTGCTCTATACAGTTTACAGTACAGTAGCTCAAAGTAAGTTAGATAAACAACATAAAACTAGGTTAAAATAACATCATCAGCATCACATGTTAAGATTATTCATATTGCTTCTAATAGTACTGTTATAATTTCTTTAATTGATTTTGTTCATTTTAATAATCTTATTAAATAAAAAGGAGTTCCTTTTTCACTGTGTATTCTTTATGAGCTACCTTTATTCAGCACAATTTTTTAAAAAATAATTTATGTTCTGGGTTCGTTCATGACCTAATTCAGTGGAGCAAAATCTAACTTTTGGCAGATAGCTCTGGTTGCCAATGAGCCAAAAGTGCTTGTTTTTAAATCCATGAACTGCAGTGGGAGAGTTAGGAACTGCTTAAATGGGCCTTAAACGTTCTTTGCTTTGGCTAGATTGTCCACACATTTTTTTGTTTTTTGTTTTAAACATGAACAGTGAATGTTGTGCATTGAGAAAGCAAAGAAATTTCTTTCTCTCCTTTGAAAAGGTGCTGTTTCCATGCCCTTCCTTTCCACTTGTGGGCAACCTTTTCCCATTTGTGTGCCTTACGTACATCATGACCCATTTGTAAGCTTGCTGTTGTTGTTTTAGGGGAAGGTAGAATCACACAATTCTAAACCAGAGCCTCAGATTATAAACTGTTTTCCTTTTCTTCTCTCTCTTTCTCCCTCTCTTTTTAAAAAGTACAGCTGAACTAATTTGATGAAAGGGAAAAATAAAATGCAAGCCAGACTAAACACCCTAAGTTCCTACCTACAACCAGTACACGGACTCTTGCAGGCCAAAGTCAACAGATGTCAATTTTTAACATGACAGGATTTTTAAAAAGGAGGTTTGAGTGGTGAGCGAGAAGCTAAGCGGCTGGAAAGCATTATTAATGGATTCTGTCAATTAAAGGCTGGGAAGTCAACCTTTTACAAAGGGCTGCACTTTTTTCTCTCCTTAAAATTGATAGAGGGATGATTTATTAGCTATTTGTTTATGGCACAGAGAGCCGCAACAGAGGTCTGTGGCTCATGCACCCTTGTGTAAGCTGGAAGTGTATCTCTATGCGCAAAATATAAAGCCAGTTAACACAAACACTCTGCTCATGATTACTTTATGTTTTCCCCTCTGCTCATGGCAAGGTGAGTCATGGAAAAAAATGGGAGCGACAGTTTTCTGGTCGTCACTTTCAGGCTGGCACCAGTCAGCAACTGCCACCACAGGGTGAATGCCAAGGTGCTGACTGCTGACAGGACTCACTGGCATCCTAGGCCTCCAGCCAGAACTTTGACTGACAATGGCCGTGATTGATGGCCATTTTAATTTCCCACAATGCCCCTGTCATAGTGTCAGTCTGGGGCACTGTGGAGAAATAAAATGAAGGAGGGACCTACCAGACTTTAAAAGCAAAACCTAGCAGAAGGTGTTTTGCCTAGGCTCCCCTCCCCTCCCACCCACAGCCATTCCTGACCACTGAGAGCATTTAGAAGTCTTATTCTTGCAAAATCACAGCACTAGCTTGCAAGAAACAGTTGGGCAACTCCAAACGGAGCTTGCAAGTGGCTGTTCACAAATAGAGTGATCACGTATACTGGCTAAAGGAGCCAACATATACATTACAGATATTGTAACTCATTATTACAAGAAGGAATGCCGTAATTGCTGCAAGCCTGTGATTCCTTACCCTGAGTATCTTGAAAATCAAAATTCTTTGGCTTTGTAATTGGCCTTTGGAAACGAAACACAGGCTTCATTTGCAAGTCTAATCTTTTCAGAAACAAAATCTGCCAAATGGTATCTCTGGAACACTTATGTGATCTCAGCTCTAATGGCAGATAAATGTATCGTTTGGCCCTAAATTTTAAGCATAAAAACTACAATCAATGAGTGGGCGGGGAAAGGACCTCTAACAAAGAGCTTACAGCTATGACCTTTTTAAAGGATTCTGTTTGAAACTAGCTTAAATTTCTCTTCATTCAGGCCACAGAGTTCAGTTAAAGAGCCTGTATGATGCTATTTACTCATTTTTTAATAAATGTGTACACTGGCCTTTATCAATTGCTTTCATGGTTATTTACAATAATTAAAGCAACAAGATACACTAAGTCACTTTCAATTTAAAAAACTATAAAAACTTTAAAGTTAAAACTGTAAAACCATTAAAAAGTTAAACACTCAGATGCAAAACAGTGCTTCAAAAGCACTTAATAATAATTGCATGCTGTCAAGTCAATTCAGACTTATGGCAATTCTTTTCTAAGGCTTTCTGGGTATACAATATTCAGAAGAGGTTTACCATTCCCTTCTTCAGGGGGTTCCCTGGGAATGTGAAGTTTGCCCAAGGCCACACAAGGAGCCACAGTGGAGAACTAGTGCTCCTAACCTTTGACTCTGCAGTCAGATACCTAAACCACTGTGGTTATAATAATACAGTAATTGTGTGCTATCAAGGCAATCAAGTTTTTTTTAAGTATACAATAATCTTAATCATAGAACTGCAGAGCTAGAAGGACCCTATGAATCGTGGAGTCCAGCCCCTGTCAAGGAGGCTGAGTGGGGAATCAAACTCCCAACCAGATACTGTATCTAAGCCACTGAGCTATCCAGCGGTCCAAGACTCAGAAGTGTTTTACATTCAGCTTTCCTGGGGGCACCCTGGGACAGCTTGCCCAAGGCTACACAGATGGGCTCTTCTTCCAGGAGGCACAGTGAGGAGCTGGTACTCTCAACTTCTGGCTCTTGTATCTCATTGAACTATCCAGCCAGTGGTCAAGAATACCTAGAATACTCAGACTACTAAATAGAGGGAAAGGCTGTGAGTTTTCTTTTTGCTTCTTCACTTAAACTCCTGAAAAAAGTCAAAATAGGTCACGGACCAATTTCATTGAGGAGACCGTTCCATCAAAGGAGAACCCTACTTTCACTTTCATCCACCATACTTTTGATAACTAGGCATCAGGAAGAGAGCCTTGGGAGAGGACCTCTATGTATGGCTGATACTGGAACAGCAGTTCTTTCTCACACAATCAAATATCTTGGCACACTAAGGGGAACTTCAGAAGCTGCCTTGTATTCAGTCAATTTCTTGGTCCATCTGGCCCAGTGCTCTCAACTCTGACTGGCAGGTTTTCAGGCGGGATTTGTTTCTGGTCCTACCTGGAGAACTTGGGAACCTTCTGTCTGCAAAGCATGTGCTATTCCTCTCTCCCCCCCCCCCCCCCGAGTCATGGGCTTTCCCCACTGCACATTTGTTTCTTACAGTAGTAGTAGTACAGTCAGCTAATTTTAATTTTTTTAGGTAGTAATAGAGGCTTGCTGTGTTTATAGGCTATCCTATTTATCCTGCTCTCTGGATTATTTGGACTCTGTCTAAATGTTCTTTATTTGTTTTCTGCAGTTTACTAATATCTTCCCCCTGCTTGTTTGGAGTGGGAATACTGTGAGTCTGAGTACTTGAATAGCAGTGTGCTGGAGCAGGGTGGATGAATTGGTCCCATCACTGCAACAGAGAACTTTGTGTTGAATTCAGTTCTGCAGTTGGCTTGGGCACTTTTGCTGACACCAGCTTCTTGCCATGCCACTGTCATTCGGCAATAAAGTCTACATATATAAAAAGTCTACATATATAAAGTCTACATATATAAAAAGGAGAGATAGGGTGAGGGAAGAGTAAAATTAAAGGCTTAGTTAAATGGGGGAGAATAAAATTAAAGGCTTAGTTACCACTCGTCATATCATTTAGTCGTTCAGTGGTGTCTGACTCTTCGTGACCCCATAGACCAGAGCACGCCAGGCCCTCCTATCTTCCACTGCCTCCCAGAGTTGTGTCAAATGCATATTGGTTGCTTCGATGACACTGTCCAACCATCTCATCCTCGGTCGTCCCCTTCTCCTCTTGCCTTCATACTTTCCCAACATCAAGTTCTTTTCCAAGGAGTCTTCTCTTCTCATGAGATGGCCAAAGTACTGGAGCCTCAGCTTCAGGATCTGTCCTTCCAGTGAGCACTCAGGGTTGATTTCCTTTAGAATTGATAGGTTTGTTCTCTTTGCAGTCCAGGGAGCTTTCAAGAGTCTCCTCCAGCACCACAATTCAAAGGCATCAATTCTTCGGCGGTCAGCTTTCTTTATGGTCCAGCTCTCACTTCCATACAACACCACAGGAAAAACCATAGCTTTGACTATTCGGACTTTTGTTGGCAAGGTGATGTCTCTGCTTTTTAAGATGCCGTCAAGGTTTGTCGTTGCTTTCCTCCCAAGAAGCAGGCGTCTTTTAATTTCAGGGCTGCTGTCTCCATCTGCAGTGATGGAATCTTCATGATTCCACCAACATGAATTTGACACAAGTCCGGGAGGCGGTGGAAGATAGGAGGGCCTGGGGTGCTCTGGTCCATGGGGTCACGAAGAGTCGGACACGACTAAACGACTGAACAAAAAATTCTGCATATAAGTGAAATAAGCCGGGGGACAATATACAGCCTTGTCGTACTCCTTTCCCAATTTTGAACCAATCAGTTGGTCCATATCCAGTTCTAACTGTTGCTTCCTATCCCACGTATAGGTTTCTCGGGAGATAGATAAGGTGGTCAGGCACTCCCATTTCTTTAAGGACTTACCATAGTTTGATGTGGTCCACACAGTCAACGGCTTTTGCATAGTCAATGAAGCAGAAGTATATGTTTTTCTGGAACTCTCTGGCTTTCTCCATAATCCAGCGCATGTTAGCAATTTGGTCTCTGGTTCCTCTGCCCTTTCGGAATCCAGCTTGTACTTCTGGGAGTTCTCAGTCCACATACTGCTGAAGCCTATCTTGGAGGCTTTTGAGCATAACCTTGCTAGCGTGTGAAATGAGTGCAATTGTACAGTAGTTGGAGCATTCTTTGGCACTGCCCTTCTTAGGGATTGGGATGTAAACTGATCTTTTCCAGTCCTCTGGCCACTGTTGAGTTTTCCAAACTTGCTGGCATATTGAATGTAGCACCTTAACAGCGTCATCTTTTAAGATTTTAAATAGTTCCACTGGAATGCCATCACCTCCACTGGCCTTGTTGTTAGCCAAGCTTTCTAAGGTCCACTTGACTTCACTCTCCAGGATGTCTGGCTCTAGGTCAGCAACTACATTGTCTGGGTTGTCCGGGATATCCAGATCTTTCTGATATAATTCCTCTGTGTATTCTTGCCACCTCTTCTTAATATCTTCTGCTTCTGTTAGGTCCCTACCATTTTTGTCCTTTATCATGTCCATCTTTGCACAACATATTCCTCTAATATCTCCAGTTTTCTTGAACAGATCTCTGGTTTTTCCTTTTCTATCATTTCCCTCTATTTCTTTGCATTGTTCATTTAAGAAGGCCCTCTTGTCTATCCTTGCTATACAGAAAACTGAAGTCTGCATTCAGTTTTCTGTAACTTTCCGTATCTCCCTTGCATTTTGTTTCCCTTCTCCTCTCTGCTATTTCTAAGGCCTCGTTGGACAGCCACTATGCTTTCTTGCATTTCCTTTTCTTTGGGATGGTTTTTGTTGCTGCCTCCTATACAATGTTATGAGCCTCTATCCAAAGTTCTTCAGGCACTCTGTCCACCAAATCTAGTTCCTTAAATCTGTTCTTCACTTCCACTGTGTGTTCATAAGGGATGTGGTTTAGATTATACCTGACTAGCCCAGTGGTTTTTCCTACTCTCTTCAGTTTAAGCTTGAATTTTGCTACAAGAAGCTGATGATCAGAGCCACAATCAGCTCCAGGTCTTGTTTTTGCTGACTGTATAGAGCTTCTCCATCTTTGGCTGCAGAGAATATAATCAATGTCATTTCGGTATTGCCCATCTGGTGATTTCCATGTATAGAGTTGCCTCTTGTGTTGTTGGAAAAGAGTGTTTGTGATGACCAGCTTGTTCTCTTGACAAAACTCTAGTAGCCTTTGTCCTGCTTCGTTCTGAACTCCAAGGCCAAACTTCCCTGTTGTTCCTTTTATCTCTTGGCTCCCTACTTTAGCATTCCAGTCCCCTAGAATGAGAAGAACATCTTTCTTTGGTATCACTTCTAGAAGGTGTTGTAAATCTTCATAAAACTGGTCAATTTCAGTCTCCTCAGCATTGGTGGTTGGAGCATAAACTTGGATTACTGTGACGTTGAAAGGTCTGCCTTGGATTTGTATTGACATCATTCTATCATTTTTGAGATTATATCCCATTACAGCTTTTCCCACTCTTTTGTTGACTATGAGGGCTACTCCATTCCTTCTACGGGATTCTTGCCCACAATAGTAGATATGATAATCATCTGAATTGAATTCGCCCATTCCTGTCCATTTTAGTTCCCTGACGCCCAGGATATCAATGTTTATTCTTGCCGTCTCCTGTTTGACCACCTCCAGCTTCCCAAGGTTCATAGATCTTACATTCCATGTTACTATGCAGTATTTTTCTTTGCAGCATTGGGCTTTCCTTTCACTTCCAGGCACGTCCACCGCTGAGCATCCTTTCGGCTTTGGCCCAGCCACTTCATTAGCTGTGGAGCTACTTGTACTTGTCCTCCGCACTTCCTCAGGAACATGTTGGACGCCTTCCGACCTGAGGGGCCCATCTTCCAGCGTCATATCTTTTAGCCTTTTGTTTCTGATCATGGGTCATTCTTGGCAAAGATACTGGAGTGGCTTGCCAATTCCTACTCCAGGTGGATTGCGTTTAGTCGGAACTCTCCACTATGACCTGTCCATCTTGGGTGTCCCTGCACGGCATAGCCCATAGCTTCTCTGAGTTACTCAAGCCCCTTCGCCACGACAAGGCAGCAATCCGTGAAGGGGTTAGTTTTACTGGTTACCACTAGGCTTATCAAATCTACCTACCTACCTACCTTCCTACCTTCCTACCTTCCTGCTTACCTACCTACCTACCTACCTACCTACCTACCTACCTACCTACCTACCTACCTACCTACCTACCTACCTACCTACCTACCTACCTACCTACCTACCTACCTACCTACCACATTTCTGCTCTACCTTTCCTCCAATTAGGTCAAGGTGGTATATATGACTCTCCTCTCTCCTTCTTCCTAAGAAACTCAGTGTTTATGATTCCTAAGAAACTTAGACTGTGGTCACACCAGGGAAATGTTCCCCACTTCTAACAATACTTTCCATACCTCTGTAGTAATGCATCACGGTCATATGGTATATACATCTGGACAAGTGTCCCAATGTGTTTTAACATTACCGATTCATTTTCTTCAGTTTGAATTATTTAGGCTGGCTACACCATGGTATGGATTCACTTTCTCTCTCGTTTTATGGAGCACTGCAGCCCCTTATCTTTTTTAATTTATTTAAATGGTACATCGATATATTGGGTACTGTTTCCTGATAGGTAAAATGTCCTGATAGGTAGAGGCTGCACAGGTGCCTCTGGAACCAGTACCCCCACTCAAGGGCTGGCCTGCTTGCCAGACAGTAGGTGGAGTGATGTGACACCTACCAATTCCTTTAAAGCTGCTGACAGAAGTTTACCAATGTATTGACACTCAGGCCATGGAAATTCTTTTTCCAAAAATTATAGAAGGGCAGCTGCGTGACAGTAATGCCATCTTCCCTGGTGAATTTGCTTTGAAAAAGCATCAGTAGTATAATACACACATGCCATACCACTAAGGAAGATATCAAAATGCCATCAGAACAAAAAACAACCAGAATCCTCCACATGAAGGGAAACTAAACCACAGTTACACTGCTGGCCAGTAAAATGACCAGCTAATGGCATTGCGTCATGTGACTGCAAATTTATGTTATGATCTAACTTGGGCATAAGGAGGGAACAATTACCTTGTGTGATCATGCCTTTAGTGGTTCTGATTCACACAAGTGAATCCTGCGGCTGCCCCATCAAGTGCAATGAAGCAGAGAAACAGTTTTGCACCTACCATTAGGATGAGATTCCCAGAAAGTCCTAGTAAATCCAACAAATTTCTGTCAGCAAAGCAACATGAAAGGAAACAGTAAGTAAGGATGCAAATGTCCTCTCTGGAAGAGCTTTGAGTCTAAAAGTGTCTCCCATGAGCTATTTCAACCTAGGCTGCAGTCCTATGTACACTTAAGGGGAGGCAAGTCCTACTGAAGATATTGAAATATCTTGCTGAGCAAACACACAGAGGATCTGGCTTCTTGCCTGCTGAGGCAATCTTCCCCCCATTGTATCACCTAGCTTTCCCAAGTCAAGATGACAACCTGGCCTGTGTCATTTGATAAGCTGGTCTTGTCTCAAAGCTACCTTATCCGAGAGCATCAGTGTCAGTCAGACTTCATAGAATTTTACTGAGCCAGGCTTTCTTTCCTAATGATTTGCCTGTCACTTTTGAAATGGCTGTGATGGTTGCATATGTGTATCTTGGGGTGGGGTTGGGCAGGGTGCATTCTAGTGAAATCCATATATGCATTGTATCATGGTCACAAACTGAACATATCAGTTCTTAATAATCCAGAACAACTATAAGTGGGGAAAGAGTCTTTTCCTCCCTCTACAAGAGAGTCCTTGATTTGAAGGATTGTCAGAGGGTGTTTCTTTATTTGAAGGAGTCCTATGTTTGAAAGCTACATTTTATGCCTCACCAATCACTTTATCAGTGAAGCTGGATCTCATGCAGGAGTTGACCACACTGACAAATAATGCAGGAAGTGCTTGACGATTGGGACAGTCTGGTTTTTATTATTTTCCATTGTCTATGCTGTACAAAGTACATGTCAATGCAAATCATTCCAAACTCCTAGCCTCCCAGCCATACCTTTTCCCTCTGTTGCTGGGGCTTCTTTTTCCCCCCTTCAAACTGAGTGAATTCACATCCGTTCACACAGTGTGTGATCACTAGAGCTGATACAAATTCAGGACTGTAGGCTGGCTCTCCCAGTTTCCTAGTTTAAGGTGGGAAGAAAGGAAGCAAAGGGGCACTCAGGGTGGCGTCACTTCCCTTCAACTGAGTATTCCTTGTCTGTTATCAATTTTTTTTAACAGACTTGGTACAAGCACAAGTACCGTAGATCACCTGGAGATAGAAGTGGAGGAAAGAGTTAGGATCTAAAGAGGGTGAAGAGGAAATTACTAATCAGCAGCGTGTTAAGGTAGCTCTTTATAGCTTGTTAAGATAGCTTTGAGGTAGCCATGTCTTCTGCAAATGTGGATGGCCACAGCAGAGCTACCTTAACAAGATGGAAACAGGGCAGATTGCCAATTTTCTTCTCTTCTTCTCTGACTTCTGTGTGGTCAGCTAAAGTGAACTCACATACGGAAACCAACTTCATGAGTGTGGCTTCACAGTGGATTCATTCACATTCTTCCCCACTCTGTAGTTGCATCCTTATAGTAATAATAATTTAAAAACTGACTTTCCCCAAGAAGAACATCTGTATGTTTATAGGCACACTATTGTTATATTTGTCATTTATGATCAGTTTTGGGGACATTAAAGTTGTAGTACTGTAGTATTGTCAGAAGTACACACAAACAACTATGGAATATAAATTTTATTCTAAAACACAAAGACAATAAATAATGGAATAGCATTACGAGTAATACATGTTACTGCTGTAGGTAAACACAACACTCACAAACACAAAAACCCTATCATTTCAATTTTAAAAAGTCCTACTTTCCACCCAGTTGAATCCTGTGTCCCACTGGGGGGGGGGGTACACTTACCCCTGGTTAAGAGCCATTTTTCACTCTAAAGGGCAATGGAGTCCCACTTGGGTTGGAAGATAAAAGAGCCTCTAGAAGGGAGAGAAGGGGCCCTGATATTGTTTGTCAACAGAGAGCCCCTAGACAGCAGACTGAGCAGCCATGCAGGCTTCTCCACTCTATTTCTCTTAAAATGACACCATTATTAATAAATTTGTCCAAATACGTTGGCATGCACTTATTTTATGTGAGTCTTGTTTGATGATGTACTTCTTTTCAATCTCCTTTTGGTGATTTGTGCACAGCTGCCCTCATCACATATTCCTTCTATTCCTTAGCAAAGTAAATGGAGCAGAAGCATGAGACACTTACACATCCTTTCCTGTGAATTCCATGATGTCTGAAGCATCTCATGGTGATGAAGGGATTGTCCACTTCAGACTTGCTTCTTCATGTGTGGTTACTGAATACACGAGGAAAGGGTCACTCCAGCCCTTCTCTCTCTCTGGGTCTGTTTTGCTTGGGTGAAAAGTCTGAAGAGACACACATAGCCAAGATGGGCAACTCAGATCAAGAATGCACAGGACTCCTTTCCTGTCCTGCCAAGCAGCAGCACATCTGTTGAGATTGGAGGTCTGTGGATTTGTGTCTTGGGAGAGACGCCTGGGGAGATGATTCCCAAAAGACCCCTCTGTGGTCAATATCAAGTAGATGTGCTCTCATTCCACGTGCAGGGTTGAAGCAATAATCCAAGGTGTTCAAGTGTGTCAGATTTTTGTGCAATGAATTACAGCTTTGGAAAGCAGGTAAAGACAGAATTGATTATGTCTTGACAAATATTTTCAGGGCCGCTTCTTGTCAAAGAACAGATTTGTTTCAGTATGCTGGCAAAATCCAACCGGGGGGGGGGTGTGTGAACAAGAAAATGAACAAAAGAACAAAATATTGCGGCACATAAAGATGAAATTAATGTCTGTCAGTGTGAGTTTTTGTGAATTACAATTCATTTCCTAGACACAGTATAGGATCCCTTTCTTCCTGCTTTTTTTCTCTCCCCTCTGCAAAGTACATTTTTTTACTTCATGGAACTAAAGGAACCTATGAACCTCAGTAGGCTTCTTGCGATTGGCCCATGCATGTATATCATGCACACAAGGAACTGATTTGAAGCTAAAGGGGGGGGGGAACTGCACACACACACACACACACACACACACACACACACACACACACATGCTCTCTCTCTCTCTCTCTCTCTCTCTCTCTCTCTCTCTCTCTCTCTCTCTCCAGCACTTTGGGCCTTTGTACTGCAAGGACAAGGAGCTGGCAGGGCTAGGAGCTGGAAGTTATTGTTGGCACAGAAAATCTCTGCTTGCAGAAAAGAAACATGGGTAAAAGGGAAGGAAGCATTCCATGAAATGGGCATCAAGGCAAAATTGCTTTCCCCTAAAGAAAAAGAAACATCAGGAAATGCCTGGTCTCAGAAATTCAGAGGGAAATGCATTTGTCTACCAAAAATAAAAGACACAGTAAGTGAAGATTGCCTCTAGAGAGGAAGACATTGCTCATTTCTTCTTCAACACGGCTAGTAGTCAACCAAGCTTCTGTCTCTGTTTTCCTTAGCTTTGTTCTCTGTAAGTTCACACATGGGAAGGGCTAGGGAGGGGAGGGCTGGGGAGGGCACTTGCCTCCATTAAGATCCCAACCTTCGTGTTTCTTAAAGATACACAAGTGAAAACTACAGTCAGGTCAACACTCTATAGGTAACATTAACAGACTTTGCCCCTCTCCCCCTTGAATTGTTTTTGAATATGTCCCTTGGTTCATGTCTATAAAAATGTTATTCCTTGCAAGGAACTGTAAGCAAAAATGGATAGAAGAAAAACACTGTATTTGAAATGGACTCTGTGTACCAACTTTTTCCAACCTGGTGCCCACCATATATTTGGGGGCCACACCCCACTCCATGCTGACTGACAAGGGTGGATGGTATTTAATCTTCCATGGGAAACATAAGACTGTTCACACATGTCATAGTTAAGCCATCCTCTGGTCATCTGCTGTGAGGATGACTTAGAGGAATGTGTTCACAACTTTCACAGTGGTTTTCAGGATGTGGTGATAATCTGCTGTCTTGCCTCTTGAGGTTATTTTCAGAACCTCATGATCCTAGGATGTGCTTCTAGCAGAAAATTCAATAAGGAAGGACGCCGTCTTTTGTCTCCACTGAGGGCGACTCAGTTTTCTTCTTTAGCTTTAGACAAAACAAAACATTATTCTAACCTCTACCTGCTCTTTCTCGAAGGCACATGACGGGTCCCAATTTCTTTAAAACATGTCTATCTTTCTGTCTGTCAAAACTGAAGAGTAACACTTTAAAAGTAGTAACAAAAATGCTATTCTTATCACAAAATATTCACAGGCTACTCAAACGTGGTTAGGATTAAAAAAAAACTGGCCTATACAATTAGAGTTGCCACTTCTGCATTGACAAAAGAAAGGGAAAATGCATCACAGGTGTAAAACAGGAATACAAGTTTGTAAAATGGAAATAAAGCCAATTCCCAAGTTAAGGGAGAATATTTCTGGGCAAGCCTATGTCCCAGTAAAATCTAGTTTAGAAAATAGCTACTCCTGTTGTAGTGGCCACTGATGTATTGTCCCAAGGAAGGAAATGCATCTGTGCCACAAAAGCCAAAAGATTGTGATTTGTATAATATTTGCATATCTACATGTTGTGTAATGTAGTAGATAGAGTGTCAATCTAGGACTCAGGAGACCTGGATTCAAATACACACACAGTACCAAGAATGAGGACTCGTAGTATGATAAGTGCCCCAAATCCACTTTTTGCTTTTTGTGCTACAGCTGGAGAGGACAGATGTGGAAAAGTTGGTTGAGGAAAGAGGTATTTTGAATGGGCAACAGTTAGTGGGGAAGTAGAGATAAATCTGCTCAGAGAAGGGGCCCCACTAAAAGTATTTTGTCCTAACCTCCGTTCCCTCCACTGCCAAATCTGAAGCTACCACTAATTACCCTTGTAGCTTCTATCTGGTGCATAAACTGAAGACGGTGCATCTTAGAGAACATGTTGAGCTTACCTTTGAAAGTAGAGGTTGGAACTTTATTTGGAAAAGGTTTAACATGTTTCATTAATCTTTACTGAACTCAAAAATCTAACCCATATATGTTAATGCGAGGAGGGAAACTACACGATCTTCAGAGAAAATTGCATATAATATTTTGGTTGGCACCACTGCCCATAAATGGCACATTTTGTGTTGTCTCCTTCAAAAGTGCCCTTTTGAGGCATGTAAGCTGCCTTGCCTCTCCAGATGCTGTAATGATCTCACAATCCGATTACTGGGCTGGAGATGGTAGGATTTGTAGTTCATAAAGCGTGGAAATGTCCTGTCATAATGCCAATATTATCAATGCTCGTTTCTGTGCCCTATCTATTTTTTTTGTTTTTTTGTTTGTTTGCTCCTCTTGAGACCATGGTTAATTTTGTTCTAAAGTTTGTTCTAAGGGGCAGGGTTTAGTGCCAAGGCATTTTCTATAGGAAGTCCTATTTATGTCAAAGACTCCCTGTGGGAAGGTTTCAATTAGCTCCCATTGTATTAAAAAGAAACAGTTTAGAGCAGGGGTCCCCAACTCCTGGTCCGCAGCCCAGAGCCGGTCCATGGCCTTGGCAAGACTGGGCCATGGAAACAGATCTCCCACCTCCCATGCACCCGCCACACGCATGCACGGCCCGCCCACCCGCACGCATGAGTGCCCCACCCACTTACCCACATGTGTGCATGAGCACCCCCCACCCACAAGAACACCCCACCCACTCATGCATGTTCGAGCATTTACCCCACCCACCACCACGCACAGACCCCACCCCCCAACTGGTCCGTATTACGTACAGCTATAACCTCACCTGTCCGTCACTGCTAAAGCTGTGAGTCATCTACCAATGGTGTGACGGAGGGTGGGACATAAGGGGTGGAGCTGTTGTATAAATGGGAGTGAATGTGTGTGAGAGATTTGAGATAGGGACAGATAGGGACTAATAGGGCTTTGATAGGGTTTAAAGAGGAGTTAGGAGATCTGTGATATATTGTGAGAGTCTGTGTATGCTAGTGCCTTTATTATAGTGATTGAATTATTATTTAATTATAAGTGATTTACCATTCCTTTTATTTGTACCCAATAAACCTGAGTTTTTAGTTTGAATCATATTTTGGCCTGAAGCTACTTATTTGAGGGAATGGTTGGTGGCAGTGGAAAAGAAGAGTGATTTAGAGTGACGTAGCGACCCCCCTTTGTGAGGTAGAGGGAGGCTGTTACAGTCCGCAGTACAGAAGAGGTTGGGGACCACTGGTTTAAAGAACCTTGAGCACCAAAGTTGATTTGAAACTATATTTTACAAAGGATTTCAAAGATCTCCCCAAGAGAAGTGGTTTGTGGATAAGTGGGCTTTTATACTACAATTTGAATCAAGATGTCAGTAGGCCTCAATCTCATTTGAAAGGAATTGCAATTAATTGTGACAAAATGGGACAGAATTTTTTCACATCTAGAAAAATCCTAGGCTACAATATTCGTTACACCTGAACAGATAACATGATTATTTGTTATATCACTTTTGGAATGTTACTCTGTTATGCTCTCATTTTATATATTTAAAAAGTAACTCATTACAATAAGTAACCATTGTTTGTTTCTATCTCTGGGCTGGAGGGAAATGCAGTCCTTTCAACTGAGTGCATTCTAGCTTTAACAGCTCAGATGCTTTTTTTTGTTATCTACAGAAGGCCTTGCAAATAACTTCTAGAAACTCCTTTATTGATGGCTTTCTGTTGACCTGTCTCCTAACAGCTCTTGTGTAGCTAAATCAGAGTTGTTTCTGCAGGCAGCTGCCATGTGAAGAGCCTGGAAAAACAAAACAAAAATAAAGCATCTCAAAAACAATGGCAGGACCTTGTTCAAAGTCAATAGTTACTGCTTGTTCGCTTTGAGTAATCATTTAAATCATTAGCTCCTGGTGGTTGCTAGCAAAGTCCATTCTCCTCAGCTCCTTAGCGGATGAGAAATGGTGTCAGGATACAGCTAAACTGGCATTCCATGGGACAAAAACAAGGTAGCTCTTGCTAGGGTGACAGAAAATATAAACATGAATACACAAAACCAGGTAAGATTGATGGATCTCTACCAGGCATGTTATTGGGCAGTACTGGTATTTATTAATTCAGTGTAGGAGGAAGGGAAGGGAAGGGCTTCATAGCAGGAGCCTTCTGTGTCTTTCGAAATAGAAAGACATTTTGTAGGCTTTCAAGGCATTTCAAGATCTTGGCCGGTGTTTGCTGTAGTAGACTTAACATAGCTCCAGAAGCCTGAGTCGGGAAGTCTTCTAAAAACATTGCTGCGTGAAGCCTGATGCTCAGTCTGACTGACATCTTCCTGGGAGCATTTTGCTGAGTGGCTGGGGCTTTCTGACATACAATATATGAAGTGTAATATGTAGTTTGGCCCCATGAGACTGAGGAAACGTGAATCCCGGCTCAGGGCTGACCTCATAGCATGGGGGAGGGGCTTATCTTTCAGATAGGAAGAAGGATTTACCATTCAAAATGAAAGTTAACTGAAAGTTAACTGGAAGCTAGCACATTTTCTAGATATTTTTAAGCCCTCTGATGCTAATCTAGCACCCCATCTGTGTCTCTAAATGGTCATGTTTATTGCCTAAGGGCTCAGCCACACTGGCAAGAAGAACCGTAGTTGAATCAATTTCAGCATTATTTAAATCGATTTATAAGTTCCTGGGCACATGACACACGGGTGAAATCAAAGGGCTTTTTTAAAATACCTTGGATACTGCATCAGTTCAATTCAATGCAGTTTTGTGGATGTGAATGCTGCTGTCATTTTAATTTGTGCCTATGTGGATTTTGAGTGCCAGGGGCACTACTATTTTCTCTTAATTTTTAAAATTATTTCTTTAAATGTTTAGCGGTGCATCACTTAGTGCAGTATAACCAACCACGTACAATTCTTTTGTACTGCTTCATTTCATCATTACGTTTGGCATTACAGCCATCTACCGTATTCTCTTCATTTGGCCAATGAAGGAACCAGTGGAGCAGCAGAGAACCAGCAGGTACAGAGTGGGTGCAAAGCGGGCACAGAATGAGTGCACCAGGACACAGAGAATGGTCTGTGTGTGTCAGGAGCATCACCCCACAAAGCAGCTGACTGGCCCGCTGATCCAGGGAGCTGCTTCAGCCTGCCCAGCATCTGACCAGCATGTCCGCAGGTGCAGAGAGGCACACCAGGACTTAAGAGTATGGCCACTGCACTAAGATCATTGCCTTGCAAAGTGACCCACGAGCATCTGGGCAGGGTTCTTTCACATACAGCTGTTCCATATGCTGGGAAATCACCTGTTCAGCATTCTGCAAACCAGTGAGGAAGCAGGAAGCAGCCATGGGAGGTGCATTAGCCAGCTGGACAGCACTAGGAGCTACTCTCTGCTGGAAGTGAATGTGCCAGGCAGCTAGTGGGGGTGCGAATGTGTCCTAAGGGCTACCCCCAGCCCCAGAGAAACAGCATCCAGGACAGTGGTGCAGGGGCTGGGCCTCCAGCATGAGCTCCTTTTCTGCTGAACCTGCTGGAAGCCTTCCGCCCCTCCCATCCCAATTCCCATTTCCCCATCATTAATCAGCTGGAGTCACATTTCCAATGTTTTCCCCCCGCAGTTTCTAATGATTGTTATGACATCAGCTGGTACTTCGAAGACACTCGATTTAATGATGTCTCATTTATTTATTTTTTAAAAATTTACCCAAAATTTACCCAAGCGTATGCTCTGCAAACAGAACAGGTTTTGAGTCAATTCCAATGTGGCTTCCTAAGCTAGTTTTAATTACTAGAAATACACTGAAGTAATTCAAGACAAAGTGAATGTGACTTTACAGCATTTTTTTAAAAGCCAGGACAGGAATCCATGTAAATCAGCAGTGTGACCAAGTCCTCGGTTAAAAACCAAAACTACTGATGAAACAATTTTTTTCTACCTAATCTCATCAAAGTTATCTTTGGGTGCTGTCACAACTTTCTTCCATCAGAATTAATTACATTTCTCTCTCTTTCCTGCTGGCTGTGGTAAAACTATTTCGGAACTTGACTCTACTGATAGTCAGAAAATATGAATTAAATTACAGCTAGCTAGACTAATCCTTCCATAGCCTCTGTCTCTCTGCTTGTCTATGTTTTTTCTCTTACACACATACAAACACAGCCAGACAGAGTTGTATTATTTTTAAAGGCTGCTAACTTTTTTCTTTCAAGAATATTATTATTCTTGAGGTAATAAACCATATATTGAAATAAGAGATTTTTTTAAAAAAATGAAATATCAGACTTCAGTGAATGTTAAAAACTGTGATATACATGTCAATGACTTTAATTGAGATTGTTGTACTCTTTCTTAAAACCATTGATGTGTAAATCATAATTAATGCAATCTAAGAAACATGCTTTGTGTTTATTATTATTTATCATTTATCTATTACATTCAAGAGTACATTTAAGTACATTACATTTAAGAATACTGTAAACTGAAGACCTGGCTCTTCAAGCAGGCCTTCCCTCCTGCCATTACTTAATTTCTTCTCCTGGTTTTTCCATCTTGGATTATTTTGGCTTGTTTTAGTCTTTTTATTGATGATTTTAACTTCATTGCCTTTTTTGGACTGTAAACCATCCAGAATAGATTCATCTAGATGGGCGGTATAAAAGCCAAATAAATAAATAAAATTTGCAGTTCACATTTCTTATAAGGAGCTCAAGACACAATCCTGAATAAAATGTTATTTGATTTGTGCTTATGCCAATTTATTTAAATTTAACTGATTAAATGATTCATTAGTTAACATTCAGGTAATGAATCAACTCGTGTAAATACAGTAACTTTTACAATGGACTGAAAGTTGAAAGGTGTTGTTTACCCAGTCCAACCTGCCCCCTGATACTGTAACTAGAAAATCTGAAGACACACTATTTTACATCTCTTTCTCAATGACCAAGCCATGAAATTTGCTTTTAAAACAGGACCAAGATGGCAAGGAATTGTGGCCACTAAGCATTCCACCATCAAACACATCAAGATTTGCTGAACAATCGAGAACAGAGGACACATTGCATGCCTGCTGGGGTGGCTGCAGTTCCTCTTTTCTTTGTATACTTTAACTATGCCAGAGAGGAAAGGTTCTCTCTCTTTCTCTGTGTGATCTAGTGACAACCTGGAATGAGTATTTAATGTAACAAATAGTAAATATTAAATTTGCTATTGCCTCTTGCTTTTCATTAATAATTCATTGATTTCATACATTTATATCTTGTTTTCTTTGTTCTTTGTCTTCTTTTGGCTCTTTTCAGCAGTTCATCCTCGTTAACAAAATAACACCGCATAACAAAATAAACAACAGGAAAAAGAAAACATTTTCATCAGCTCATCCTGTTCAAAATTAGGAATGCAGGAAGAAGCTGCTGTATCTAACAGGTCAGCCACTTTATCCCTCCAAGCCAGCATTAGGCTTTCTCTGTTCTGATTCAGAGCTTGAAAAAGTTACTGTTGGAGATGATAACTCCCAGAATGCAACACACAAGGACCATTAGGGTCACAAATCTGAAATCAAGTAAAATATGAAACTACCAGAGTTTCATATGCTACCCATATTATAAAGTCATGTTCTCTTTGCATCTGAACAGCTATGTGTGGGACAGCTGAATATCCCAGCCGAGGTGCCATCACCAGGCTAAAATGTAGCGCCTCCCTCCCTGGTCGATTCTAAATCACAGTGGTCTGTATTAGTTAATTTTAATGTATTTATTTATTTAATTGTTATACTGCCCATCTGACTAATGGTCACTTGGGCAGTTCACAACTATAAAATAACATAAATACTAGCATAATTAAAGTGCAGTTACATTTAAGCTAAAGTAAGCTAAAATAAGCCATACAGCCCTGAAAGTACTCAGCTCCTGACTAGACATGGGAACGTTGTCTTTTGTATCCCGGGGGATAAGAATACAAAGCACGGCACAACAGGTACCACGGAGGTCCGTTCCCTTCCCCCAGAACCAGGCCAGTCCACTCACTGGGCTTCACGTGGCATGTGGAACCGTGGTCAGTAAAATTATGCCAATTGTGGACGTAGCCTGGCCGGCGCTTCCCCCCCTCCCTGCGCTGACGACCACTCTGGTGAGGCAGGAGGATGAGTCTCCCTGCTGACCCAGCGGACAGCACCACATGGAGGTGGGGAAGTGCCAGTTAGGCTACATCCACGATTGGCACGTTGTTACTGACCACGGCCCCAAGCCCCACATGAAGCCCGGTGAGTGGACTGGCCTGTTTCGGGGGGGCAGTCAAAAGGGCCCCCAGGTTCTTGAACAACCACCTACATTACTTTCCTGTGCAAGCAAAATAATACTCAAGATTTTACAGCAAAGACTTTTGCCATTTCTGGAATAAGAAAATCCAGATGTTCAAGCTTCATTCAGACAAAGAAAAACACTAGAGAGCTTATTTCAAATATATGTTGGTTATTGGAATATGTCAAAGAATTTCAGAAGAAAATCACTTTGGATTTTAAAGAATACAGAATTCCTTTGAGTGTGTGGTCATGAAAAGCAATGCATGGTCCAAAAAGAAATGGGTGTGACACAACATCTGGCTGTCCTCATGAGTAACCTACCATATACTGTGGACAAGAGTCTCCTCTTATGACACAACATGGAGAAACAGAACCGTCTACTGTTGCAAAGGTGCCAGACAAGGATGCATTTTATTTGTCTCTTGGTTCAGTTCACACACAGAAGGTATCTTGACCTGAGTGCCATTCACTCATAGGTTATTCCTCAAGCCCATGTCAGCCTGCATAAAAGAATCTATTTCTTTATTATTTTATTTATTTATTTATTTAAAATATTTTACCCCACCTTTCTCCTTAAAAAGGGTCCAAGGCAGCCTAATCTAATCCTGCCCCCCTCCCCTCCCTCTCCGCTTCCTCCATTTCCTGTTAGGCGGAATTAGAGAAGGCGCACAACAGTTAACCCCCATTAATGGCAAAGCAAATTTTGCATGCCAGCTCTGGCACCTCCAGATGAAGGATCTCAGGTAATGAAAGCGAGGTAAATTTTCTGCTGGAGTCTTCAGAGATGCCAACAATTGCTTTATCAATTACTTCCAATGTTCAATAGGCTTGCCATAGTTCTCATTGTAGAAAGGATGGCCCTCTATTTGTCCAGCTCGCAAATCAAACTGGTCCAGAGGAGGGGGGCAGAGAGAGAGAGAGAGAGAGAGAGAGAGAGCAGGGTCTTGAAGTTGCCCATTCAACAACACCTGACAGAATATGGACAACAGACTAAACAGGTTGCACAGAGATTTCCTCGTGCCGGTTGTTCCCTATGTGGTGGGATTATTGCATTTCTATGCATTTCAAGTACAGTCATTATTTACAAATGCGCGTACAGCTATAAACCAGCACAGGCAAATTTTGAGCAAATTGGTGCTCTTTCAAAAATCAGGCATTGCGGGGGGATGTTTATGTTGCCCTATTTACATTCATGTTACGGTACTGCTGTTCCTTCCATGGAATTACATTTAGCTTCTCCTCCCACTTTACAAACACACTTTTTTTATTTTTTATTTATAAATTTATTAAACAAACATCCAACCTAAACAACATAAACTGAACACCACAATAAAATACAATTACATAATACATCAGTGCCACCATCACCCTCAGGGCTAGCATTAATAATATTTTAAATTTCATTCAGTCCATTTTATCTCCAAAACTTCATTGTTTCTTCCCTCAGTATATGCCCCGTCCCTCTCCGAAATACATATTCCAAGAATACATTCCATATTTTCTTAAAATCTTTATTTTTGATAGGCCTTTTCTTATCTTCATATCACATGTCAGTTTATCATTAATTGCCATATCCCATAGTTCTCTATACCATTCATCTAAATGGAGTTGGTTGTCATTTTTCCAGTTCCTTGCAAAAATTAACCTTTCTGCCATAATCATTATTACTATGAAGTCCTTATTTTCTTTCAACAATTGATCCTTCTTAACCAAATTCAATAAAGCCATCAACAGGGACATTTGAATATTTAATCCAGTTATTTCCCTTATTTCTTTAAAAACAAACATACTCTTTAAACAATATGGGGGGTGAATCTGCTGTGGGAGATTTGGAAAAGCTGTAGAGCATGAAGTGGATAGAGATCTGTTTTTATCCACCTCTCACAATACTAGACCTCAGGGGTATCCAATAAAACTGTGTGGCAGAAGACTGAGAATGAGTAAACAAAATATTTTACCATACAGTGTGAGTATAACTCCTATGAAATATTGGTTCAACTGAAAGGGGTGGGACTAAGAAGAAGGGCTGTGAGTAAGAGGTTTGAATCTTAGAAAGAGCAGGATAGCCGAAGAAAATGGAGATGCATTTGGCAGTTGGACTACTAAGGCCCTGCCAACTTGGCTTCAGGTTGTAAAGATTTGTTTAATGTGGTTGTTTGAGGAATCATATGCAATTTATTATACTCAGTGTTACATTTCGGTGTGCCTCCTACTAACAGCTGTGGGGCTTTTGGAGGCACCTAATGGTTGAACATCTCAGATTTAGGCAGTAAGCGGTAAAAGGTGGATTATGTCTGCTGGCAATGAGAGGGTTTCTGATTTGGTTCCCAGCAAAGCTGTGGCTGTTTCACACAATGTCAGCTACAGCACCTCAACATGCAAGTGAAGTCTTATTTCAGTTTCAATGGCCACTAAATTCCTGGTAGTACATATGGAGGACAAAACAGTACACACTCTACATAGGTAGAGTGTTGTTTTATTGTTGTTTTATTTTATTTGAATATTGTTGTTAGCAGCCCAGAGTAGACATCGGTCTACGTGGGTGAGATAAAAATTAAATAAAGAAATAAATAAAATAGGTAGTTGAGGCAAGTGGTTTCTGGTCCACGGGCAGAACTCACGTTTGGGTCAGGATTGAGGATAAAGCTTCATCCATCAACTCCTGGTTTGAATCCTGACTCAGCCATGAAAACGCATTGTGCGACTTCAAGCCAATAGTTATCTCTCAGCCTCACCTAGCTCACAGGATTGTTGTAATGGTAAACTGGAGACAGGGTGGGTGGAGTGGGAAGTAGAGTGGATGCCTCAAGCTTCTTGGAAGAGAAGGCGAACATAACTTGATTGGTTGGTTTGATGAATGAATGAATGAATGAATGAATGAATGAATGAATGAATGAAGGAATGAATGAATGAATGAATGAAAAATTAGTGTTAATTTATAGAACTTAATGGCCACAGGGTGTGGGGATGGCCTCAAACTTAGATGGACTTAAAGCAGATTTAGAAATATCCATGGTGGGGGGGCATGGTTTAAAGCCAACCATGGCTACTGGCATTAGCCCTTCAAATATCAGAGGCACAATTCATGTCATTGCTAGTTGCATGGGAAGTGTGAATTGGAAAGATGCAGTTGCACTCATGTTGGGCTCTGGGCTTCCCACAGGCAGTTCTCCCGTTGTCCTGCCACTGAGTGGAAAAAATGCTGCTGGATTTGATAGCTGTTTGGCCTAATCAAGCAGGAGCCTTTTTTACACTCTGAAAGGTCTGCACCCTCATTGCCTTTAACAGCACCTAATGACTGCCTCTGAGTGAACCTTCTAAGGGCTATAAAGATGTGATAACCCGTTTTTCAAATCAGGACTTCAGACCTCAGGGAAATACAGAGCAGGTACTTCCACATAACTCAGGCCAGCCCGTGATGCTTTGGCACAATTTCATAGCCGTCGTTAAGATAGCAATACGATTTTGTTTGTACAGCAGAGAGATAATTACAGCTGCGGGACACAGTTGTGACAAGATAAATGCCATAGATGCTCCTGAGCAAACTCAAAATGATCCGCTGCCACAGTAAAAGTATAATAGTATATTCTAAAAACCCAGCACCCCTCTTTATTTTGGAAACGTTAACAACGCTCCGAGGCTGACCAGTAGGTGGCGCCCAGCACCCGCAAATCAAACTGAACCCAATTATGTGTTCAATATCACTAGAAATCATTGCTGTTGATAGAGATAAATGGGTAACGCACTACCTATGTAACAATAGTTTTTTTTTTCCAAAAATTGAACTTTTCATCAGCTGCTAATCATGATTTTTAATGCTTTGCTTTGCATTTTCTGGGGAATAAAACCTCAAGAGAGCCCACTCTTTTGTAGAAAATGAAAGGGCATTACAAAAAATGAATGTACATGGATTCTAAATATTTCAGGTTGTATGACTTTGTGTTTGACCTTAGCAGAAGATGAACTAATCCTGCAATATAATAGACTTTCATAGAGATATGGAAAATGGCTGCTTTTTTATCTCTGTTGCCATGGGAACCATCAGGGAGAAGGCCTAGCTGAGATGCAATAGAAGGTTATTAAATGTGCGCTTGTGTATATTGGAAAAATACAGCTTTTTGTCATCCTGTGTCACTCATAGGTCTTTAATACGTAATGTTTAGGTTATTAATAAACGAACACACAGGTCCGTTTTTAGAGGGAACAACTGTGAATGTAGCGGTAAAAAAATTAGTACAAGTTGAACATTTGCAAACACTCTTTTAATGGAGACAAGACAGAAGGCTCTTCTTGGGCTCTCTCTCCTCTCTTCCCACTCTTCGCCTTCGCGGGGGAGGGGGGACAGCTAGCCGGCCTTTGACGTTTCCCTCTTGTTTTCCCTTGAAGTTTTTAATGTTTTCCTTTAACTAAAGGAAAGAAAGATCCGCAGGAAGCCCCACTCTTCAAAGCCCTCACTTTTTCCTTTGGGAAGCCAAGAGGCTGCTTAAACCCTCTTTGCCCCGAGCCTTCGAAGCCTGCAAGGCCTGCTCGCCTCTCTCCCACCCTGGCCTTTTGTGTGGGCTTTGCTGTGACCCAGGCAAGGAACGGCGGGCCCGGCAGGCCTCGATCCACAGCGAGGTGGCCTGACAACAAGTGCGGCTCCCTTGCTTCTCCGCCCCCACCCCACGAGTCCCCAGTCCTTTCTGGCCGGGTCGACGAACAAGCGTGAGCTGTAGAGGCGGCGGAGAGAGTAGGCCAGGCATCCCGGATGGGGGCGGGATCCCTTTCCTTACTGCTGACACACACACCCCAATCCCTCTGCCTGAGGCCCTGGCCCCGAGCACCGGCCGCCTCTGGCCTGCGGGACTCAAACGGGCAGGCGGCCTTCCCTGCCGGAGCCCGCTTAGTGATCGATTTCCACGGGTGCGAGCGGAGGTGGGGGAGCCAGTTCAGCCCGAAAGGCTCATTGCCCATATTGGAGGGGCCGCGGCTGGCTAGTTCCCTGACCCGCGCTTTAGCCCTCCCTGAAGCGGATACAGAGCGGCCGCGCCGCCTGTGTGGTTGCGTCCGAGGCCCGAAGTGTGTTTGTGTGGGGGGGGGGGGGAAGAGAGGTTCTGGGCGGCGTTGGTTGAGGGGTCAGGCCGAAAGGGCTGGAAGAGCCGGGC